>NC_141874.1:642386155-642689186 GCF_056163025.1 Triticum urartu
TGGATCTTCAAGAAGAAGACCGCCGCTGATGGTAATGCTACTGTCTACAAAGCTTGACTTGTTGTGAAAGGTTTTCGACAAGTTCAAGGGGTTGACAAGAATGAGACTTTCTCACCCGTAGTGATGCTTAAGTCTGTTCGAATCATGTTAGCAATTGCCACATTTTATGATTATGAAATTTGACAAATGGATGTCAAAACTACATTCCTTAATGGATTTCTTAAAGAAGAGTTGTATATGATGCAACCAGAAGGTTTTGTCGATCCTAAAGGTGCTAACAAAATGTGCAAGCTCCAGCGATCCATCTATGGACTGGTGCAAGCATCTCGGAGTTGGAATATACGCTTTGATGAGTTGATCAAAGCATATAGTTTTATACACACTTGTGGTCAAGCATGTATTTAGAAGAAAGTGAGTGGGAGCATTATAACATTTCTGATAAACATATGTGAATGACATATTGTTGATCAGAAATAATGTAGAATTTTCTGGAAAGCACAAAGGAGTATTTGAAAGGAGTTTTTCAAATGAAAGACCTCGGTGAAGCTGCTTACATTTTGGGCATCAAGATCTATAGAGATAGATCAAGACGCTTAATTGGAGTTTCACAAAGTACATACCTTGATAAAGTTTTGAAAAAGTTCAAAATGGATCAAGCAAAGAAGGGATTCTTGCCTGTGTTACAAGGTGTGAAGTTGAGTAAGACTCAAAACCCGACCATGGCAGAAAATAGAAAGAGAATGAAAAGTCTTTCCCTATGCCTCAGTAATAGGTTCTATAAAGTATACTATGCTATGTACCAGACCTATTTTTACCTTGCTCTGAGTTTGGCAAGGGGGTACAATTTTGATCTAGGAGTAGATCACTGGACAACGGTCAAGAATATCCTTAGTAAGGACTAAGGAAATGTTTCTCGATTATGGAGGTGATAAAAGAATTCGTCGTAAAAAGTTACATCTTTGCAAGCTTTTACACCGATCCAGATGACTCTAAGTCTCAATCTGGATATATATTGAAAGTGGGAGCAATTAGCTAGAGTAGCTCCGTGCAGAGCATTGTAGACGTAGAATATTTGCAAAATACATACGGCTCTGAATGTGACAGACCCGTTGACTAAACTTCTCTCACAAGCAAAAATATGATCACACCTTAGTACTCTTTGGGTCTTAATCACATACCGATGTAAACTAGATTATTGACTCTAGTAAACCCTTTGGGTGTTGATCACATGATGATGTGAACTATGGGTATTAATCGCATACACATGTGAATATTGGTGTTAAATCACATGGTGATGTGAACTAGATTATTGACTCTAGTGCAAGTGGGAGACTAAAGGAAATATGCCCTAGAGGCAATAATAAAGTTATTATTTATTTCCTTATTTCATGATAAATGTTTATTATTCATGCTAGAATTGTATTAACCGGAAACTTAGTACATGTGTGAATACATAGACAAACAAAGTGTCACTAGTATGCCTCTACTTGACTAGCTCGTTGAATCAAAGATGGTTAAGTTTCCTAGTCATAGACATGAGTTGTCATTTGATTAACGAGATCACATCATTAGAGAATGATGTGATTGATTTGACCCATTCCATTAGCTTAGCACTTGATCATTTAGTATGTTGCTATTGCTTTATTCATGACTTATACATGTTCCTATGACTATGAGATTATGCAACTCCCGTTTACTGGAGGAACACTTTGTGTGCTACCAAACGTCACAACGTAATTGGGTGATTATAAAGGTGCTCTACAGGTGTCGCCGAAGGTACTTGTTGAGTTGGCGTATTTCGAGATTAGGATTTGTCACTTCGATTGTCGGAGAGGTATCTCTGGGCCCTCTCGGTAATGCACATCACTATAAGCCTTGCCAGCAATGTGACTAATGAGTTGTTTGCGGGATGGTGCATTACATAACGAGTAAAGAGACTTGCCGGTAAAAAGATTGAACTAGGTATTGAGATACCGACAGTCGAATCTCGGGCAAGTAACATACCGATGACAAAGGGAACAACGTATGTTGTTATGCAGTTTGACCGATAAAGATCTTCGTAGAATATGTGGAAGCCAATATGAGCATCCAGGTTCCGCTATTGGTTATTGACCGGAGACGTGTCTCGGTCATGTCTACATAGTTCTCGAACCCGTAGGGTCCGCACGCTTAACGTTCGGTGACGATTTATATTATGATTTATGTGTATTGATGTACCGGCGGTAGTTCCAAGTCCCGTATGAGATCGGGGACATGACGAGGAGTATCGAAATGGTCGAGACGTAAAGATCGATATATTGGACGACTATATTCGGACGTCGGAAAAGTTCCGAGTGATTCGGGTATTTATCGGAGTACCGGAGAGTTACGGGAATTCGCCGGAGAGTGTATGGGCCTTATTGGGCCTTAGTGGAATAGAGGAGGAGGAAGCCTAGGAGGGGGCGCCCCCCCAAGCCCAATCCAAATTGGGTGAGGGGGCCGATGAAGGAAATATGCCCTAGAGGCAATAATAAAGTTATTATTTATTTCCTTATATATCATGATAAAAGTTTATTATTCATGCTAGAATTGTATTAACCGGAAACATAATACATGTGTGAATACATAGACAAACAGAGTGTCACTAGTATGCCTCTACTAGACTAGCTTGTTAATCAAAGATGGTTATGTTTCCTAACCATGGACAAAGAGTTGTCATTTGATTAACAGGATCACATCATTAGTTGAATGATCTGATTGACATGACCCATTCCATTAGCTTAGCACTCGATCGTTTAGTATGTTGCTA
The DNA here is from genome assembly GCF_056163025.1 of Triticum urartu. Lineage (NCBI taxonomy): Eukaryota > Viridiplantae > Streptophyta > Magnoliopsida > Poales > Poaceae > Triticum > Triticum urartu. Next base: position 642,388,944 of record NC_141874.1, read on the forward strand.
TTGCTTTCTTCATGACTTATACATGTTCCTATGACTATGAGATTATGCAACTCCCGTTTGCCGGAGGAACACTTTGTGTGCTACCAAACGTCACAACGTAACTAGGTGATTATAAAGGAGCTCTACAGGTGTCTCCAAAGGTACATGTTGGGTTGGCATATTTTGAGATTAGGATTTGTCACTCCGATTGTCGGAGAGGTATCTCTGGGCCCTCTTGGTAATGCACATCACATAAGCCTTGCAAGCAATGTGACTAATGAGTTATTTGTGGGATGATGCATTATATAACGAGTAAAGAGACTTGCCAGTAACGAGATTGAACTAGGTATAGGATACCGACGATCAAATCTCGGGCAAGTAACATACCGATGACAAAGGGAACAACGTATGTTGTTATGCGATCTGACCGATAAAGATCTTCATAGAATATGTAGGAGCCAATATGAGCATCCAGGTTCCGCTATTGGTTATTGACCAGAGACGTGTCTCGGTCATGTCTACATTGTTTTCGAACCCTTAGGATCCGCACGCTTAAGGTTTTGATGACAGTTATATTATGAGTTTATGAGTTTTGATGTACCGAAGTTAGTTCGGAGTCCCGGATGTGATCACGGACATGACGAGGAGTCTCGAAATGGTCGAGACATATAGATTGATATATTGGACGGCTATATTCGGACACCGGAAGTGTTCCGGGTGATTTCGGAGAAAACCGGAGAGCCGGAGGGTTACCGGAACCCCCCCCCCCCCGGGAGAAGAAATGGGCCATATGGGCCTTAGTGGAGAGAGAGAGAGGGGCAGCCAGAGGTGGGCTGCGCGCCTCCTCCCCCCTGGTCCGAATTGGACTAGGAGAGGGGGGCGGCGCCCCCCTTTCCCTCTCCCTCCCCACTTCTTTCCCCCTCCTAGTAGGAGTCCTACTCCTACTAGGAGGAGGACTCCTCCTGGCGCGCCTATAGGGGCCGGCCGGCCTCCTCCCCTTGCTCCTTTATATACGGGGGCAGGGGGGCACCCCTAGACACAAGTTGATCCACGTGATCATATTCTTAGCCATGTGCAGTGCCCCCTTCCACCATAGTCCTCGATAATATTGTAGCGGTGCTTAGGCGAAGCACTGCGACGGTAGTACATCAAGATAGTCACCACGCCGTCGTGCTGACGGAACTCTTCCCCAACACTTTGCTGGATCGGAGTCCGGGGATCGTCATCGAGCTGAACGTGTGCTAGAACTCGGAGGTGCCGTAGTTTCGGTGCTTGATCGGTCGGGCCGTGGAGACGTACGACTACATCAACCAAACGCTTCCGTTGTCGATCTACAAGAGTACGTAGATCATACTCTCCCCTCTCATTGCTATGCATCACCATGATCTTGCGTGTGCGTAGGAATTTTTTTGAAATTACTACGTTCCCCAACAATGGCATCCGAGCCTAGGTTTTATATGTTGATGTTATATGCACGAGTAGAACACAAGTGAGTTGTGGGTGATATAAGTCATACTGCTTACCAGCATGTCATACTTTGGTTCGGCGGTATTGTTGGACGAAGCGGCCCGGACCGACATTACGCGTACGCTTACGGGAGACCGGTTCTCCCGACGTGCTTTGCACATAGGTGGCTTGCGGGTGACAGTTTCTCCAACTTTAGTTGAACCAACTGTGGCTACGCCCGGTCCTTGCGAAGGTTAAAACAACACCAACTTGACAAGCTATCGTTGTGGTTTTGATGCGTAGGTAAGATTGGTTCTTGCTTAAGCCCGTAGCAGCCACGTAAAACTTGCAACAACAAAGTAGAGGACGTCTAACTTGTTTTTGCAGGGCATGTTGTGATGTGATATGGTCAAGACATGATGCTAAATTTTATTGTATGAGATGATCATGTTTTGTAACCGAGTTATCGGCAACTGGCAGGAGCCATATGGTTGTCGCTTTATTGTATGCAATGCAATCGCCCTGTAATGCTTTACTTTATCACTAAGCGGTAGCGATAGTCGTAGTAGCATAAGATTGGCGAGACGGCAACGATGCTACGATGGAGATCAAGGTGTCGTGCCGGTGACGATGGTGATCACGACGATGCTTCGAGGATGGAGATCACAAGCACAAGATGATGATGGCCATATCATATCACTTATATTGATTGCATGTGATGTTTATCTTTTATGCATCTTATCTTGCTTTGTTTGACGGTAGCATTATAAGATGATCTCTCACTAAATTTCAAGATAAAAGTGTTCTCCCTGAGTATGCACCGTTGCCAAAGTTCGTCGTGCCCAGACACCATGTGATGATCAGGTGTGATAAGCTCTACGTCCATCTACAACGGGTGCAAGCCAGTTTTGCACACGCAGAATACTCAGGTTAAACTTGACGAGCCTAGCATATGCAGATATGGCCTCGGAACACTGAGATCGAAAGATCGAGCGTGAATCATATAGTAGATATGATCAACATAGCGATGTTCACCATTGAAAACTACTCCATTTCACGTGATGATCGGTTATGGTTTAGTTGATTTGGATCACGTGATCACTTAGATGATTAGAGGGATGTCTATCTAAGTGGGAGTTCTTGAGTAATATGATTAAATTGAACTTAAATTTATCATGAACTTAGTCCCTGATAGTATCTTGCTTCACTAAAAGAAATATGTCAACTTATGACCTTCTGTGAGTGACCCTCGAAGAATTGGTCATAAATTTATGACCATTTTAGACCAATTGGTCAAAAGCTGTTCAGGGGGCTCCAAACCCTAAACCATTGCGACCATTTTGGTCAGAAAGGTCGTAATTTCCTTACACGAAATGGTCACAAAGCAAACAGTGCTAGTCCGCTGCCTTATTTCTAGTTGTTAATGACCAATATAGATGGTCATAGCCTTGTAGATTGTGGTGGGTTGTGATGACTAGGCGCCATCTCATCAGTTTTGCCTATGTGTCATGTCCATGTGGCAGTTTTTGCCCTAGGTTGTGAAGCAACCTATATTTCTATCATTCCCAAAATTCCCAAAAAAATCTCATAAATTCTTTGGGGCATATCTTCATCAAATATGTAAAAACCTTCCTTGCCTAGTTCAAAACTAATTCAACAATATTCATTTTCCTATTCTGTTCACAACAACACTTTATGAAGGAAGTGCTATTTATATATTCTTGATTGCCCTCGGAATTTTTGGGCACTCTTTCCTATCCAAATCATTACCGCATGACAAAATTCAGCTCCATTTTCCTAGCAAATCTTCTTCGGCAAATTTCCAAAGTTTTTGTCCACCTAGAAGCATTGTGAAGGAAGTACCTTTTTTATATCTCTAAATGACATGAAATTTATACAGTTCCTTCATATGTACAAATTATCACCCTCCTCCAAATTACAGCTCAGTCAAATCATCTATGTGAGCCCAGGTTCAATTTATATTTTATGGCCAAATTGGCACGTTGCAAAGCAAGTGTTATATAGACCCCTCCTATTACCCTCAAACTTTTCGGGCACTCTTCCATACCCAAATCATTGCCACATGATAATATTCAGCTCAATTTTCCTAGTAAATCTTTCTTGGGAAATTTCCAAAGTTTCTACCTCGAGAGAAGCTTTGTGAAGTAAGTACTAGCTAGGCTTACCCAAATGATCTGAAAATTTACCAGCGCATGACCATACCTAAGTAACTTACCTACACCAATTTTGAGCTCATTTCATTCATCCAATCTCTCTCACTAGTTTTCCCAAGTTTCTGTCCATAGATGAGCATTGTGAAGGAAGTACTACTTTGGCATGTCCAAATGGTATCAATTTTCTACAATGCTTTCCTATTCCCAAATAACCATCCTTCACAAAATTTCAGCTCACTCCATTCATTATTTTGAGCCCAGCTTCAACATTCATATTTTTGTCCAGCGTGGTACTTTGCAAAGCAAGTACCACCTAGGATCCTCCTTTTGAGCTCAACATTTGTGAAGACATTCTCCATAGTAGATGATCATCCTCAGCCAAAACTCACGCCCATTGGCCATGTGCATTTCCCGTACCACTAATCAAACACTTGGCTGCTAATTCATGTTTGAGCATCGATCGGTATCCTCGTGAGAATCTTATGTTGTAATTTTCTTCCTAGCACCAACCTGGGGAGTGCCCAACCCACTAGACATGCCTAGGCCGCCCAAAACACATGGCAACATTACGGTCACGCGGTGACCACGCGACGGGCATACGAGTTTACGCGCCCTAGAGTTGGGGCCCTCGGCCACCGTCCAAACCTCGACCTATCGCCACCAAACCATGTATTTGTGATTAAATAGGTCCTTATGTAACTAGAAATGATTTTTGTGAAAAATAAATAGCAAACTATGAGGCAGCTGCAGTTCAAATTTGACCCGCCACCAACTGAATCGGCGGAAATTTGTCTTTTTCACAAGAGGTGGATCAAAACTTTTTACACCCAACCATTTTGTCAATTGTGCATTAAATATGTCCTAGTATTTTAGAAAATTGATTTGGTCCAATTCTGCAACAATTATTTGGTAGTTCCTTCACAAAAAAACCTCCTTTCGGGCACTCGGAAAATGAAAAATGGTTTTTTCGTCCAAAGAAAATGAAAACTTCCTTAGGCAACATTGTTTGCCATTCCAATATGCACCTTTGTGCACAATATGAGACAAACTATGCCACGAATGTGGCCATAAGATTGATCATTTGGCTTGAAAGCCATGAATCTTCAGAGATGATAGCTCATTTCTGAGAACATTTTTTTAAAATAATTGCCGTATTACAAGTTTGTTATTTTTCTTGCGAACTTGGCCATATATAATGACACAATGTGAAGGTTTCCCAATTTTTAGATTTTCTTTAATTTTTTATGCCCGTTTCAAAATGCGGTCCAAACGGCGGGCTTGACCGTTCCTAGCTAGTGGTTGAATCTTGGAAAACTTTTGGTTTTTCTCTGATTAAATAGATACTTATGTACCTAGAAATGATTTTTGTAAAAAATAAATAGCAAACTATGAGGCAGCTGCAGTTCAAATTTGACCCGCTTCCAACTAAATCGGCGGAAATTTGTCTTTTTCACGAGAGGTGGATCAAAACTTTTTACACCCAACCATTTTGTCAATTGTGCATTAAATATGTCCTATTATTTTACAAAATTGATTTGGTCCAATTTTGCAACAATTATTTGGTAGTTCCTTCACAAAAAAAACCTCCTTTCGGGCACTCGGAAAATGAAAAATGGTTTTTTTGTCCAAAGAAAATGAAAACTTCCTTAGGCAACATTGTTTGCCATTCCAATATGCACCCTTGTGCATAATATGAGATCATTTGAACAAACTATGCCACGAATGTGGCCATAAGATTGATCATTTGGCTTGAAAGCCATGAATCTTCAGAGATGATAGCTCATTTCTGAGAACACTTTTAAAATAATTGCCGTATTACAAGTTTGTTATTTTTCTTGGGAACTTGGCCACATATAATGACACAATGTGAAGGTTTCCCAATTTTTTGATTTTTTTTGAATTTTTTATGCCTGTTTCAAAATGCGGTCAAAACGGCGGGCTTGACCGTTCCTAGCTAGTCGTTGAATCTTGGAAAACTTTTGGTGTTTCTCTGATTAAATAGATACTTATGTACCTAGAAATGATTTTTGTGAAAAATAAATAGCAAACTATGAGGCAGCTGCAGTTCAAATTTGACCCGCCACCAACTGAATCGGCGGAAATTTGTCTTTTTCACAAGAGGTGGATCAAAACTTTTTACACCCAACCATTTTGTCAATTGTGCATTAAATATGGCCTAGTATTTTATAAAAATGATTTGGTCCAATTCTGCAACAATTATTTGGTAGTTCCTTCACAAAAAAACCTCCTTTCGGGCACTCGGAAAATGAAAAATGGTTTTTTCGTCCAAAGAAAATGAAAACTTCCTTAGGCAACATTGTTTGCCATTCCAATATGCACCTTTGTGCACAATATGAGACAAACTATGCCACGAATGTGGCCATAAGATTGATCATTTGGCTTGAAAGCCATGAATCTTCAGAGATGATAGCTCATTTCTGAGAACATTTTTTTAAAATAATTGCCGTATTACAAGTTTGTTATTTTTCTTGGGAACTTGGCCACATATAATGACACAATGTGAAGGTTTCCCAATTTTTAGATTTTCTTTAATTTTTTATGCCCGTTTCAAAATGCGGTCCAAACGGCGGGCTTGACCGTTCCTAGCTAGTGGTTGAATCTTGGAAAACTTTTGGTTTTTCTCTGATTAAATAGATACTTATGTACCTAGAAATGATTTTTGTAAAAAATAAATAGCAAACTATGAGGCAGCTGCAGTTCAAATTTGACCCGCTTCCAACTGAATCGGCGGAAATTTGTCTTTTTCACGAGAGGTGGATCAAAACTTTTTACACCCAACCATTTTGTCAATTGTGCATTAAATATGTCCTATTATTTTACAAAATTGATTTGGTCCAATTTTGCAACAATTATTTGGTAGTTCCTTCACAAAAAAACCTCCTTTCGGGCACTCGGAAAATGAAAAATGGTTTTTTTGTCCAAAGAAAATGAAAACTTCCTCAGGCAACATTGTTTGCCATTCCAATATGCACCCTTGTGCATAATATGAGATCATTTGAACAAACTATGCCATGAATGTGGCCATAAGATTGATCATTTGGCTTGAAAGCCATGAATCTTCAGAGATGATAGCTCATTTCTGAGAACACTTTTTAAAATAATTGCCGTATTACAAGTTTGTTATTTTTCTTGGGAACTTGGCCACATATAATGACACAATGTGAAGGTTTCCCAATTTTTTGATTTTTTTTGAATTTTTTATGCCTGTTTCAAAATGCGGTCAAAACGGCGGGCTTGACCGTTCCTAGCTAGTCGTTGAATCTTGGAAAACTTTTGGTGTTTCTCTGATTAAATAGATACTTATGTACCTAGAAATGATTTTTGTGAAAAATAAATAGCAAACTACGAGGCAGCTGCAGTTCAAATTTGACCCGCCTCTAACTAAATCGGCGGAAATTTGTCTTTTTCACAAGAGGTGGATCAAAACTTTTTACACCCAACCATTTTGGCAATTGTGCATTAAATATGTCCTAGTATTTTAGAAAATTGATTTGGTCCAATTCAGCAACAATTATTTGGTAGTTCCTTCACAAAAAAACCTCCTTTCGGCACTCGGAAAATGAAAAATGGTTTTTTCGTCCAAAGAAAATGAAAACTTCCTTAGGCAACATTGTTTGCCATTCCAATATGCACCCTTGTGCACAATATGAGATCATTTGAACAAACTATGCCACGAATGTGGCCATAAGATTAATCATTTGGCTTGAAAGCCATGAATCTTCACACATGATAGCTCATTTCTGAGAACACTTTTTTAAAATAATTGCCATATTACAAGTTTGTTATTTTTCATGGGAACTTGGCCACATATAATGACACAATGTGAAGGTTTCCTAATTTTTTGATTTTTTTTGAATTTTTTATGCCTGTTTCAAAATGCGGTCAAAACGGCGGGCTTGACCGTTCCTAGCTAGTGATTGAATCTTGGAAAACTTTTGGTGTTTCTCTTATTAAATAGATACTTATGTACCTAGAAATGATTTTTGTAAAAAATAAATAGCAAACTATGAGGCAGCTGCAGTTCAAATTTGACCCGCTTCCAACTGAATCGGCGGAAATTTGTCTTTTTCACGAGAGGTGGATCAAAACTTTTACACCCAACCATTTTGTCAATTGTGCATTAAATATGTCCTAGTATTTTAGAAAATTGATTTGGTCCAATTCTGCAACAATTATTTGGTAGTTCCTTCACAAAAAAACCTCCTTTCAGCACTCGGAAAATGAAAAATGGTTTTTTCGTCCAAAGAAAATGAAAACTTCCTTAGGCAACATTGTTTGCCATTCCAATATGCACCCTTGTGCACAATATGAGATCATTTGAACAAACTATGCCACGAATGTGGCCATAAGATTGATCATTTGGCTTGAAAGCCATGAATCTTCACACATGATAGCTCATTTCTGAGAACACTTTTTTAAAATAATTGCCGTATTACAAGTTTGTTATTTTTCTTGGGAACTTGGCCACATATAATGACACAATGTGAAGGTTTCCCAATTTTTTGATTTTTTTTGAATTTTTTATGCCCGTTTCAAAATGCGGTCAAAACGGCGGGCTTGACCGTTCCTAGCTAGTGGTTGAATCTTGGAAAACTTTTGGTGTTTCTCTTATTAAATAGATACTTATGTACCTAGAAATGATTTTTGTAAAAAATAAATAGCAAACTATGAGGCAGCTGCAGTTCAAATTTGACCCGCTTCCAGCTGAATCGGCGGAAATTTGTCTTTTTCACGAGAGGTGGATCAAAACTTTTTACACCCAACCATTTTGTCAATTGTATATTAAATATGGACTAGTATTTTAGAAAATTGATGGAGTCCATTTTTGCAACAAATATTTGGTAGGTTCTTTAAAAAAACCTATTTTTGCCACTGGGAAAATGATTAAAAATAGCTACAAAGATCAGAAATGCATACAAATTAGTCCTTATCCATGAAATGTGGTCTAACTCTAGTGAAAATTTGTGTGATGCCCTTTTGCAATATATTTTTGATAGCTACTTCACAAAATCAATGAATTTTTAGTACTTGGAAACTACTTAAATCAATGGTTTTTCCAAACCAATCAAAACTCTTCCCACGGATCGATGACATGGCGCCCATCCATCCATCCATCCATCTCTCCATCCCACATCCATCCATCCATCCATCTATCTACAGAAAAAAAGAAAAAAACTGAAAAGGAGATACCCCACCCGCAGCCCAAACCCTAGCTCTGATCCCCCATCTCCTCGCCGCCGCCGCCCCCTCCCAAACCAGTCCTCCGCCTCATCCCCCTCCTCTCCCCGATCCGTTCCCTCCCTCATCTCCCACATCGCTGCCGCCACCGATCCAAACCTCGCCGGCCGGTGGCCTCTCCCTCTCCTCCCACCTTAGGTAGAGCCACCACCCACCCATCTCTCTCTCCTCCCACCTCAGGCAACCCCTCTTTCGCTCGTCTCTCCCTCTCCCATGCACCACTCCTGTCTGCCACAACCACCTACGGATCCCGCTTGATTCCGGCATCCTCCGGCGTCGCCAAGCCTACCCACAGCTTCCTCTCGCTGCACTCCCTCTTCACCACCGCGTCGATTTGCTTTACCCCGCCTCATGTGGTCGCCCGCATCACTTCCTCCCGCTAGGGTTTCGGTGGTGGTGTGGACCTCTTCGTTGCGCACGGCTGAGATGAACATCCTCGGCGGTGGTGGCGGTGCGCGTGAGATCCTCCTACAAGGCCGCCGCCGGATCAGCTCCTCTCCATCGGTGGATCCTCGCCTCTCCGACAAGGCCGCCACCGGACCCCCTCCTCTTCGACAGCAACGCCTCCGGATCCGCTCGTCCTCGACAACGATGGCACCGAGGAGCACCAGGAGCTTCGGATCAGGTAACTTATTATCTCCCTCTCTCCCTCCCGCAAGGCATGGAAGCAGTACCTACTTTGGATCAGGGCTTTACATACAACTCTGATGCAGCCGACTTCCATTTTGCGATAAAACTAATCATGCTGTTTTCTGTTCTTGTTGTGCAGTGTGCCAAGCTCAGTTTGGTCCTTGCCAGTGAGCCTGCTATTCAGTACCTCGGTTTCTTATGTTCAGTGTTTTTTTAGCTCTCCCGCTCATGGTGCGTGAATTTTCTTTGCGATTTAAGGACCTCAACTGCCCAAGAAGATCCGCGCTCTCGCGTCCTTCAAGGAATACACCTTTGCTGCATACGGAAGCGATATCGCGGTTTTTAAACAGACTGATCTGGTAAGGGAATTGTTGTGTTTAGGATAGCTGAATTAGTCTTATCAGTCATGTTAGCTATTAGCAGTCAAGGCCTTGCGTGCTGATGATTCATTGCTGTAACAGTTGGGCATTGATCCATTTTGAAAGTAGTCTTAAGTGTTGATTCATTGCTGGAACAGTTGGGCATTATTCCATTTTGAAAGTAGTCTGTCTAAGTGTTGATTCATTGTTTGGTGCCTGCTGAATGAAATTATTATCGGCTACTTATTCCAAACTTCTAGAATTGAGTTCCTGACCAGAAAATACCTTTGTATCAGATGTACTTGTAGATCTCTTGTGAAATCAGATGTTGATTGTGGATTAATAGGTGCACTTGTAATGTTCTGCGAAACAGCATGTTTGATTGTGTGGTTATACAAAAAAAGATAAATTGTGGGAACTTTCAGTTTCTATATTAGCTCCTTTTCCTTATTTTTACAGCACATAAAAACAAACTTGTTGTGCCTGGGTTTGTGGATCTTAAAAAAAAATCACCTATGCTTTCCTTGCTCATACAAAACGCCCAGCTGTAGTTCTTGTAAATACAAGCGTGCATACCATCGGCACCTTAACCAAAAAGAAAAGGCTCTAGCCACTTCTTATGACAAGAAAAATAGAAGTGCCCCTAAATTTAAACATATTCCTCTTTACTAAAAACTCAATTGTTCTTTTCTAAACTATTGCAAAAGTCGAGCAGTGGAACTGATTATATAAATTTTATATTGTCTTGGTAGCTTCACTCGTGTCTGCCACTGATTGGTTTCTGCTTAACCCATGTGCAGAGGACGTGTACAAGAATCTGAAGAAGAACGGCAGTGGGGGGCAGGAGCCGGAGGCAACCGGCGTGACGCCGGCTATGTACGGCGGCGACCACAAGCTCTCCGGTGAGTCGGCTCCATCTTCTAGCCCTAGAGCCCTATTTTCTGCTCCTATATTATGCTCTGTTGGTTTAGAACACTGGCAGCAGTAGCCTACCATGTATATGTACTAAACAGCAGGATTTCAATCACCTTTTGTACACTAGCAGCTTGCTTACACAGTTGTCACGTTTGCTTGTGGTAGCCATTATGTGGCTGAATCATGTCTGTGTCTAGTAATCATCATTTAATAGCATTTGGCTTCTTTGTGATGGTCTGGGAATATTTTATGGTGATGTGGATATACTTTCTGATTTAAAGTTACTAATATGTGGTCTGGTGTCATATTATGGTATAATATTCTTTGTTTTGACTCTTTCTCTGGTGCGAGGAAAGTTGTGAGTAGACATCAACGATGCCTACTTGCTTGGCTGCTACAGTGATGCATGCGCCGGTCAAGCAAGCACACATGCATATACGTACATGTTGGGATAGTAGCAGATATTCCCTCTGTTCCTGCTATATGCCTACTTGCTTGGTTTGCAAAATGCTGTGGTGAATCATGAAATCTACAACGTATGTCAGACTTTAGAGATGCCATTTGGCATTGATGAGAAGATATTTCATATTCTGAGCAATAATGTTTGCATTTCATACCGATAGTTGCCAAACTATAAATTGTTATAGCCTTTTTTCTTGCTGTCCATGCATGCTTATATGTTTGAGGGTCAAGTGATGAGGAATAAACCATCAACAATATGATGGAGCTATGCTGCTTTGATTCTTAGTATTTAAGTCTCTGATGATACCTCAACACCCTGATATGTTTGTGGCTTTCTATGATGTCCACATACTGAAGGAAGTCCTACTATCTTCACAACAAATATAATTTTTCTTGAACGAGTTTATAAATTGAACTATCTCCACAACAAAGATACTTACCATTTGTAGTTCCAATCTAAAATGTTGCCTGATTTCATTTGTGGTTCAAGTGATGATGAGAAACTGCAACAACATGACAGGAGTTACCTTCCTGTGATTCGTAGTTTAAAGTCTGATGATTTCTTACCTTCAATTAACCGTTGTCTTGTGAAATGCACTCACATTCTTGTTTTCTTATGAATTGCTTGATGCAATTTCTAAGTCTGGTGTTCTTGAATAAATTGCAGCAATATGATAGGACCATGTTTTGTACTAGTTTTCTGTTTGATTTCTATATCCAAAATTTTCCTTTGCCTTCTGTTTTGCAATCTTGTTTCACTTGTCTTCTCTGACTTCTACCATGATCATTTCTGAATGTGTTGTCTTAACTACCAATGATCAATTCTTTTGATCATGATCATGGCTGTTACCTCACCATGCCATTTACTAGCTATTACCATCAAGGAAACTCGAAGTATTTAATAACTAGAAAGCTTATGGTTTGATCGGATTAAGGATGTAAAGAAAACGAATTTTGTCGCTATTGAGAATTGTATTTGTTGTTGACAATGCTGCGTACATAGAATACCTAATTGTCTTATGTAACTTAATTTCCTTGCATTTACAACTCTGATTTTGAACGACTAAAGTTACTCCCATGAACAATTTTGCTAAACATTTATCACATCTTGGATCTGCTCTACTGCTTACATTAGTGTTGCCATTCAAGTTGTTTGGTTCTGGTCTCACCAGCAGTACAATCTAATGCTGCTTTATGTTCACTCTCTTACAGGAGCTCCCTGCCTATTCTTTCTGGAGTGTGAAGCCGTGAAGCCAAGCAAGCTGTGAAGCCCTATTTAGCAAAGAGTTTTTGATCTGTCTGACTGTAAATTGTAATATTGTAACAGATTGGAAAAGACTAATGTATCAACCGCGTTGTGCTAACGCTTCCGCTTTCGGTCTACGAGGGTACGTGGACAACACTCTCCCCTCTTGTTGCTATGCATCACCATGATCTTGCGTGTGCGTAGGAATTTTTTTGAAATTACTATGATCCCCAACACAGTAGACGGTGGAGGGGTGGTTGAACAGGAGCCCGTGGAGAGGGGTGGTTGAACAGTAGCCGGTGGAGTAGCGCGCGGTGGAGGCTGGATGAACAGCAGCCCGTGGATGAACAGTTGCAGGTGGAGGCTAGAGGAGGTCGACGGTGGATGAACAGTAGCCCGTGGAGGCTGGAGGAGGTCGACGGTGGAGATGAATAGTATCCCGTGGAGTCCCATTTTGCGGTACGCCACGCCCCTCCCGATGAACAGGACCCCTGTATCGACCGTAGCGCTCCAACACAAGTCCGTTTCGTCCGTTTTGCGGTACACCACACCCCTCCCGATCAACAGGATCCCATTTCGACCGTAGGAGGTCTAACACAAGTCTGTTTCCTCCGTTTTGCGCTACGCCAGACCCCTCCCGATGAACAGGATCCCGTTTCGAACGTGGCCGGTCGAACACAAGGCCGTTTCCTCCGTTCTGTGGTACGTCAGGCCTCATTTCCATCGTCTGTTCCATCCAAGCCCTCCTGATGAACACGACGACACATTTCGTTCCGACCCAGCCGGTTGGCTCCCCATGAACACGACGACGACACTGTTTCTCCGTTCCGACCCAGCCATGTACACAAGCCCTGGCCGTACGTATGCGCGAGTAGGTGTTCGAGACCCCGCCCGTATGTACGTACGTGGCCGTATTTTCTTTCTTGCACACTGGCTGCTATACGTACGTGTACATGCTACGTGCGCGCCTCTACTACGATGCGCCTCTACATCCACCAGTATGTATGTACACATCCGCGACTAGAATGACAATGCTACGTACGCTTCGACCAGGTGGGTCCCGACTGTCAGGCACTTCCTTGTGTGCGAAGATGTAGATGGTGAGTCCCAGCAATCAGGGGGGCGAATCGTCTTTTTGCCCGGACGCACTTCCTTGCGTGCGAAGATGTAGCTAGTGGGTCCCAGCAGTCAGGGGGAAACGTTTTTTTCACGAAATACAGTGGCCCGTCCGGTGGGTCCCAGCTGTCAGGTGGAGGAATCATTATTTTCCACGTAATAAGGAGGAACTTCCTTGCTGTGGCCGTGGACCCAGCTGTCAGCCTCTCCACGTACATTCCATGTCCGATGGAAGCCGTTCCTTGACCATGTTAACCATGCCGCACCGAAAGCACCACGGCAGTGGACGACGGCGAGGCCTAGGAAGGGAATGACGCGGAGCCGGGGAAGACACGATAGTGGATGCCCACGCAGAGAGGAGTATGAGGGTTCACTGGTTCGGCTGAGTTGTGAGGCTGCCGTCGCCGCAGAATAATAGGGGGTGTGGGTGAGTGGAGGGATGGCCTAGCCAGCAGTGGGAGTAGTAGGGGGCGGTGAGGCCTCCGCGGCAGCACAACTGGCCATGGGAGGCAGGAGCAAACGGCACGACCGGCGCTGCTTTGGGCGGCTGGAGCAAGAAGACCAAAGGTTGAAGAATCACGACGACCGTTGGATGGACGTCGTACGGTCACTGTAGCTAGAATTGTTTATATTGACTAAGTTGACAAAGCCCTTGGTACGCGTCAACTTATAGGCCCACAGGTCAGCTTCCGAAATGGTGCACCCCAGATGTTAGGGGGAGGAATCATTTTTTGGGCGGGTGAAGCTAGAATATCCGAGATTGAAGAAGAAGCACGACATCCGTTGGATGGACATCCAACGGCCACTGCTGCTAGAACTGTGTGTTGACTATAAGTTGACAAAGCCTTGCATACGCGTAAACTCTTTTTTTAAGGGACGCGTCAACTTAGTAAGGCCACAAGTGTGTGGCAGAGAACTTATAGCCCATTTGAGATTTGTAAGAATGTGCAGCCCATTTTTGAATTCTAATGGAATTTACTACATCCCATTTATAGTTTGTTAAAAGTATAGCCCATTTCAACCAACCGTTCAAAACATAATTCTATAAAATTTCCCACCTTTTTGATGGGATCCGAAATATTTTTATCCCGAAATTTCTAGTCAGATTAAATACAATTTCAATATAAATTTATATTACGTAAAATCCAACGAAACATTGTGCTCGCAACAATTAATGAAATTAAAATTTCAATATCCAAAAAATATATTTTATAAAGTAATTACGTGTTTGGTGCATTTTTTATAGTTACTGCCCAGTTTTTATAATTACATCCCATTTATTATTTCTTAAAGCCCATTTTCTTGTTAAGCCTAATGCATCCCTCCTAGGAAAGATTTGCAGCCCAACGGGATGGAGAATAATAACTTGACCTTGCCTGGGTATTCCTAAAAAAAAGTATAGCTGGGCTAGCCATTTTCATCTTGAAAAAATTTAATATCTGGGCCGGATATCTGGCCTGGGCTAGACGGGCCACAGCCCGCCCAGTTAATACCTGCAGCGATGTTTTCGTTGTTGTTTAGAGGAGAAAATTAATATCTGGGCTAAACATCAAAAAACTCTGTAGTGCTCACACCTCAAAAATACAAATATTGCTCGAGCTGCTTGGTCCCAACTGTCGGCCGCTTCTTGTGCAATTCTCTCGTTTATTGACTACATAGGTTGACAATGGTGTGGGACCGTGATGTCAGGAAACCAGGAGGAACCAAAAAAATTATAGTTTTATATAATAAGGAGGCACTTGCTTACGTGAGGCTATGGCCCTGGTGGGTCCCCATTGTCATCCTCTCCAAGTAAAGTCATTTCCTCCCCCACGTGCGCTTTCCGCCCGAAACAGTCAGCGCCGCCCGCCCCGCTTCCCGGTGCAGGCGATTGGTCCACCTTAAAACGACACAAGTTCCGTCCGTCCGCCCGTCTGCCGCCCACATTAACGATACGCGATTGCCAAGGCGGCTACTCCGGTGCCACACGTCCATCCCTCCTCAGCCCACCATTGCTATATAAACTGCTGCGCCGGCCATAGCCGCAGTCATTCGAATCCGTTCCCTTTCTCCTGTCCACACCACTACTGCCCACCATGACTTCCTCGCGCTCCAGCGCTCTTCGGGACAGGAAGACGATGGACCACAAGGAGATGGCAGCCATTGCTGCCGACCGGCTGGCCGGCAGGCAGCCGGAGGACGACGACGTCCCAATGGAGAAGATGGTAGTCTATGATCCGGCGCCAACCCCCTCCTCCGCGCCATCCTCACCAGTGCATTGCACCATGACCATCGGCGAGGCCCATGCCCAATATATGGACACGGTGAGGCAGATGCGTGAGGAGCAGTTTCGGGAGGCGCAGGCCGACGCTGCCTGAAACCACCATCTCCTCCAGGAGCACCTGCAGGCGGAGGAGCAAATCGCCGCGGAGCAGGCGGAGCAGGAGGCGCTACTCGACTCGTACCGCTCTGCCCGCGAGGGCCGCATCGAGCTCAGGCGGTACCGCATGCGGGTGGCGGAGGGTGCGGCCGCCTAAAAAGAGGGCGATGAAGCGGACGAGGCGCTGTTTGGCGAGACCGAGGATGAGGCAGAGGACAATGACGGCTCCGACGAGTCCCTGCTCCGCTGGCGTCGACGAGACCCTGCTTCGCCGAGGCCCCACGGCGCCAACAATGAGGCAGAGGACACCGCCGGCTCCGCCGAGGCCCCGCCCCGCCAACAACGAGGCAGAGGACATCATTGGCTCAGCCGAGGCCCCACCTTGCCAGCAACGAGGGGGAGGATTTCCACCGCTCTGCCGAGGCACCGCCAGCCGGCAACGAGACAAAGGACATCGCCGGCTCCGCCGAGGCCCTGCCCCGCTGCCTACGAGGCCGCGCCACGCAGAAAACGAGGAAAAGTAGAACACAGTAGGTCACCGCCGCTCGGGTCCAAGTAAGGCCATCGCTGCTACCCTCCGGTTGAAGCCAAGCTACGCGGGTTGACCATTGACAGCCGGTTAGCTTCTTGGCGGCGATGTGGAGTCGGAGAGCTGTGTTGGAGAAGGACGCTACTTCTACTTAACTGCTGGTGCAGTTGGCTGACTAACACATGGGCCCAACAGGCCACATGCCAGTTACGCAACTGCACCTGCAGTTAAGTCACTGAAGCTTTTGTTCGGCTCAGGGGGACATAGGTGGGTAGCTTCGGTTAATTAATTATACCTCCAGCGCACGCCTTTTTAGTTGAAGAATGTATGAAATGTAATGAAATCCGGCATGTTTATATGAAATCCGACCGTGTATGAATGCATTTATTTTGATTAGTTCGAATTACTGTATCATTGGCATTGGATGAACATGCAAAACAATACGTACTAGCATTATTCCCTGGGTGATCACCTTGTTTGCAGTAGTTTCACATGTACTCCCTCCGGTCCTTTCTAGTCTGCATACAAGTTTTGTCTGTAGTCAAAGTATCTCTACTTTCACCAATCTTATGGAAAAAAGTATGCACTTTCACAATGTGCGAAGTAAAAAGGAACAGAAAGAGTACAAAGAGTTTGAGCAGCTTTTTAGCATTTCTGTACATTGCAATCAAACACACAGGGTTCATAGAGAACATTCAAAACGATCGATGATTATGCATCTCAGCGACTCACATGTCAGAGGCAATATTTACTTCACAACTAAAGAATAAGAAAAAATTGATCGACGCTGCTGACAGCAAAGGGCATACCATTCGAAAATATCAAATGCATGTCTTGCTAAAATCAATGAGCAATATTTGACAAGGTTGTCCCATTCCAAAATATCAAATGCCTGCGATTGTGGAATGGGCAGGGTTTGCCATCAGTTCGGACATTGACATGGCACCTCATGCTAAATAAACCAGCTGTTCTTTTTGTGCAGTTCCACCAAAATCAACCAAATTCACGCGTAGCTTGTATGATTTCGCCCTTATATGTTGAAACACCTTGAACTTATAAGCACCTCCTTTCTTGTGGTGGAAATGAATGATTCGATGTATTCATGAACATTTTATGCAGTTCCCATTGAAATCAAGCTGAGCACCCCTGTTTGCACAAATACAAAAAAGTGATTAGTATAAAGCAAACTGTACTATGAATTGACAGTTTAAACAGGCACCTACATGGTCCATGTAGAGCACACTTTTACAAAAATGGAACTCACCAGAAAGAATCCTAGAACAACATTGTACTCACGCATCACAGCAAAAAAATGGAGATTTGTCAGTCCTTCTGAGCTGAAGTTAGTTTGGTCTTGTGGGTAGTAATGTAACCATCCTTCAACTGCTCCTTCTGATGAGAAGATAGACATGGCTTCTTCATCCTGCCATAATCGAAACTAGTCACTTCACGTACTCCATATTCTTCTTCAGAGGAATATGATCCTGTTGTGCAAAGACAAGAGGACAACTAAATGCTAGCATCCTTGTTTGCTCGAAGAAAAGGAAAGGAAATATTTAAAACAACACAGATGAAGCACTTCTCAAGGACAATACCACTTTTTCATGACAGTATCTAAACAGTAGCACAACACCAATAGAGATGACAAAGCTCAATCATATGGATGAAACCAGTGGGCAAGTACCAACCTTTGTCAGGAGGCTTATTGTGTAGAGCATACAGATGAAGCACTTCTTCGGAACCATATATTGCTATCTACTGTAGTGGCCATGCTTACTATATACTCCTCGATTAGTTTAATGTTTCCAACATCTTCTTGTGCAGTTCCACTAAAATATATGGTATCTTCAAAGAAGATCCCTATTTGCACAAGTAGAGATAATTACGTATTACATTAAGAGTGGCATCAAATCAGTGGCAAAACAATTGCTCGTTCCAGCCGTAGCAATAAATTAAGATGCAAAACTATATCATTACTTGTGTCATCACAGTTCCAGTGCTTCATTACAGCACCGGGAGTTGATTTTTGTTTTTTCTTCCGCTTGTTCTTCCCCTTCATCACTTGGTTCAATAACATACAAGATTCGCCTTCAATGTAAGATTTGGCATGTCAATTAGGGAGCACAAGTATAGCACTAAACAATGACATTAATTTTCTGATGAAAGTGGCAAAATATAGGCCAACAGTTGTGAAATATCCTTATCTTACCTCAATGGGATATTACGGTGCACATACAGATTGGAAGTCTTGTCTCCATTTGTGCAGTTCACTAAAATCAAGCAACATTACCATACAAGTAGCACAACATATGAAAGCACACTGCAGAATCATGTGAAAGAAGGCTAGTACTGACCTCTCATGACGCGGAATTCAAACAACTCACAAGAAGAAGATCTTAACCAAATTTTCCAACACGGATAGGAAGTAAGATCTCCTCTTGTGCAGTTACACTAAGATCAGGCAATCAAGCAACGTTGTCAGTGTGACATTTTGGTTGAACTGCACAAAACACTCTTAAAACAAAAGTGTTTTGTGTAGTGCAACAAAAGGTCACAATGGCAACGAGGTGAAGTAGATAACCCTGTTTACACAGAGGTGCAAAGGAAACAACTAGTGGTCAATAACGGTGGATGACACATAAGCCAACAAAAAGAAGCATCTACCTTATCTAAATGGGAAAGAAAGCAAGACAGTAGCATTTCTCAAATGGTGGCATTGATTAATATTAACACAGAGATTATATTAATAAAATTCATTAAACATGTAATTTGCTTTTAACTGTGGCATTGCATCAATTTTCCAGCGGCATTATTAGAGGGTGTTTGTTTACAGGGACATTTTGGTGTAGGGACTAAAAAACCTCCATATCAGTCCCATCTAAACCAAACAGGAGGGACTTTTAGGGACTAAAAGTGGGCATTTGGGACTAAAGATAGAAGACCCTGAGGGAGTCTTTTTGGGACTTTTTCCAATAGTTTCCCCTGCCACGCATCGCACCTTGTCTCTATTAGTTCATTACTAGGGGTAACATGGTCTTTTAGCATGTCATTTAATAACCTCTAGTCCATGTTTAGTCCCTGGAACCAAGCAGGTAGGGACTAGGGAGTTTTTAACCAAATAGGGCATTAGATTAACAACAGCTAAAGAGTTGCACGGGACAGTGGATGCACCAGCACCATGTGCATCTACCGATGTACTGTGGTCATGCACAGTCTGTTGCAACAAAGAACAAACAACCAAGGAGCATATTTGTGTTGGTCCCAGTTTTGTTATCTTTAGACACCTTTCCCTATGTGAGCGCAACAAATCTAGTCGTCCTCAAACTCTACAACCTTGTCCCCCAAAACAAAAGATCAGTTCGTTACAGATGTGCATACTGCGTTTGTCATTGTTTTCCCTTTTCGACCAACGTAGGTGCTGGATAGCCAGTCTGTACTAGTACTTTCGTCCCTTCCTTTCCTCTTTGAACCACGTCCTAGATTTATGCGATACAACTTTCCCCACAACTTTCCCCCATTCCTTTC
Source organism: Triticum urartu (assembly GCF_056163025.1). NCBI lineage: Eukaryota > Viridiplantae > Streptophyta > Magnoliopsida > Poales > Poaceae > Triticum > Triticum urartu. The sequence continues at coordinate 642,408,943 of NC_141874.1, forward strand.
CTCTTTGAACCACGTCCTAGATTCATGCTATACAACTTTCCCCACTACTTTCCCCCTTCCTTTCCTCTTTGAACCACGTCCTAGATTCATGCTATACAACTTTTCCCACTACTTTCCCCCACTCCTTTCCTCTTTGAACCACGTCCTAGATTCATGGTATACAACTTTCCCCACTACTTTCCTGTTTGGTCCAACACCTAGATTCGAGTGTAGAAGCGGAAAAAGTCCACATGCAACTAGAGCAATGCATGTGGAATAAGTAAATTATACCTTAAGGTTCTTGGGGCGTGGTTCGGTGGGCGACGGGACAGCGGCGAAGAAGAAGGGGTCGGATGCCCTCCCACTCAGCCTGTGCAAAACCGAACTGAAAACCAAAAACCGAACCAGAAAAAACCAAACCGAACCAAATTTCGGTTTTTTCAGGTTTCGGTTTCAGTTTTCAATTTAGAAAACCATATAACCTTCGGTTTTTTGGTTAAAAACCGACGGTTTTTCGGTTAAACCGAATTAAACCGAAACTCTTTGTTGTGTGTTAAACAACCAAAGCCCTGAGTTGATCTTGATCCCTCCCGTCGCCCTCCTTTTATAGCCATCCACCCATCTCAATCCTGCTCGCTCCGCGAGATGGTACTATTGCATGGCGCGGCTGGTGCCCGAGTTGGTGGCTAGCGCCTGGTGCTTGGGCCTGGCCGCCTGGACCCTTGGCTGCCCAACGCACGCGCAGGGCTGGTGCTGCGCTTGGACTAGGAGCCTGGAGGCTACAGGCTAGCGCTATGGTATTTCGTGGCATTTTTTCATGTACAAAAATCTGGAGGCTAGCGTAGCGCACGGGGTGCTCTTTCCCTGTCTTATCCTCAAATTTTCATAGTACATGCATACATCTCTGTCAACGGCTCAACGCCTCATCAGTCATATGCCTCGATCTGGTGCACGTCGTACATACATGATACATATATGCCCCACCAAATCATGTATGACATCTAATGATTTAATTTATGTACATAGTTCTCAAAAGAAAAAAACTAACCTACATACACAAATTGAATCATGTGATAAAAAATTATGCATTGTTCAAAAATTCACGTCAACTTTGGTTATTTTGGTTATTACCGAAACCGAACCAAAATTAAATGGTTATTACCGAAACCGAACCGTATCTATGTATAAAACCATATAAACCGAAGTATAAAAACCGTATAAACCGAAAATCGTATAAACCAAACCGAATCAAACCGAAAAAACCGAACGCACACCCTGACCTCCCGCGCCGCCGCTGGGTGAAAGTGAATAGCTGTGCCGGTAGTGGATTCCCTCCCTCGCCGATGGCGACAGCGTTAAGCCTCCTTCCCTTCCCGGCAGACGGATCTTGCCAGCTCTTTGACCAGCAGTGAGGGGAGAGAGAGGCCAACGAAGTCTTGTTTAGATCTGGAGAGGGTGAGAGAGTGTGAAGAGAGAAACTACAAGCGCTGAGGCTCCAGCATGTATATATATACTGAGAGAGAGTGTGAAGCGTGCAAACCCTAGAAAACAAGCGCCGAGGCTGCTGCTTATACGTGATGAGGTGATTATACGGTCACTACGAGATCGTATAGCTCTGTATCCATCCATTCTGACCACTCAAAGAATCCTCCTAGCATGAATTATGCTCAAGTGTAGTCATCGAACCCGAGACCTCAAGTTTGATGAGCGAACAGGCCAACCAGCTACACAACCCTCCCGTTATGTTCAACGAGAGGAAAAAAAACTTTTATACATTCCTGCATTTGTGTGACAAGCATGCCATGTTTTTTTGCGTGGGAGTCATTGGGATTTAAATCATAATCGTGTCATGTGGCTTTGGTGGTAAGACTATCCACATGGTGCAGAAATAATGCAGCCTTAGTCACCTTACCTCTCTCCACGTAGTATGTTGGGTCCCACCAGTCAGAGGGTGAAACAAACAAATTAATAAGAAAAATTAAAAGCGCCAGCGGTGTATCTTACCTCACACAACTCGCTACTTCTCGGGAACACTATCCAATTGATCCCTCTATTCGCTCACATACTATTTTAAGTGAATCCTTATTATAACATGCACACAATTTTGGGCACTTGTATTTGACCTAAGTCAGTGTGCCACCGTATCTCGTACTTACTACTCCCTCCGTCTAGGTTTAGTAAGTCACGTTAGAAGGTGCAGCGGGACCAAGGTGCAAGCACATTGGAGGAGAAGGAGAAGCTTGACCGGTCATTCCTCCAATCAAAGCCCTAATTTCTGTCTCTAAACGCAACAATTAATCCAAACAACTAAGAGATGCCATTTCAGATACCATGCAGGGCCATGTATTAACTCGCATGCAAGCCGACTTTGATTTCTTGACTGATCAACGCGTAGTTGCGCTCCATGCATTGGGTTTCCGGGGGAGATAACAAGGCAGAGCAAGGAGCGTTTGGTTACATTGCTTAGGCTGGTCATAGTGGTGAGTAACTTGGACTAGTAACATGCATATGTTACTAGTCTATGTCACTAGTACGCGAAGTTTGCCATCGGAAGCGAGCCGATCTGGCTCTCCTGAGCTAGCAAGGTTTTTCTAGCCCACCCAAGCTAGCTGGCCCACAAAAACTAACATAATTTAACAGTTCCAAACGCCTAACCTTGCCTGGCTATGCTATAAGCTGTTCTTGCTAAGGATCCAAACGCTCCCTAAGTAACAACGCTCGCTAGCAACGAGGCCAGGAGGGGATTGAGATGCGAAGTTAATGGACGACGCCTAAACATTTTGGGAATATCTGATTTCCGTAAGATGACTTAACACCTACACGGAGGGAGTACTACTCCTCGGTCCAGGTTTGATGGAATATTCATCACCTCTTCTCTTCTTGTACGTACTCCATTTGTATCTCACTTCCTGTGGCTTCTCACTCGCATGATTTTCCTACTCTATGAACCTGTGTATGCGTGCGTGCGTGTGTGTGTGTGTATTTAACAGCATGTGTGTGTTAGAGAGAGCGATAGATCGACCTACTCCTACAAAGAGATGGCGTGTAGTGTACGATTTTAGCCGCGAGAGTCGGTGCATCCTCTCATTTCCAGGCGTCCGGTAGGGACAGGCGGACAGCTGCCACACCCGCTCCTGACCAGCCTGGCCCACCCAAAGCCCCTCCATCGCCCGCGCGCGCTTCCGCCTGAAACGGTCAGCGCTGCTCCAAAGAATCGGTGCCACATTCATGCCCGGGCAGAGCGGACGCGGCCTCTCATTGGCTCAAGAGTGATGGTTGCTTCATCCGTCCAACTTACTGCTGGGTCTATGTGATTTGATGGCTCATTGGTATTTATTACTGAGGTGGTAGGAATGCTGGATGTCCCACGCTTTCGGCGAAAGGAGGTACTACTAGATTACAATTTTCTCCATTCTTGCAGCGGAGGAGTGCAAGAGCAGTGAAAACATGCAGGCTCAGTGATTACATGGCCCACCTCACACTATCACCATATTTTGTGGACACCGTGTGACACCTAACTCTTTACATAGTACTCCCTCCGTTCCTAAATACTAGATGAGTCCCGTGCATTGCCGCGGAACAGCCGTATATCTCTCTGTGTAAAATTATTGATTTCGTAGAACTAAAAACAAACTCTATAACCGCATGAACAATGTGGTAGCCAAACTAAAAAAAGTCCCATCATCATTTAGATCATCCCACGTAAGTAAAAAAGATCAGCCAACTCCTACTGCATAATGGGATTATATATTTCTTTTTGACATGCTAATGGGACTTAAAAGCTCACTTACATGGATGCTATCGGTGCATGCTTGCATGCAGACATGTCGATATGATTTAAAACCCACTCACATGCATGTCACGGTATTTCTGCATGCTTGCATGTGGCTTAGTGCGGAGCCTCTCGACGTCTAGATCAGACGGCTATTATGGACTGATTTAGTTCATCTAACGGCTACATTAATTTTGATGATGTGGCTCAAGGAGAGGATAGAGAATTCCTAGTAGTGGGGGCTAGCTATTACTAGTAGACAAGTATTTGTAGAGATTCCACTAGGTGAACTACATACGGAACAAAATGAATGAATCTACACTTAAAATGCATCTATATACATCTGCATGTGGTTCATGGTGAAATCTCTACAAAGACTTATATTTAGGAACGGAGGAAGTACTAGTATAGTACGTACTATAATTTATCAGCGAGATAAATTTGTACAATGCTATGAAGCCTCCAGCTTCCGTTACATGTATCTTGCTTCCAAGGTTGCCTGTTGCAACATTTCATCAAATACAAAGGAGACTAACATGCATGCTATTGCATCTCAATGATTGACAGATCATAGCAAATATGTACTCCCTCCGTTCCAAAATAAGTGTCTCAACTTTATGCAAACTTTAGTACAAAGTTGTAATACTACTAAAGTTCACACTTATTTTGGAACAGAGGCAGCTAAAGAAAAAAACGATCGATGCAGTCCCTAGCCCTTGAACCGTGAACCCTAAGCAGGCTTGAATTTGCTGGCAATGTTCGAGCTTCCTAAGAAATGAAGTTTGCAACCTTTTGACCATCAGATCATTTTGTGCAGTTTCACCAAAATCGAGATGAGCATCCATGTGGCAAAGAAATTGAAGAAGCGTGATTAGAATAAGATTACTGGGACTAGTTGATGAGACATAAACTCATCACAAATACAGTACGTAGAAGCCAGTAGAGTTATGTGCGGGGAAAAGAAGTAGAGAAATATCCACATGGAGTGATGTGGGCACCTGGAGCAGTGGTGCAAGCCGGCTGTAAAGGGAGTTGTACCTGAGGGATGTCGTGACGTAGCTCAACCTTGAGGAGGGCGGCAGGAGGCGGCAACTGCCCACGTTGCGGCAGTGAGCTAGGGACGAAGGCAACCTCACCGGCTTTGTGAGAGAGAAAGGCGGGGACCCCTGATCGGGAGGTGCCGACAGTGGGTTTTCGCCGTCGACGACGGCGACCGCATCTACACTAAGCATCCACCCCTTCCCCTGGCGAACGTGATCCGCCGGGATGTTAGAGATGTGGCCACAGTCGTTTTGTGCGAGAGAGTGTGAAGAGAGCAACCCCAGCAAGCAACCATGTAGGCTGGCCCGTCCTGACTATGTATATAGTGGAGCGGTTTCCTTTTCTCTCCATATGAACCTATCATATTGCGTACGTGCCACTGAAGAAAAAAAACTTTATTTATAAATGACGCAACACCTACTACTCGTTCTCCTATAACCTTGCGCTTGGCATCTCCAAAATATTAACCTTGCGATTGGCTCTTCGCCTCTTCGGGAAGTTGAGCAATAATGGTAGTGCAGTATGTGTCGTTCTGGCTATATGAGACCGAATGAATTGCTGCATGTCCACCATGTGGGAAAGGGTCGAGGGGCGAGGGAGAGTGCTACATACGGAGAAAAATGAGTGAATCTACACTCTAAAATACGTCTATATACATTAGTGTTTGGAGTATGTACTAGTAGTTCATATTGAAATCTACTAAAGGACATATATATTCCAAACAATATGATATAATCTCTATAACCAAGGTAGTAGGGACGAGGAGTAAATGGAGGGAGTAGTAAATTTTTCTCCTCGTCCTACGAGCCACCGCGCGCGTGGGCGAGGGAGCGGGCGTAAGGCGTATAGTACTAAGCAAGCTTCACCTCATCCTGCGAGCCACCGCGCCCGTGGGCGGGCGAGACGGCGTACTAAGCAAGCTTCTCCTCGTTCTGCGAGTTGACGGGAGACATAAAAGTACTCCAGTGTATAGAGCGTTGCCTCTAAGGTAGGCCCCACATGGTTTGCCTCTCTTTTTAACATAATGCGTCAAGTCGCAATTTGTTTGTTCACCCGTGGTAGACGATCCTCCCTCCACCAAGTGGACAACCAGTACACGTGCCAAATTACCACATGGGCTGCCTTTTCGTACAGAAATGAGCTGCACCGTGTACCCGCGCGGGTGTGGTTGGGAAAGAGACGGGAGTACATGCGCTGTGCATGCACCTCTTCTGTTGGTGCACGTCCCCCACCTACGTGGGTGTGTGTGAGAGATACAAACCGCGTTCATGAGTGTTTATTGTTTTAGGGTGGGGGGGTTCATTTCGTGAATGTATTTGTGGGAATATGTGTCGATGACATCTCAAACAAAATTTTGCATGCAATGTGTGAAATGGATGTGTGAAATGGAGGCCTATCCATATCATATATAGAGGGTCGGGCGATCCACGAGAAGAGAGGGAGGGGTCATAGATATCCATAGAGTCGAAGAGAGGATCAAGTGGGTGGGTGCGAGATCGATGAAGAGAGCCATGGAAATTGTGTGTGTGTGTGTGCAAGTCAAAGATATAGGGCGACTGGCCTACTGGAACGTCAGAGGGCACATGCCAAGTTTGTGTGTGGCAGGGACACATGACTAGAGCGCTCAATGTATCGGTGTGTGTGGGGGGAGGGGGTGGGGTAGGCAGAGGCCTAACTATAGAGGTAGAACGACTCGTATATGTGTTGAGAAGGAGAGACCCAACTATGTCTTGAGGGAGATTGGTCGACATCCATACATAACTGAAGGACGTGAAATATGATGGGACAGAGAGAGAGAGAAAGAGAGAGAGAGAGGAGAGAGAGAGGGAGGGAGAGGGGTAGAGTGCTGGATGGGTGATGGAGTTGCTTCTCGAAGATGGTGGAAGAGGCCTACTAGACAAACTGAGGGTGGAACTGCAATGTTATCAATAAGAGTGGGGATATGTTTCTGTGTGTACCTATGTGTGATAGATCTGTCGGGACGCATCCATGGATGATGAAGGGGAACCATGTGTTTGGTAAGCAAACCTAACTAGATCGGCAGATCAATTGTTGTTTGTCGGAGGAAGGGAGAGACATAACTAATGAGATAGATTGATCGACGCGTGGGTAAAAACGAGTTATAAGGACCTGGCTAGCTATATGTATAGCAGGAGATCGGTCGGTGTACGTCCATTTGTTAGAGGCAAATAAGGCCCAGCGAGATGGATAGACAGAGAGAATGGAGCTAGGAGGTGGTGCGAGAGTCTCAGCTACTAGCTAGATAGGGGGAGGAGTGTGCGGTTGTGAGCTCGATGAAAAGAGGGGCGAGAGTTTACACGTGTGTGGGACCATATGAGAGACATGAGGCAAGGACACATAAAGGAGGAGATTGAAGGTGCGTGTGTATGTTGTAGGCAGGCATCGCTGGAGAGGTTATCAGTGTGTGTCGGAAAGGAGTTGTGGAGACTCTAGGAGAATGACCTAAAGAAAAAAAATGAATGTGCCCGGTGGATAGAATGCCGAGGGAGGGGGAGGGTGAGGAGGGCGTGTGCATGCACGAGAGAAAGTTAGTGGTAGCTACAAACGTTAGAGGATTGTGTGGGTGTAAGAGACTAACAAAGATCATAATTTGATATGATAGTGGAATCATATATTTGAATAGGAGATCATAGTGTTTTAAATATATGCATGCATGAATATAACGGTGATACGCGTGCTGTGCACATGTTATACCATAATGTGATAATGCATGGCGTTTGCAACTCACAGCTAAATGTCAAACAATATAAACCATACTATACATCAAACAATCTCACATTTTATTTGAATTTGTGATAATGTGTGGCGTTTGGAGCTTAAAACTAAATATCGAACAATCTAAACAATACGATATATCGAACATTCTCACATTTTATTTGAATTTGTGGTAATGTGTGGTGTTTACAACTAACATCTAAATACTTGTAGGCTAGGGGGCGGGGCACCATATATAATGTGATAAACTCATTATATATATGAGACATGGTTTAGATTATGAAGATCTAGCTAGAGCTAGAAATGTAATGTGATTTTAAATCAACATAAAGTGGATTCAAAAAATCGAGTTCGAGTTCATATAGTACACATAGTTCATATGTAACTCGAGACTAATCATGTGGTGTGCTGTGAAGATAATACACAAACGATGGTTTAACTTGACAATAATGATGATTGTAGATCTTATTGAAACAAAGAAACGAATTCAAATGCTTTGACTTCACAACAATCATTACTGTAGATCTTGTTCAAATAGAGAAACGAATTCAAATTTAGTTCATATTGAAGCGGTAGTATATACATTCGGAATGCACTAAAACGTTCATTTGAGTAGTAGGTTGCATGCATTATACACGTAGCGAAATATTTTAATTGAACATAACATGAATTCAAAGTTTTGAATGACATTTGTAGTGCGAATTGATTTGGTACAGTACACGTTAGGCTTGTCCGGAAATTTCAACCCGCGCCTTGTGAGCCTGAAATATTTAAGATATATCTTTGTCTCATTGTGCTCCGACAACTCCCTCCATCTCAACCCGCGCCTTGCTATTCTGAAACTACAACGCGCGCGGAAACTCCCACCTCCTATGAAATCCCGACACGCGAAATGCCCGTGGTACCCCTGAACCGAAAGAACCGCCTCAAATCGGTGGGGGTACTTTCGTAACATACCCCACATTTTGGACAAGCGCGTCCCTAAGCCATGGTTCCCCACTCCCATCCCATCCGCACACCCATTCGTACACCGAGACTGCGAAAACTCGTGACGAACCCCACACCCTCCTCTGTCCGCCACCCAGCCGGAGTGTCGGAGTAATGGGCCACGGGTAGGCTAACCCAAAGCCCAGAACCTTTCAAGACATCGGGGCAGGCTACGCCCCTCAGGAACCCCAGGACGGAGGGCCGCCTCTGGGAGTCGGCAGCGGCGCTGCCGACTACCCACTCACGACCGAGTCCCAGGGACGACTACAAGATGAGCCGACTCCTAACTGGCGGCTTCCAGAGAAGCCGGCTATGGGGAGTCGGCCCGCGACTCCAACCACCCTCTGCCTTCATAAGAAGGGACGGGACGGGGAACGGCCGCAGTACGGCCCGCTCCCACCCCGATTACCAAGGGCAGGCATGGCCACAGTGCACCATACCCATGGAGATCTCCGTCCGGCGCGGCACTGTTGCCATGCCAGCCCTGACATCAGCCCCAGTGGCGGAACCCTGTGCCCACGTCGGCCTGCCTGTACGGCCCAGAGACGGCGGGCCCCGCCAGTCAGCGGGGGTACAGAAGACGGCGAGAGCGCCACAAGACGGACCCAGTGGGAGTCAGCCTCCAGAAGTCGGCTGGCCCCTCCCACGGGCCCCGCATGCCATTAACCAGACAAGACGGGGAGTGGCAACAGTGATCGCCCGTCAGGTGGCGGCACTGTTGCCATGACCCCATGACCAAGCCAGCGTCATTAGAAGCACGACTACAGTAATCCGCAGCCGGCAAGACCCGCCCGCGGCGGACAAGGCCTGTCGGCTCCGTACCGGGTCAGTCGGTGGGGCCCACCAGTCGGCGGGCCCAGTAGTCGGTGGAGAAGACGGCGGCCTTAGAGACAGAAGGTTGGGACCCGCGCCCGACCAGATTACCATTGTACCCCCGGTGGGTAGGCCTATATAAACCCCCCGGGGCACCCATGCAAAGGGTTCAATTCCATTAGCAATAAACCAGATAATATAGGAAGGAGAGAGCTAGCCTTGCCTTCTCCTACCTCCAGGAAACAGCTCAAGGAGCAACCTTGTACACACTTTGCCATAGTGATCATGCGGAGACCCCGTAGAGCAGCAGTAGGGGTGTTATCTCCTCGGAGAGCCCTGAAGCTGGCTAAAATTCGCCGGCATGCATGCCTACGCCTCATCCCGCTTCCAGGCACCGGCGATGTTCTACTCGCCCCCACCATGATAAGCCATCCCTTGGCATATGTCGCTCCCAACCCCCGACATTTGGTGCCCACCGTGGGGCGAGGTGCACCGTCGTCCGGAGACCTGCTCTGGATGGGAACCCTTTTTCTCTGTGGCGAGTGCAGCCAGCCTGGCACGCCAGATGGAGTCCGCGCCGACGCGCTGCACGGCGCTGAGATTGCCTGCGCGGCTAGCTGCCTCGCCGAACTTGTCGGCGAAGTTTGCCTCTCCGACAAGCCTGCATCCGACGCAGGCACGGGCCGCCCCGAGAGCCTTCTCGCGGGTCTCCTTGATCAACTCCACGTCGCTGGCAAGCCTGCCATGGACCTGGATTCCGTAGGCTTCACTGACCCGATGTTGGTCGATTCTGAGATGGCGTCGATCGACGCATTCCCCACCAACGTGGTGGTCTACGACGAGCCGCTCCCTCGCGCGGAGAGCGGCGGAAGCACCGTCACAGAAGTGCTCGTCATCGGTCATGGCAAGCACTCTGACGACGGAGCTCATGACCCGCTCGACGTAGCACTGCAAGACCTGGCTGCGCCCATTCCAGAAGACGCTGATGCCGAGATGCTGGAGGCACGCCGCCTTCAGCTCATCGAGGGCGCGAAGAAGCTGGCAAGCATGAGACGCTTGTCAGAGGCCTACCAGCGAGAGATGGATCGCGCTGTGGGCGGCTCGCCGGCCCCAACGGGGCCTAGCCACCTAGGCGCGGTCCGGCAGCTCGGCGTGGACATCGCCAACCTGTTCGGGGCCAATCGCCCCGTGTACGCCACGCCCGCGGAGAACATCCGAGCCGCCCACGCAGCGGCAGACGAGTTGGACAACTTCGAGGGTGAAGAGCGCCGCCTGATGACGGAGCGAGTCCGGCGACTCCTCGACGCGGCTGCCGCGCAGAACGAAGCCGGCTGCCGCACAAAGGTGCCGCAATGGCAAAACGACGACCTGCCTCCCCGCCGAGATCAAGGCGCGACGTCTCGGACGCCGACTGGCGGTGTCCGCGGAAGAAAGGACAAGGATCCGGCTGTCAGCCACAGCCGGACTCGCATCACCATCGAGCGCGACCAAGACGGCCGCCCAAGAGCAGTGGAACGATGGGACGACTGTCCGCCTCCTCTTCATCGCAAGGAAAGGCGAGTCTCCCTGCTGCCTATTGACCATCCGACTCTCGGCGACCGCCTTGGCCGCCGAGAGGGAGTCGGAGAAAACGACGCCCGCCACCGGATCAACCGACTCCACTGATCCCTGGCGCTGGAAGAAGAAGACGAGTTGGGCCCGCCCTGTTTCGGACCCCGCATCCGAGATGAGCCCTTTCCCAAAGGGTTCTGTAGGATTGAAAGTATGTCTAGAGGGGGGGTGATTAGACTACTTGACCAAATAAAAACTTAACCTTTTCCCAATTTTAGTTCCTGGCAGATTTTAGCTATTGTAGGACAAGTCAAGCAATCATCACGCAATTCAAGCAAGCATGGAAAGAGTATATTGGCAGCGGAAAGTAAAGCATGCAACTTGCAAGAATGTAAAGGGAAGGGTTTGGAGAGTTCAAACGCAATTGGAGACACGGATGTTTTTCCCGTGGTTCGGATAGGTGGTGCTATCCTACATCCACGTTGATGGAGACTTGAACCCACAAAGGGTAACGGTTGCGAGAGTCCACGGAGGGCTCCACCTACAAAGGGTAACGGTTGCGCGAGTCCACAAAGGGCTCCACCCACAAAGGGTCCACGAAGAAGCAACCTTGTCTATCCCACCACGGCCATCGCCCACACAGGACTTGCCTCACTAGCGGTAGATCTTCACGAAGTAGGCGATCTCCTTGCCCTTACAAACTCCTTGGTTCAACTCCACAATCTTGTCGGAGGCTCCCAAGTGACACCTAGCCAATCTAGGAGACACCACTCTCCAAGAAGTAACAAATGGTGTGTAGGTAATGAACTCCTTGCTCTTGTGCTTCAAATGATAGTCTCCCCAACACTCAACTCTTCTCTCATAGGATTTGGATTTTGTGGAAAGAATATTTGAGTGGAAAGCAACTTGGGAAGGCTAGAGATCAAGATTCATATGGTAGGAATGGAATATCTTGGTCTCAACACATGAGTAGGTGGTTCTCTCTCAGAACATAAGAGTTGGAATTGTGTATGTGTTCTGATGGCTCTCTCCTTGAATGAAGAGGAGGTGGAGGGGTATATATAGCCTCCACACAAAATCCAACCGTTACACACAGTTTTCCAATCTCGGTGGGACCGAATCAACAAACTCGGTCGGACCGAAAGTGTAAACCTAGTGACCGTTAGAGATTTTCGGTGGGACTGACATGCAACTCGGTGGGACCGAGTTTGGCTTAGGGTTTAGGTCATATGTGGATATGGGAAAGTAGTTGAGGGTTTTGGAGCATATCACTAAGCACATGAAGCAAGAGGCTCATTAAGCAACACCTCATCCCTCCTTGATAGTATTGGTTTTTCCTAAAGACTCAATGTGATCTTGGATCACTAAAATATAAAATGAAGAGTCTTGAGCTTTTGATCTTGAGCCAATCCTTTGTCCTTAGCATTTTGAGGGTTCCACTTCCACATCCATGCCATGCCAATCATTGAGCTTTCCTGAAATAATCATCTTGGAATAGCATTAGCTCAATGAGCTATATGTTGTTATGAATTACCAAAACCACCTAGGGATAGTTGCACTTTCAATCTCCCCCTTTTTGGTAATTGATGACAACATATAGATCAAAGCTTCGACACATGATAATAAGCATGAAATATATCGTCGCTTTGAGAAGTATGTGATAAGTAAGAGCTCCCCCTAAATTTGTGCATATATAAAATTTGCTTTGGACTGCAAATGCACAAAGAGTTAGAGTCATGGGTTACTCTTCCATGTCACATACATCTTGGTGGAGCGCTTAAAATGATAGGAATGAAATACATGCACTCATCACCAAGAATAGTGAATGATCACATAAGATAGATAAGATAATAGCATTAAGCAAACATTAGGTGTAGCTTATGATCAAACACATGATCATCAATGTCTCACGAGTAATGACATAGTATCTCAAGCACTCAAAAGCAAACAAAGTTCGAAAAACCACCAAATAAAGGCAAGAGAGAAAAAAAAGCAACACTCTCTCTCTCGAAGCCTATGATCTATACATTTTCTCTCCCTTTGGCAACAAGTTACCAAAAAGTTCCTAGAAAATGCATAGTGCTAGATCGACGCTCAGGCTTGATCTTCAGGTGGTGGTGGAGTTCGGATCACTCCAAGGACGAAGGCTTCTGTAGACGCTGAAGTAGACGCTGGAGTTGGAGCTGAAGTAGATGCTGGAGCTGGTTGGGCTGGTGCTACGGCTGGAGCCGAGGCAGTTGCTCTTGTTTCAGGAACTGGCACTGCAGACGACCTCGGACCTCGTGGCACTCTGGCAAAGGCATCAGTGGTTGTCTTCCCTTTCCTCTCCTGCATATCATCTTGAAGCTGCTCCACTGCAGTCTGAATTTCTGTCACCTTGACATCCAAGTCATAGAACTTTTGTTCCATGATCCTCTCTAAGCTTGCCTGGTTTTGAGTTAGGGTGGCTAGTCCTTGCTCAATCAGCGGGGTGGATGCAATCAGGTAACCAAGCTGCTCTTGTTTGGTTTTCAAGAAATACTCAGATGCCTCCTCTTGAGTTGGCATCTTGGCAGCTTTCTCCTTCCTTGCCTTCTCCTTCTTTGCTTGTGCTTGGGCAGATGATGGCTCATTCTCAGTCATGACAACTTGATTGTCCTCAAAATCTGGACGGATGGGCAGGTGTTCCTTGTCCAACAAGTATATGCCCGTGCCCATCTTGGAGTTGATGAGCTCCTGAATTTGAGGGGCATATCCACAGCTCCTCTTCTGATCTGCTGCAGTCCTCTTGATAGTCTCTACTATGAGGCTCATGACCTTGAACTTCTGTGGCACATCAAATACATGAAGCAAATTGATTGCGTGGCCTCTAATCATCTTGTGATCTCCAGACTTGGGCAATAAGGTGTGCCTCAATATCCAATTGATGGTTGGCAGCCCTGACAGAAGATAATGCACTGAGCCAAACTTGAAAGTGTCAAGAGCTTCGTTTGGAATTTCCTTATACATATTGGACATTGAGTTGTGGTCCATTTTCTTCTTGGCATAGATATCCAAGTCATCTGCTTGCTCCTCTGGGGCATTGATCAACTGAGCCCATTCAGCAACTGTAGATTGGTACCTCGTACCCTCAGACATCCAAGTAATCCTACCATCTGGATAAAAGTGGGCTGTGGAGTAGAACTGCATGATGAGTTCCTCGTTCCACTTTGTGAGCTTCTGCCCAACAAAGTCCTCTACTCCACATGCCTTGAAGCTGTCCTGTACTCCAGGGTAGTACTCTTCGTTGTCCTTGATGTATTGCCAATCGACCCATCTCATGTCACAGACTATTGGCTTCTTGTCAAGCAGCACTGTCTCATAAAAATCTTGCTGCTCCTTGGTGTGAAATCTGTAATCCACAGCAGTCCTCCTCCTTGAAGCATACGGATCTGCTTCTTCTCCACTTCCTCAGCCCTGAGTCTCTCCTGAGCTTCATGTCCTCAGCCACAGGATGAGCATCGTTGTGGTCTGGGATCTTGGGTTTGAGCTTTCTCAGAACTTGGTCTTCATCCTCTTCTTCAGCAACAGTCTCAGGCACTGGGGCCTTGTTCTTTTCAGCAGCAGATATGCTCCTTGTATTTCTTTTTGGTTTTGGCTTGGAGGCAGCTTTGGGTGCTTCTTTGGGCTTAGATGCAGCAGCCCCTGTCCTGATAGCATCACCCATAAGCTTGGGTGCCTTAGGTGCTGGAGCAGCAACCTCTTCTTCCTCTTCCTCTTCCATGATGGAAGCCTTTCCAAGCACTCTGGCTACGGTCTTCTTCACCCTTTCCTTCCTCTTCTTGCCTTCAGCAGCAACTGGCTCTTTGGGTGCAGGCTTCTCAGTTGAAGCTCTAGCCTTTGACATAGGCTGCCTGCCTGCTGGCCTTTTCATTTTCAAGCCTGGCTTTGTGCCCTGTGCTGGCTCAACTCTCTTGGAAGTGGCCTCTTCCTCTGCCACATAATCTTCATCTTCAGAATTTGAAGTTCTCTTCTTCCTCTATCTGGTGGCAGCTTTTGGCAAGTTGCTAGGGGTGCTCCTGCTGCCCTCATCTGAAGAGCTGGAGGGACTAGTGCCCTCACTCATGTGCACCTGTTGTTCTGACACATTCTGGCTGTCACTCTGGTCTGACATGATGAACAAGCTGACTGCTGACCTGTGAATAGTTTATAGATGAGGTAGAATAGATGAGCATCACAAAATGCAGGGATTTTTGCAAAAGAATGATCCAAAAACTTAGTTTTAGTTTCCCACTGAAAACATCTCGGATCTACCGATTTTTAAACTCGGTGATACCGAAGCAGTTTTGGAACCTAAACTAGTGAACTCGGTTGGACCGAGTCACAGTTCGGTGGCACCGAGACTGCTAGGGTTTCACAGAGTTCCAAAATCGGTCACACCGATAAGTAATTCTCGGTCAGACCGAGTCTCACTCGTGCAATGGCATAAGCCAAATCGGTGGGACCGAGTTTTTCAACTCGGTGGGTCCGAGATGGTTTCGGTGGAAACCTAACCCTAAAATTTTCAAATCAAAGCTAATCTACGGGCGCATTGACTGGATAGGAGTGTTTCAATCGTGGCAAGAATCATGATGATCACAATGTGCTAGTAATCAGATTGGAGAATAGCACAAAGATCGAGTCCATACCCTAGTTCGGTGGAGACTCGCTATGGCGGCAACGGCGGGGTAGAATTCCGTTGACAGCGACGGAGACCAGCGACTGGAGGCGGCTGGCGGCGAGAAGACGATCCGGAGACCACGTTGGCAGAGCAGGCTATCACGCGGGCGAAGGGGTTCGGAGAAGTTTCCAAATTTTGCCCGTGACTATATATAGCCCGACCCTGTCGGTGTGACCGAGTGGAACAACTCAGTGGCACCGAGATTCATAACTGCAAGCAGTTACTGAAACTCGGTGTGACCGAAAGATTCATATCGGTTGCACCGAGATCGAAAACCTAGATCAACTTAATGATCTCGGTAGGACCGAAAGTGGGGTATCGGTCAGACCGAGAATCATAAAGAGGTTTTGGAAGTTTAAGTCTTTGACGAATCGGGGACTCCGAGCGCTCCTCACACAGAGTGGTTCGAATCTGACTTGATCAAATTTTGTGATGTAGAATGAATAGAGTTTGAGACGAGAAAAGCATAGATAGCTAGAGGAGGTTCTTAGGCATTCTTGTCCATCCACTTGGCAAAAGGAAATAAAACCAAACAATCAAAACAACAAGTGGATGTCCTCAAATGAGTAAAATATGCAATCAGCATGCTCACACAATAAGATGGCAAATGAAATATGTGGCAAGGCATGCACAACCAATTCTAGCATCTATCAAGCAATTTGCGATGACAAGGTCATCTATATATGAGTATATTGACTTAGGAGTCAAGTGAGAGCACTTGATCATAGGTCATACTCATCGTTTAAGCTCAAGTGGGGTTACCACTTTTACATAAAGCATTGTTGTGTTCACATCTTTAGAGTTGCTTTAGCTCAAGTCTTAGAGTAAAGCTCCCCCTAGATGTGATATCCCCCCTTAGAGGGATGAACTAACCTTGGGTTTTGTCGATGATGACTTCATGTAGATGTTGAAGATGTGGATGCTCAATGTTGATGTAGATCACTTGGAGCTATCCATTTGAGTGAATTGCACTTTCAATACCTACATGGGTTAGTCCCACAAGGAACAAACAAGGATATCCATAGACATAGAGTGATGCACACACAAGATGATGTCCATGAAACCTTTTAGGTTACCTTGTCCCTTGTCTTACCAACAAGAGGGTTTGTGACTCCTTGAACTAGTGCAAGATGTGGAAGTTGATTGCACTTGTTCTTGCCAAAATGATAAGAGTGAAGTATGTTGGCGGAGTCACCCTCAAGAACTCTTCTAGTTCTTCTTCTTTTGGATCCACACCATCTTGATGGGAATCCTTGGAGTTGTAGTCGTACTTGATGAAGTGGAACTTGAAGTAGTCTTGGGAATCCACTTGACTAAGGTCTTAGGAGCTTCTTCAAATGCATCAATTTCCTGTTGAAGCTTGTCCTTGCCTTTTTGCTCGTAGTCTTGTGGTGGAAGATCATCTGGAGCTTGTGTTCCCTTGAAAGAAGTATCATACTTCTCTTGTTGAGGAACAAACTTTGTCTTGGTGTATTGATCTTCTTCCCACTCAACTCCATTGGCGTTGAACTTTCGTTCAAAACCAACACCTTGATTCTTCCGGTGCATTCCTTGCTTGCGCACAATTTCCTCGAATTGCTTACTCCCGGCAAGGCTTTTGTACACTCCTTTCTCTATAATTCCCTTCAATAAGCTATTTTCTTGCTCAAGTGTAACTTGGCTAAGAGAATCATTAGTGGAATCAAGAGAACTACTAGAAGCAACAATATTGGATTTAGCATGATCATTGTTACTACTAGAGGAAGAGTCTTTCTTGTTCTTGTTACTAGACTTGACTTGAGGCATGTAAGTGGATAAGAGTAAACGCTTGGCAATGTGAGAAGAACTTTTCTTACGGAGATCATCATTGATTGCTTTTAAGAACTCATGCTCTTGCTCAATATTGGGCTTTTCAAAGCGTAATTTCTCATGAGCTCTTAAAAGTTCTCGATGATCTTCGAAGATAGATTCATGAGCTAACTTAAGAGTGTTTAGTTCTTTAGTTAGGGCCTCAATCTTCTCCTTATCATTGTCATTCATTTTATATTGATTAGCATGTTTAATTGACGTTTCATCATAGTATTCATCACTAGAGTTGTCAACAAGCAAATCATCACCTAACAAGTCATCTTCATCACTACTGAAATCAACATACTCGTGGTGTGTTACCTTAGGACCTTTGGCCATGAAGCATCTTCCAAATCCTTCATTTGGTGAGTCAAATATGTCGTAGGAGTTGGTTAACACAAGTGCTAGACCGGCAACACCTTCATCTTGAGTATCTTCAGAGTCGGAGTGATAACTTCTCTCGGAGTGGCTATCGAAGTCGGAGCCGGATACCCATTCACCAACATGAGCTTGATGTCTTCGTTTTGTGTAGCTCCTTGATGATTTTTCCTTCCTTTCCGAATCCTTGCTTCTCCGTGAGTATCTTCGTTCATAACAATCATCTCTACTCCTTCTCTCTCTTGGTGGTGATTCTTTGCTTCTTCTTTTTGGAGAGTCTTCTCTTCTCTTGTAGGGAGCCGTACACTCATTGGAATAGTGTCCGGGTCTTCCACAACTGCAGCAGTTTCGCTCTCGACTAGAAGATCTTTTGTCATTGTAGGACCTTGACTTGAAGCTTCTATCTTTGCTTCTACTCTTGTAGAACTTGTTGAAGTTCGTCACCATTAAGCTCAATTCTTCATTGAAGTCCTGTTTCTCACTTGATGATGTAGGGGCTTCACATGAGGCTTTGTAGGCACCACTTGATCTGTTGTGAAGTTCCTCTTTATCCTTAAGTGACATCTCATGAGCAACAATTCTTCCAATCACCTCCGTTGGCTTGAGATCTTTGTAATTGGGAATCATTTGGATCAATGTGCACACGGTATCATATTTTACATCCAAGGCTCTTAGAATCTTCTTGGTGATGAATCTATCGATCATCTCTTCACTTCCTAAGCCAGCAATCTCATTTGTGATGAGAGCAAGCCTAGAGTACATTTCAGCGACACCTTCACCATCCTTCATCTTGAACTTATCAAGTTGATTTTGAAGCACATCCAACTTGGATTCTTTGACGGAGTCGGTACCTTCGTGCATATCAATCAAAGTGTCCCAAATTTCCTTTGCATTCTCAAGACGGCTGATTTTGTTGAATTCTTCGGGGCACAATCCGTTGAAGAGAATATCGCAAGCTTGAGCATTGTATTGCAACATCTTCAACTCATCCGCCGTAGCTTCATGGTTTGGTTCTTTCTCATCCAAGAAGTCACCTTGCAAACCAACACATACAATAGCCCAAACGGCGGGGTTATGTCCAAGAATATGCATTTTCATTTTATGCTTCCAACTAGCAAAATTAGTACCATCAAAGTAAGGACCATACTCTCCTAGGTTGTGAAACCAAGGCTATGACCACCAAAAGCTATGGAGATCAAAGCAAATGGAGACCAAAGCTCTGACACCACTTGTAGGATCGAAAGTATGTCTAGAGGGGGGGTAATTAGACTACTTGACCAAATAAAAACTTAACCTTCTCCCAATTTTAGTTCTTGGCAGATTTTAGCTATTGTAGGACAAGTCAAGCAATCATCACGCAATTCAAGCAAGCATGCAAAGAGTATATTGGCAGCGGAAAGTAAAGCATGCAACTTGCAAGAATGTAAAGGGAAGGGTTTGGAGAGTTCAAATGCAATTGGAGACACGGATGTTTTTCCCGTGGTTCGGATAGGTGGTGCTATCCTACATCCACGTTGATGGAGACTGCAACCCACAAAGGGTAACGGTTGCGAGAGTCCACGGAGGGCTCCACCCACGAAGGGTAACGGTTGCGCGAGTCCACAAAGGGCTCCACCCACGAAGGGTCCACGAAGAAGCAACCACCCACAAAGGGTCCACGAAGAAGCAACCTTGTCTATCCCACCACGGCCATCGCCCACACAGGACTTGCCCCACTAGTGGTAGATCTTCACGAAGTAGGCGATCTCCTTGCCCTTACAAACTCCTTGGTTCAACTCCACAATCTTGTCGGAGGCTCCCAAGTGACACCTAGCCAATCTAGGAGACACCACTCTCCAAGAAGTAACAAATGGTGTGTAGGTAATGAACTCCTTGCTCTTGTGCTTCAAATGATAGTCTCCCCAACACTCAACTCTTCTCTCATAGGATTTGGATTTTGTGGAAAGAAGATTTGAGTGGAAAGCAACTTGGGAAGGCTAGAGATCAAGATTCATATGGTAGGAATGGAATATCTTGGTCTCAACACATGAGTAGGTGGTTCTCTCTCAGAACATAAGAGTTGGAATTGTGTATGTGTTCTGATGGCTCTCTCCTTGAATGAAAAGGAGGTGGAGGGGTATATATAGCCTCCACACAAAATCCAACCGTTACACACAGTTTTCCAATCTCGGTGGGACCGAATCAACAAACTCGGTCGGACCGAAAGTGTAAACCTAGTGACCGTTAGAGATTTTCGGTGGGACTGACATGCAACTCGGTGGGACCGATATGGTTAGGGTTTGGGCATAACGTAATCTCGGTGAGACCGATTACACAAACTTGGTGAGACCGAATTTGGTAATTAGCTAACGAGAGAGTTGGTCAGGAAAACTCGGTGGGACCGATTTGCTCTTTCGGTGAGACCGAAAAGTTACAAAAGGGAAACACTGAATTTACATTGCAATCTCGGTGGGACCGATTCGCTCTTTCGGTGAGACCGAAAAGTTACGAAAGGGAAACAGAGAGTTTGCAATCCCATCTCACGCGTTGGGCCGAGCTTCAGAACTCCTGCGAGGGCGTGCACGAGGTGCAGGCTATCGAGTACTTCACCGCCAGGTGCAGAGAAGGCACCCTCCTCAGGCACAAGCTCCTCTGCAACGAGCCAGAAACCCTCGACGAGCTGCTGATCATAGAAGACAAGTATGCCACAGCCGACTCCTCCATGAAGGCGGAGATTCAAGTTAGTGCGACTGGCAAAGTGGCCCCTCAGGCTCCCAGAACTCCGGCTGGAGACGCCAGTCAGCGACAACAGCAGAACGACCACAAGCGTAAGGCCCCACAACCGGCTTCCAGCAGTCGGCAGGTTGCGACAGTCGAAGACCAGCAGCCGGAGGGGCAGCCCCCGCCCAAGCGACAGAAGGGCGGCAAGTCCAACTGGTTGCTAGCCTTCTCTTATGAGCAGACTCTAGATGGTCCTTGCAAGTTCCACAGCGGCGCGAAGCCGTCAAACCACACCACCTGGAAGTGCCACTGGCTCACCAGGATCGCCAAGGGAGACGGCCTCCTGCCTCCCCCGCCTGCTGGGCAGCCGCAGCCGCCTCCACCCCAGCAGCCGGCTGTCAGGCCAGTCGGCGCAGTACAAGATGAGTACCTAGAAGAGCACGGAGCCTACGTGGTGTTCACCAGTGTGGCTCACGATCGACGCAACAAGCGGCTGCAGCGGCAAGAGGTGAATGCAGTAGCATCAGACACGCCAGAGTTCATGCACTGGACCGAGAAGCCTATCAGTTGGAGCAGAGCTGATCACCCAGAGGTGATGCCGAATCCGGGCTCCTACGCCCTGGTCTTGGATGCCACCTTTGCCACAGATAGGCAGGCCGCTCGCTTCTCGCGAGTGCTGATAGACGGAGGCAGTAGCATCAACATCCTGTACAAGGACACCATGGAGAAGTTAGGAATTAAGCAAAGACAGCTTCAGAACAGCTGAACTGTGTTCCACGGCATTGTCCCTGGCCTTTCCTGCTCACCAATCGGCAAGATTCTGATAGATGTCCTCTTCGGAGACAAGGATCATTTCCGCCAAGATTCTACTTGAAGTGGTGGACCTTGAGAGCCCGTACCATGCGTTGCTTGGCCGAGCTGCCTTGGCCAAGTTCATGGCGGTCCCCCACTATGCCTACCTCAAGATGAAGATGCCGAGTTCCAAGGGGATTCTGACCATAGCCGGTGACTACAGAAAGTCGTCCGCGTGTGCGGCTGAAAGCAGTGGGCTCGCCGAGTCCCTGGTAATTGCAGCTGAGAAGTGGCTTCTTGATCGGGTTGTGGCGATGGCCGGCAAGCAGCCAGAGATGTCACCCAACGCCAAGGAGTCGGAAGCTGAGGGTTCGTTCAAGCCGGCCAAAGAGACAAAGAAGATACCCTTGGACCTGGAGCACCCAGAGAGGTACGCTGTCATAGGTGCAAACCTTGATAGCAAATAGGAAGGCGAGCTCGTCGATTTCCTCCGTGAGAATTGGGACACCTTCGCATGGTCCCCCAAAGACATGCCAGGTGTACTGACGGAATTCGCCGAGCACAAGTTACATGTCCAATCTGATGTGAAGCCCGTCAGGAAGCCCTTGCGCCGCCTGTCAGAAGAGAAGAGAAGAGTTGTTGGAGAAGAGATAGCCCGACTCCTAGCAGCCGGCTTTATTATGGAAGTGTTTTTCCCAGAATGGCTAGCAAACCCGGTCCTGGTGCTAAAGAAGAACAAGCAGTGGCGGATGTGTATCGACTACACAAGCCTCAACAAAGCTTGCCCGAAGGACCCATTTGCTCTGCCAAGGATTCATCAGGTGATAGACTCCACAGCCGGATGCGAGCTGTTGAGCTTCTTAGATGCATATTCAGGATATCACCAGACCAAATTGAACCCAGCTGACAGACTGAAGACCGCCTTCATCACGCCGATTGGAGCCTTCTGCTACCTGACCATGATGTTCGGCTTGAGAAATGCCGGCGCCACCTTTCAGCGTTTCATGCAGAAGTGCCTCCTCAAGCAACTCGGCAGAAACGCCCACGTCTACGTGGATGATGTGGTGGTGAAGACGAAAAAGCGTGGAACACTGCTGGAAGACCTCAAGGAGACCTTTGAGAACCTACGCCGATTCCAGATCAAGCTCAACCCTGAGAAATGCGTCTTCGGAGTACCAGCCGACCAACTCCTTGGCTTCCTGGTCTCTGAACGCGGCATAGAGTGCAACCCTGTGAAGATCAAAGCCATCGAGAGGATGGAGGTACCCAACCGACTGCTGGATGTGCAAAAGTTCACTGGCTGCTTGGCGTCCATCAGCCGATTCATCAGTCGGCTGGGCGAGAAAGCTCTCCCCTTGTACCAGCTCATGAAGAAGACCACTTTTTTCGAGTGGAACCACAAGGTGGACGAGGCTTTTCTCCAGCTGAAGAAGATGTTGGCTACTCCCCCTGTGCTGGCGGCTCCAACTCCTAAGGAGCCCATGCTCCTGTACATTGCCGCCACCAGCCGGGTAGTCAGCACAGTCATCGTAGTTGAGCGCAAGGAGGAAGGCAAGGCACTACCTGTCCAGAGACCAGTATATTACCTAAGCAAAGTGCTGTCGACCTCCAAGCAGAACAACCCCCACTACCAGAAGATGTGCTATGGCGTACACTTTGCCGCCAAGAAGCTAAAGCCTTCCTTTCAAGAGCATATCCAATCACTGTGGTTTGCACAGCCCCACTAGCCGAGATCATCGGAAGCCGAGATGCTTCTCCTGCGCGTTTCGCTCCGTCGCCTCCCGAAGGTCGGCGGCGGGGTCAATCCGCCGAGTGGTGGCGGACGTCTCTGCCGACCCCATGATGGAGGCAGCGGTGACCCTCTCAAAGGTGAGGGGAGCCCTGAAGCAGGGAAATCATGTAAAAGATTTGGACAAGATCCACCAGAAGGAAATAAGACAAAGGACAGAAGCACTTACGCAGAGACCAGTGGCGGCTTCTTCACTTCCTTGTGGAAGCGGTTGTCTTTTGCGACTGCCTCTTCTCGCTTGGTCGCGGCGGCCGCCCCCTTGAACTTCTTCGGCCGGCCGCCAAGAGAACTCGGCCTGGCCCGGCGCTTCCTCGCACCGCCTAGACCATCCAAGGCGGCGGAGGAACTCGCGCCGGGGTGGCCGGCGTTTGGTTGGTGGCGCGGGGCGACTTCCCCCTCAAAGTCGTCATCAGGCCAGTCGCCAAAGGTGGCCGAAGGCCTGAAGCCGCCTCCTCCTCCTCCGCCTCCTCCTGCAGCGTCGGCCTCCATCGTCGCCGCCCCCAAGTCGGGGTCGTCAACGTCGCTCTCTGCTCCGTCAGGGACGAACTGGCGGGCTGGCCCCGCGGTGCCGGCCGAAGGCTGGACGAGAGGGTTCTGGTTCGAGTACTAAAAAATATTAGAAGTCGGATTCGGCTGAAGAAAGAAAGCAGAATAAGAAGAGAAACGACTTACAACAGGCGGGGGGTTGGCGCGCGAGTACGGCTCCATGCCGAACTGCCAATCCTGCGAGAGACCGCAGTTCGCGATGTAATTCACCGTGTCCGCCACCTCCGCGTGGGGCATGTCCTTGGAGCACATCCGACTTGGGTCCCGGTGGCCACTCATCTGACATATCATATGAGGCTAGCCTTGGAGTGGCAGGACTCGCCGCGCCACGAAGGCGGCCAGCAAGTCGGCCCCAGTCAGACCCTCCGACTGCGTTAGCACTCGGAGTCACGTGACGGCGGCGGCACCGGCAAGAGTCAGCGTCTTGGCCCGGTGGGACCAGCTGGGGAGCCTTCCAGCCAGTGCGCCGGCTTCGTAAGGCGGCAGGTTGACCCAGTCACCTTCTGGGGCGATGTTCTTCACGTAAAAATAAGATCGCTGCCACATCTTCACCGATTTGATCAGCGAGATGGTGGGAAACGGGTTGTCGGCCACCGACCTCCGCATCGCGATGAAGGCACCGCACTGGGCTGGCACGCCGGCGACGTGCATGTCGAGCTTGGACTGGAAGAATTCCCCCACAATTCAATGGTGGGGACAACGCCGAGGAAGCCTTCGCACAGGGTGGCGAAGGCGGCCAGCAGCACCATCGTGTTTGGTGTGAGGTGGTGCGGCTGGAGCCCATGGAACTCCAAGAAGGAGCGGAAGAAACCGCTCGCCGACAACCCTAGGCCGCGCATGAGGTGCGAGCGGAATATGACCCGCTTTCCCTCCTCCGGCGCCGGCGATACCTCCCTTGCCGGCGCGGCGCGGGCCCACACTAGGTCCTTGCCGGGGAGGCGATGCGTCTTGCGGAGGAATTCAATGTGGTCGTCGTCGACCTCGGAGCCGTCCCACACGCCGGAGCGAACGGCGGCGGGCGCGGTAGCAGAAGAAGAGCTCATCGCTGCGGGGCGTGATGTCGTTCGGCGCGGCGGCGGCGAAGGAAAGAAGAAGCAAGAGGAAGCAAAGGGGAGTAGGGAGAGTGGGCGCGCGTGCTTCACCGCCCCACTCCCTCCACCTACTTATAAGCTCGTAGGCTGAGAAGCCGATGGGGCGTCGTGGGATTAACTGCGCCCAGGACCCCATGACCCCACGATTTACCGCACGAAGTTACTGCGCGCAATTACTGCGCAGGAATCCCAACCGTCCGCACGGCCGCAACAGATCCGTTCGAAGGCCGAGGCGCAGTAGTGGCGGGCCCCGCCTGCGGGCCTGTCCCATCGCGCGCGTGGGCGGGCAGACTGGCCTGGACACGTGGCGCCGCACGGCGGGTCCACAACGGGCGGCAACCTGGAAGCTTATCAGGAACGCCGTCTGGATCCCGCTACGACTTTCAAAACTCTTTAAGAGACGAGACGACCTTCAGTGAGTCCGGCTCCCGATAGTCGGCTTTGGGGGAGACGGCCTGAGCGAGTTCGCCTCCCGATAGTCGGCATTAAGGGAGACGGTGGGCGAGGCCCAGATCCAACCACCAGAAGGAAGAAACTGTTGAGGCTCCTCGACGTGTCTCCCTCGGCGCCTCACCAGCTTCGGGGACTACTGTCGGAGTAATGTGCCACGGGTAGGCTAACCCGAAGCCCAGAACCTTTCAAGACATCGGGGCAGGCTACGCCCCTCAGGAACCCCAGGACGGAGGGCCGCCTCCGGGAGTCGGCAGCGGCGCTGCCGACTACCAACTCACGGCCGAGTCCCAGGGATGACTACAAGATGAGCCGACTCCTAACTGGCGGCTTCCAGAGAAGCCGGCTATGGGGAGTCGGCCCGTGACTCCAACCACCCTCTTCCTTCGTAAGAAGGGACGGGACGGGGAACGGCCGCAGTACGGCCCGCTCCCACCCCGATTACCGAGGGCAGGCATGGCCATAGTGCGCCGTACCAATGGAGATCTCCGTCCGGCGCGGCACTGTTGCCATGCCAGCCCTGACATCAGCCCCAGTGGCGGAACCCTGTGCCCACGTTGGCCTGCCTGTACGGCCAAGAGATGGCGGGCCCTGCCGGTCAGCGGGGGTACAGAAGACGGCGAGAGCGCCACAAGACGGACCCAATGGGAGTCGGCCTCCAGAAGTCGGCTGTCCCCTCCCACGGGCCCCGCATGCCATTAACCAGACAAGACGGGGAGTGGCAACAGTGATCGCTCGTCAGGCGGCGACACTGTTGCCATGACCCCATGACCAAGCCAGCGTCATTAGAAGCACGGCTACAGTAATTCGCAGCCGGCAAGACCAGCCCGCGGCGGACAAGGCCTGTCGGCTCCGTACCGGGCCAGTCGGCGGGGCCCACTAGTCGGTGGGCCCCAGTAGTCGGCGGAGAAGGCGGCGGCCTGAGAGACAGACGGCTGGGACCCGTGCCCGGCCGGATTACCATTGTACCCCCGGGGGGTAGGCCTATATAAACCCCCCGGGGCACCCATGCAAAGGGTTCGATTCCATTAGCACTAGACCAGATAATATAGGAAGGAGAGAGCTAGCCTCCTTCTCCTACCTCCAGGAAACAGCTCAAGGAGCAACCTTGTACACACTTTGCCATAGTGATCATGCGGAGACCCCGCAGAGCAGCAGTAGGGGTGTTATCTCCTCGGAGAGCCCTGAAGCTGGGTAAGATTCGCCGGCATGCATGCCTATGCCTCATCCCGCTTCCAGGCACCGGCGATGTTCTACTCGCCCCCACTATGATAAGCCATCCCTTGGCATATGTCGCACCCAACCCCCGACACGGAGCCTCTTCCCCGACGATGTCGTCCACAACAACACCTCGACGTCCCTCATCCACCGTACCAGATGAGGATCCGTCGTCGATCTCGTCGTCCCGCCGGTTCAGCCACCCCGTCCTCCACCTCCAAGGAGCTGCACCGATGTTCCCCTTGTCTTTCACGCCACCTCCATTCCCACACCGCCGTCTTCACCTGCACCATCGGAAGAGCATCATCATCACCGTTTCCTCGGATGAAGCTGCGGCCTAATCGGCGCCACCAAAGAGGTTGTACACTAATCGCCGCATTTTCTTCTTGATTCGATCTCTTAGTGCTGCCGGCGCTCGGTCCCGAGCCGACACGGCGCGGCTCCATCCACGGCAGCGTCGCCGGCCACTTCCTCCACGGCGTCGCTCCCTCGGTGGCGACGTCCACATCAGTAGGAGCTGCTACTTTTTTAGCTCTCGCTCGCGCTGCTGCTCTACTCTTGCTCTCAGTCCCCTGCCTGGTCTGCTCTTGCTCTTGCTGCTGCTCTCGCTCTTCCTCTTGCTTGCGATGCTCCTCCAATTTAGCTACACTTCAGTCGACTGAATCGACTTTTGGGTCAGTCGATTTTCAGGGGGTGGGGGCGGGGGGCTCGCCGGTGTGAAGGAAGAACCAGCCGCAGCGGGGAGGGGGGCTCGCCAGAGAGGTACCCCACTATCTATCTTAGGGTTCAGGGTGGGGGCGATGGTCGGCGGTGGTGGTGGGGCAGTGGCGTGGGGATCGTCGGAGAGAAAGCTTGGCACAGGGGGGGCTAGAGGGATGGCCGGGGCGGCGGCGGACCAGTGGTGGGGAGTGTTTTCGTGGCGGGCGGGGCGGCGCACTGCCCGTCGCGGGCGGCGGGGGGCTGCTGTTTGGCCGGTGGTGGCTGGTGGCTCAGGCGGGTGGAGGTTGAAGATGAACTGCAGGCCCTTGATTTCGTATCCAACGGTTGCAAAATCGACTGACCAGAGATGAAAAAGTCAGTCGACTGACGTGTAGCCTCACCTTGCTAGTGCGTTTAGTTTCGATAGTAAAATTTAGTTTCGACAACAAAATTCAGTTTCGACAGTTCAGTTTCAATAGCTAAATTCAGTTTCGACAGTTAAGTTCAGAGATGAGCAGTTGATGTATTTTACATCTAGCACTTTGTGGTTATGTATTTTACGTCATTTATTGGAGATGCTACAAGAATTCCACTCAGGTTAACGTTGTCTCTCTTGTCCTGCTTCAGCCTCGGTGTCGTACAACTCACCGGAGCTACTCCAACAACGAAACCCTCCATCAAATGGAGCAGTACCTCAGGCTCCATCTCCAGACGCCTAAGATCTTCCCCTCCTCCAACAGCCAATTCAGCCGGAGCATCCTCACCGGCCAACCCAATCATGCTGAGATCGACATGGCTTCGGCAAAGAGGTTGTACACTTGTTGCATCACTTTTTTACTCTACATGTTATATATATTGTCCACTAAGCACACGTAGTAACGGGAAATACGATTATTTTATCCTACTATATGACAAGCAGTGAGGTACCAGGCAACTTAGCTATCTGTGATGGACTCTCTTGAACGCCATCATTATTTATCTCTACGCGTTTGAGCTGTGCATTTGTCGATGGCCCTGGGAGTTGAGCTAGTAGGGTAGTGGCCTGGGTCCAAAGTAATAGAAGTAGCACAAAAACATTTTTAGTGTAGGCTTTTCCTTGCTCAAGCCTGCCTACTAGAATCGCCAGTGCTTGAAAGGAAAAGTGAATGAAAAACATAGGAATTGGAAAGTTTCCTATGGTACTACTATTCATGAATTTGGTTCAAAGGAATGGAGCAAAGGAAAACTGTAGGATTTGTTCCTTTAGTGTCTCCTTGAAAGAAAATACGTAGGAATTTTAATTTTCACTTGTCCTCATTTTCAAATTCCTATTCATGAAGCACAAGACTAAGAGATAGTAGCATAATAGCATTATAACCGTACATTTTCTTATGGTTTGACTTAATCTCACCATGCTTCTTTGCATCCTGTGATCTTCCAATTGTTGTGAATCAAACACCCAGATTGGCAGATATCCTGTGTTTTTAAATTCTCTATTTTGAACGTGCATTCCTATCCTATTCCTATCTATTTCCTATCCCTGCATTGTTGGAATCCTCCAATTCAAACAAGCCCTTACATAATTACTTCTCTTGCAGATAGTTGTCAAACAAAACTTTACGTGGTTTGTCGCGCTCCTGCTGCGCCGTCGTCCACCCCAGCTCAGCTGCTCCAATGATAGAAGGGTCCAGCACAGCATGGATCCAGCCTCCAGACTATCTTTCGCCGCCTCAGATCTTCTTCCCCGCTGCCGGCAGCCATGAAAATTGCATTACCATCATCAACTGAGCAGATGACCTCGAGGACTACATGGGTCCGCTAGAGAGGTCGCACTCTTTCGTGTTTGCTTACGTTATGCATCACATAATATTACATGCTACTTTATCGTCCTGTTCACCGATTAGACTCTGAGTCAGCTCCAAACTAATGGTCAAACTTGAGTTTTTAAATCATTGTGGGGTACATATCGGGGCCGCAATCAATAGTATCTATCTACTATCTGGTTAATCTCCGGTGTCTACTATGGGTTTCATGTTGGGTGGGAAACAAATATTAAAGAAGCCATTATCTGTATTTTTTACTGAAGCCATTATCTGCCTGCTATTATTGGTTTTGGGTCTATCCACAGGTTGCCACCATTACTCTGGATTTCTACATGCACTCCTTACATAATCTCACTGTTTTATTCCTAGGCATGACAGTTATTGTAAACAATGGAATTGAACATGTAGAGCAAAAGAGACGAGCCTTGCGTGGCAATAAAATTTCATGTAGATGTCGCTCCATGGTAGGCGCAAAGGCAGCCCCCCTCCACACATTTCGGATTGTAATCGAGAGGAAGATATCTGTTCTGAGGGGGATTCAGAAGGAGAAGACAACTCCTATTTACCCCCTGAGGTCTTCGCTCTAACTTGGCATGCTGATGTTGGTTATATCATGAGTATGGTGCCTTGCATTGCTTACTTTATACATCAAATATGTCATCATCTTAGTTTAGACATCCTTTGTGCGAATGCCATCTGCAAATCCATCTTGTTTAGCCAGGTATCATATATGTGGATTTTGCAACGCCATCCTGCTTAGCCAGTCATCTTATATGTAAATTATATCAGGCCATCCTTTTTTCGTTACATATTACATTTGTCAACAATGTTAGTACATTCAACTGCTCTTCGTGTGCATCAGCCATTTGACACGGTGATGGAAAATTCTGGAGTGAAAACAAGGTCTTCAGAGTAGACTATGCTATCTGATGAAGCGCATAGCTCGCTGGTTACGGATAGCTCCTTAGAGGAGGATTCAGAGACAGATGACCAGTTCTATTCCTCCCCGAGGTGTATGCTCTAACTTGGCAAGGTTATGTTGCTCATATCGTGCGTATGGTGTCTCGCATTGCTATGTCATTTGATTAGTTTAGACATGCTTTGTGTGAATGCCACCTGTTCAGTGTCTAATTACCATATATGTGAATGATGCATTGCCATCTTGTTGCATGACATTATATATGTGAATTATGCAATGCTATATTGTTGTAAAGGCATTATATATGTGAATTATGCAATGCCATGCTGTTTAGCCAATCATCATGTATGTGAATTATATCATGCTATCATTTTTTTGTATTACATGTTCCATTTGTGGACAACGTTTGTATATTCAACTACTCTTCCTGTGCATCAGCCATTTGAAGCGGTGATGGAAGTATCTGGAGTGAAAACAAGGTATTCAGAGAAGAAAATGCTACCTGCTGAAGCAGACATCTTGCTGGTTATAGAGAGCTCCTCAGAGGAGGATTCAGAGACTGATGACCAGTCCTATTTCCCCCCTGAGGTCTATGCTCAAACTTGGCAGGGTTATATTACTCATGTCATGCATGTTGTCTTGCATTGCTTAGTTTTTACATCATATATGGATTGCCATCTGCTTACTTGCTTACTATATAAATCATATATTTGAATTATATCATGCCATCATGTTTACATAGTACATACACATCATCTATCTGAATTATGGAATGGCAACCCATTTAATAAAGACATCATATAGTTATATCATCTCATCCTGTTTAGTGTTTATAGTCATCATATTTTGAATTATGGCATTCTATCCGTGAATGTATGTGAATTATGGCATGCCAACCTATTTAATAAACACATTATATAGTTATATCATGTCATCCTGTTTACATAGTAATCATATTTTGAACTATGTCTTTCCATCTTTTTTAGTTAGCCATCATACTGTGAAATTGTGTCATGCTATCCTGTTTAGTTAGCCATCATATATGTGACATTGTGTCATGCTATCCTGTTTCGTTTGACAACAGAACTGTGAATTATTTCATGCCATCTTTTATTCCCCACTATCCATGGCACCTGTCTATCATACAATGTCTATACTTTTAATTACTTTTCTTGTTTATCAGCCATTTTAATTGGAGAGGGTGATGGCAGTATCTAAGGGAGTAACAACACGGTCTTCAGGAAAGATAGTGCTACCAGTTGATGTAGATAGAACCACGGTTGTACTTGCCCAAGGACCAGATCCACCACACATAACCCAGACTCTCGCAGATTATACCCCTATTTAGTTGGACAGAGAACCAGCTACACCCCTTCTAACCCCAACCATGGCAGATAGTATCCCAGTTCCAGTTGACACAATACCGTCTCCACCACAGAGCACCCAAACACGAGCAGTTAGTAAGGGAACTGCAGTGCCCAAAGCACGAGGACCACCACCCCGAATCCCATCTCAATGCTTAAAGGAGAAGAAGATTTGTTCTCAGGTCAGGTTCTATAGCTATGGTTCATACTCCTTTGCTCTAGCATTACTGTATTTACTCATACCAACTATTTTCAAATTTGAAGGATGGAATTGAAACTCCAATGGTGCAACAGGTATGTTTTAAACCTGTTTCTTTAACTGGTTTGCTGTTGTAACCTGCTCTATGTTGATTTCAGTTTCAACTGAATAAACAGTTATGTTCTCATGTCATGCACATTACAAGTGTTGTTATTGCTCTATAGTTTCCCACACTTATATTATGTTTGTTCTGCTTTGTCTTGAACAAATATTATTTGAACTGTGTCTCTATCTTGATTTGGCAATAAAACTAGAATGATATAGACCATAAAGTGACCATGGTACATAGATATATATTTGTTTCATGCTGTTATCCTGTCCACTTTACTACTAAACTCATTTACCAAAATGAGTTTCATATACAACATGGTAAACCTGTGATGTGTCTGCTCGTTTCTCTTTTAGAATGCGAACAAAATATTGGAGAACAGTACCGCATTGTGCAATGGTAAAGGAAGTAATGCAGATAAGGTTCAAGATAGTGAGACATCCCTGTTGGTCTCCAAGAAAGCTGATTAAAACTATCTTGACGACAGTGAGAGAACCCAAAAGTCCTGTCTTGATGTAGTGTTCGAGTTACTGGCCACTACTGATGGCACAAGCTCTTCAAACTCGCTGCCTGAATCAGTTCGTCTTCTTGAGTCTAAACTTCAAGTTGAAAGACATCGATCAGATATGCTGCGACAGGAAGCTGA
This sequence comes from Triticum urartu, assembly GCF_056163025.1. NCBI lineage: Eukaryota > Viridiplantae > Streptophyta > Magnoliopsida > Poales > Poaceae > Triticum > Triticum urartu. The sequence goes on from NC_141874.1 coordinate 642,441,029, forward strand.
AGGACTGAGGAAGTCCCTGCAGAATTCAGATGCATACTTCCTGGTGCAACAACAAGCACTGGAGGATTTAAGCGCCAAACAAGAGAAAGTTAATAAGCTTGCTAAGCATCTTGCCAGCATTATGGGTACCCAGGATATTGTTTCTTGAGATCTTCTGAAGTGGTTTCAGTTCGGGATTTGTTTTGCTGCGGCGTTTATTTGCGCTGGTGTCAGGACCCCGATTCCAAGTCACATCAATCTAGCTGGTAACACCTCATATCACTTTGCAGCCTCACGCACGGTATTCCCACGGGTGTCGCCTTCCATGGCCCAGGACTGTTTGCGCCTTTTGGCTCACGTATATGATAGTGTCGCTAGCATCCATATGACAGAGAACCCGGGCCGACATGACTAGTCGTGAACCCAAAGTGGCACTAACTTACGGGGACAGGCATACATGAATCAACATCGAGCATGTCGGTCAGTAGCGTGCGAATCTGGGCTGTAGCACTGGGCTAACAGGACTCCGGTGAACCGGGCTGTAGCAGGCTAGGTAGGACGCCGGATGTCACCGCGTGACATTTCCCCAAAGGGACAGACACAGGAACGAAGTGAATCACATGCCGGCCAGTCCAGTGTTCCGAAGCAGTAGTGCTGGGCTAGTAGGACTCCAGTGAACCGGGTTGTAGCGGACTACTATGGCTCATGGAAGCACAAGACTACATTTCCCCATAAGAGAGGCTACCATTGATAAACAACTAGGTTGTCGGATCCCACACATACCAAGCATTTCAATCATACACACAATATGCTCGATATGTGTAAATACAACATGGCATCACAACATAACTCTACGACTCAAGTATTTATTCATTAGGCTCCGAGGAGCGAGATATTACAAACATGGGTCTCATGACCCAACATTCAGAGCATACAAGTCACAGCACATGCGGAAGCTTAACATGTCTGAGTACAGACATCTACAAATGAAAAAGGCTGAGAAGCCTGACTATCTACCAGATCCTGCTGAGGGCACAAGATCGTAGCTGAGGTATCAAGATAAACGTCGAAGTCCACACGGAACTACTAGCGAGACTGACGTTTCTCTGCAAAATATAAAATAGGCAAACGTGAGTACAAATGTACCCAGCAAGACTTACATCAGAACTAGCTACATATGCATCAGTATCAACAAAGGGGGTGGTGGAGTTTGACTGCAGCAAGCCAGCTTTGACTCAGTGGCTATCCTAAACTATGGCCGCAAGTAACTCTTTTGAGGTGGCGCACACGAGTCCACATATTCACCATATCAATACACCACTATGGATCGCTCCCGTCTCCCTACGAGAACGCCATCCATAGCACTCACGCTTATCTTGCGCATTTTAGAGTATCCACTTTAACTTGTCTATGAACTATTATAGGCAACCCAGAAGTCCTTTACCGTGGACACGGCTATTCGAATAGATGATGTTAACCCTGCAGGGTGTACTTCTTCACACATGCTCTCGCCACTTACCACCATGTACACGTCATGTATCTCGGCAACCTTCAAGTGGAAGCCTGGAGAGGGAGTCGACCATGACCTGACTAACCACACAAGTCTCTAGTGCAGGTTTATCGCCTATTCGAGTTCCAACCGCGAGGAGATCCGGCCGGGGTTTCGCTCACAGCCCCAAACGATGTGTGTAGGGTTCCCGAGACACCAAATGGGTACCCGGTACACTGTGCCACGGTGTATCTACCACATCATAGCCCACCCCTAGGGTCAGTGCTACGCACGACCTCCAACACATATCCTACAAACACCAGAAACTAGTAGCAACTCCTGGACATAGATCAAGGCGATTATTAAGTCGAGAGAGTCAATTAAGGATCCCAATATGTGGTAGTAACTGTTCATGGATCACAAACACAGAACTCAATTCCTGAGGACGGTTTCAATGAGACGACCCACCATGTACTCCTAAATGGCCTCTCACCGCTACCTTTACCAAATCGCGTTCACACACTTAGCTCACACACAGTAGAACATGTTCATCACCATTCCAATTCATCCCCGATGAATCATACCTGACTCAACTCTAAGCAGTAGCAGGCATGACAAACAAGCATGAATGAGTAGGCACATCAGGGCTCAAACAACTCCTACTCATGGTAGTGGGTTTCATCTATTTTTTTTAACCACTGAAACAGTAGGAGAGGCTCCTACTGCAATTAAATAAAAGAATCAATAATTGTACATGGTTTGTATCTTACAAGTCCATCCCACTTTGTGGGTGGAAGAGAGAATGGGGGGCAGGAGTAACCAGGGCTATATTACAAGGTAGCTAAGTAGGAAAGCAAGAAGGGTTTATTCTTTTCTCCCGCCCTATAAGTAAGGAGGGACAGGTCTTCTTTTAGCCTAGAGAGCCAAGAACTTGTGGAAGGAGTTATTCCTCTGAAATGCTTGTTGTTTCTTTCTTTCCAAATGCTCCAAGCAGATTGGAGAAGGATTTCAACAAATAAAGGCCTATGCCATGAAGCTTTGGCTGACTCCACCCAATCCAGCCTATTCCCTTGAGTAGATCCTTGTATTCCAAGCTTTGCCCAACACTGTGTACTAAAAGGACATTCAAAGAATAGGTGCTCCACCGTTTCATCAGTGCATGTTGGGCAGAGTAGGCAGCCAAAGATGTTACCAATGTTGAAATGTCTTCGTTTGAGCATATTTCTGGTGTTTAGCCTGTCAGATAGTAGAAGCCAACCAAAAACTTTGATCTTCATGGTGGCTTTGGATTTCCACAGCCACGAGTAGGCAGGGTGAGCTTGCATATCTCTGAAGAAGAAGTCATAGAATTTGTTGGCCGCGTAGTGAGTGGATCCCCATGTGTATATCCAAGCATCGTGTGTTGACATCGTTGGCTAGTGGGATTCATCTATTTGCCGTGACAATGACAGGTCATGCAGAGAAAAAAGGGTTCAACTACCGCAACAAGTAACAGATGAATCGTTGTTGTCCTAATGCAGTAAAAGAGAGCAGGAGCGAGAGAGTGGGATTGTATCGGAATGAACAAGGGGGTTTTGCTTGCCTGGCACTTCTGAAGATAGTATAGCTCTTCATCGGTGTCATCGAACTCATCGTCAGAACTACGTCCACTGAGAGGGGACAGATACCAGCAAACAGAGAAAGAACACAATCAATGCAATGCAACAATATGATGCATGATCATGAAATGGCAATATGCTGTTGTTTGAGCTAATGCAACTAGCAACGATTTAAATGAAGTTGGTTTGAATCCAAGATTCAAATTCAAACTCCATATGTGAAATTCAAATGCCATTTATTTGATTTGTCCAATTCAGCAACTATAAGTTGTTCCAACATGCATGAAAATGGTACAGATGGATAGATTGAATTTTTCTGATCTTTTTTCATATATAAATAATTTCATTTGGAGTTATGATTTAATTTCTATGATTTTTAGAAGTTTCAAACATTTTCTGAAATAAATAAATCATTTCTAATTTATTTAAAACTCCAGAAAACACTTACTGCATCAACATTACGTCACTGTGACATCAGCGATCAACTGGGCGGCTAGGGTCAAACCTGACACGTGGGACCCATCAGTCAGTGACTCGGGGGTTAATTAAGGTTAGAACTAATCTTTACCAAAATTAATAATGGCCTGGGGCCCACTGGTCAGTGACCTAGGGGTGATTAGTTGGGTCATTAGCAACTAATGGTGGCGCCACGTCAGCTGCACCGGCGATTAGACGACGGCGACGAACCAGAGCGGCGGTGGCTCACCGAAGTTGCGCTTGGGGCTGCCGCTTGCTGCGATGAGGGAATCATAAAGGAGCCCTTGCTCGCCCGCATCTAGGGAAGCACGCGGCTAGGCGTGGGGTGGCCTGGTTCACCGGCGGCGAGCTCATCCGCGGCGGCCAGAGCACGGGGATGAGGCAGGCGAGACTGCAAGCCACGGGGACACCGGATGAGGTGCTCTACGGGATCCTGGGAACTCCTGGTGTTCGACTATGCACCCAGACGCGACTGGAACGAGCCCTGGCGGCGTCGGCGACATCGCCAGCGGCAAGGAGCTTACGGTTGCGACGGGGAGATAATATAGGGGTTGAGCGCGAGGAGGGGAACAGGGGGGAAACGAAGAGAGGCTCACGGAGAGGAGGATGGTGCAGACGGCGGGGCCGGGGACGTGTTGGTTGCCGCGAATTGACGGTGAGGTACCCGGCGGTCGGAGGTTGAGGATGAGCTCGGGGACGCTGCTACAGGGCTCCCGTGGTCTAATGGGTTGGTGAAGACGACACGGAAGGCGATGGCGGTCCTCTGGACGCGTCGGCGAGGCGAGGGGGAGGCAGTGGCGAGCGGCGGCGACGGGCACGTTCGGGTGGGTGAAAGGAAGAGGTCCAAGGGAGGGAAGATGCCACGGGTGAGGGAGAGAGAGGTCGGGGGTGCGTGGCGTTGTCCAGACGCGTCGGGGCAGCGGCGGAAGCAGGAGGTGGCCGGGCGCGTGCCGGCGTGCGTCAGCCACGTGCGCTGCCTATTGGCGCTGGGAGGAAGACGACAGGGAGCCGGGAAGGTGGGTGGGCCAGCCACTTGGGCTCCAGGTAAGGCCCAGGTACTATCTCTCTCTCTCTCTCTCTGTCTTTCTCTTTTATAAATCTTTCGGTTATCTATTTTTTTGCAGTATGTTTTGACCTATATTTAAATACCAAATCACTTTATAAAATTCTGCAAACTTTTATGGGCACTATCTGATTTTAACCAGAGGCCCTCACCAAGTTTCAGAATATTTGGAGCTACCAAATATTTTATAGGAATTAATAGCTCCAATTCAAATACATTAAGAGTTAATTCAAAAATCCAGGAATGACCAAGAAATATGTTCATCATTTTTGGGAGAGGTTTTCACCTTTGTCAGAAACCATGAACATTTTCAAAGGGCATTTTGGGTTCATTGAAAATATTTTTAATTTGATCCTAGTTGCATTTAATTTGGTGCTAGGGTTTGAACATCCCCATTTCAAGTTTAACTGAAATTTAAACATGATGCAACACCAGATGCTAGCACTAAGCATTACCAGAACTAGGGATGTGACAGCTAGTCACCAACTTTGACAACCAGTATATATGATATGCTGCTTTGTTCCCTATATTTGCACTGGTGGCGAACTTTGATGCCCAGTGGATGTAATATGTGTAATAGCCGTGATAGCCTAGCGTTAGTTGCTTGCTTATTTATTTCCTTGTTGTGTTGTTTATTTGTTTGCTTGTAGTCAGTGCAGTTCTTTTTTCGTGGTTTGCTAGTGGCCGCAATAAACTATTTTTTAAAACTAGGCCACGATAACCATGGGCTACATATTTACTGTAGTGACACTGGGCCTCCTACCGGCCGTAGAAACAATGGGCCTTCTATGGGCCATAGAAACAATGGGCCTTCTATGGGCCGTATCATCAATGGGCCTTATATGGGCCGTATGATCGATTGGCCAAACATGGGCCAATAACAGACTGCATTATGGCCGTAAACGGGCTAAAGTTGGAATCATCCGTTCATGGGCCGACCATAACGGGCTGTCGTTAATAGGATGCATTTTATGATGCTATGAAAACGGCCAAACGTATTAATGGGCCACAAACGGGCGACTTTAACAACGGGCTGAATTTGGCCCACAAGCAGAAAATGACAGTAACGGGCTATAAGTAACCGAATGCTGGAAATGAGCCCAAGAATAAATGGGCCCTGAGAAGGCCGAAAGTTACCATGGACTGGAAACGGCCCAATGGAATAATGGGCCGTTAATGGGTATAAAGTGATACATTGTTTATTATGGGCCGTTAATGGGCCAAGAGTTACAAAGGGCCTCATATGGGCCGAAAGACGTCATGGGCGATACATGGGCCGGAAGTTAAAACAGGATGGAATCATATTGGACGCCCATATGACGCAACTGGGCCTAATTCGGATAGGTCATAACGGGCCCTGGGTTAGCGGGCTGTAAATGGGCTATATGCGAACAGGCCGTTAATAGGCTTTAAGTTGGCCGGCCCGCCACCTTTTGACCAAGTCAAACGGGCCGGCCTTTTCACAGGAATGGGCCTCTATTGGGCCGTGCCACGTGTCGACGTATCATAGGCGCCTTCTGTCCAATGAGTGGATGACATCTGTCCCAACGATGAGCCGACACATGTTTCCTCCAGCCAATGATGATTTTACACATGGAAAATCCCCATTGGTCAGGGCTGTTAACGGGTTATCGGATCCAAAACCGGATCCGATAGCTTAACGGCGTTCCATTACGGTGGATGCCATGTGTCGGTCACCCTTGATGAAAGCACTTCTGTGACGCACGATTTATCATCATGGAAGTGGACACTTCCGTGATGATAATTTTGGTAATGTCATGGAACACTTCTACGACAGCACATGTATGACTATCTTGATTCTATGATAAAATCGACATGGATGTACATGCATGACAAAAAACGCCACCTACTGTGACAAACACATATCATGACGGAAGTGTATTTTTTTGTAGTGTTAGTGGTAAAGTAAAACAATTACATGGCGATTACATTCCATACAATAAAGCGACAACCATATGGCTCCTACCAGTTGCCGATAACTTTGTTACAAAACATGATCATCTCATACAACAATTTATATCACATCATGCCTTGACCATATCACATCACAGCAAGCGCCGCAAAAACAAGTTAGATGTCCTCTACTTTGTTGTTGCAAGTTTTATGTGGCTGCTACGGGCTTCTAGCAAGAACCATTCTTACCTACACATCAAAACTACAACGATTTTTAGTCAAGTGTGATGTTTTAACCTTCAACAAGGACTGGGCGTAGCCACACTCGATTAAACTAAAGTTGGAGAAACAGAAACTCACCAGCCACCTATGTGCGAAGCACGTCGGTAGAATCAGTCTCGCGTAAGCGTACACATAATGTCGATCTGAGCCGCTTCATCCAACAATACTGCCGAATCAAAGTATGACATGGTGGTAAGCAGTATGACTATTATCGCCCACAACTCTTTGTGTTCTACTCGTGCATATAACATCTACGCATAGACCTGGCTCGGATGCCACTGTTGGGGAACGCGGTAATTTCAAAAAAATTCCTACGATCACGCAAGATCTATCTCTAGGCGATGAATAGCGACGAGAGAGGAGAGTGTTGTCTACGTACCCTCGTAGACCGAAAGCGAAAGCGTTATGACAACGCGGTTGATGTAGTCGTACGTCTTCGCGATTCGATCGATCCTAGCACCGAAGGTACGGCACCTCCGCGATCTGCACACGTTCAGCTCGGTGATGTCCCATGAACTCTAGATCTAGCTGAGGTCGGGGGAGAGTTTTGTCAGCACGACGGCGTGGTGACAGTGATGATGAAGTTACCGGCGCAGGGCTTCGCCTAAGCACTACGACGATACGACCGAGCTGGAATTCTGTGGAGGGGGCACCGCACACGGCTAAACAATCAACTTGTGTGTTCTAGGGTCCCCCCCTTGCCCCCGTATATAAGGGAGGGAGGGAGGAGGACGCCGACCAGTGGAGGAGGTGCGCCAAGGGGGGGGCAATCCTACTCCAAGTAGGTTTGCCCCCCCCCCCATCCTATTCCAGCAAGGAGAAGGGGGAAGGAGGAGGTGGAGAGAAGGAAGGAGAGGGGGGCGCCGCCCCATCCCCTTGTCCAATCGCACTAGGGCCAGGGGGTCCGCGTGCCACCTCCTGGCCACCCTCTCTTTTCTCCACTAAGGCCCATGAGGCCCAATAGCTTCCGGGGGGGTCCGGTAACCCCCGGTACTCCGGTTTTATCCGAAACTTATCCGGAACACTTCCGGTGTCCGAATATAGTCATCCAGTATATCAATCTTTATGTCTCGATCATTTCGAGACTCCTCGTCATGTCCGTGATCAAATCTGGGACTCCGAACAATCTTCGGTACATCATATCACATAAACTCATAATACCAATCGTCATCAAACGTTAAGCGTGCGGACCCTATGGGGTCAAGAACTATGTAGACATGACCGAGACACGTCTCCGGTCAATAACCAATAGAGGAACCTGGATGCTCATATTGGTTCCTACATATTCTATGAAGATCTTTATCGGTTAAACCGCATAACAACATACGTTGTTACCTTTGTCATCGGTATGTTACTTGCCCGAGATTCGATCGTTGGTATCTCAATACCTAGTTCAATCTCGTTACCGACAAGTCTCTTTACTCGTTTCGTAATACTTCATCCCGCAATTAACTCATTAGTCACAATGCTTGCAAGGCTTATAGTGATGAGTATTACCGAGAGGGCCCAGAGATACCTCTCTGAAACACGGAGTGACAAATCCTAATCTCGATCTATGCCAACACAACAAACACCTTCGGGGACACCTGTAGATCACCTTTATAATCACCCATTTACGTTGTGATGTTTGGTAGCACACAAAGTGTTCATCAGGTATTCGGGAGTTGCATAATCTCATAGTCTGAGGAACTTGTATAAGTCTTGAAGAAAGTAGTAGCAATGAAAGTGACACGATCATAATGCTAAGCTAACTGATGGGTCATGTACATCACATAATTCTCCTAATGATGTGATCCCGTTCATCAAATGACAACACATGTCTATGGTTAGGAAACATAACCATCTTTGATTAACGATCTAGTCAAGTAGAGGCATACTAGGGACTATAAATTTTGTCTATGTATTCACACATGTACAAAGTTTCCTGTTAATACAATTCTAGCATGAATAATAAACATTTATCATGAGTTAAGGAAATAAATAATAACTTTATTATTGTCTCTAGGGCATATTTCCTTCAACGTGGACTAAGTATGCCCAGTGGTCCGTGGTCATGATGGTGAACCTGTAGGCGAAGATGCCGTGGGACGCGGTCGCGGCGGGGGATGCCCCGGTCCGCGAGGATCGCAGCGCGTTGGCGGCGATACTGCGCTCCACGTCGGAGGAGCTGCACGCATCTCTCACCAGCAAGGAGACGGTGAAGATGGCGTGGGACACCATCAAGGTCCAGTGCATCGGCGTTGAGCGCGTCCGAGATGCGAACGCGCAGAAGCTCCGCAAGGTGTTCGAGGCCATCTCGTTCTGGGATGGCGAGACAGTGGATGAGTTCTTCATGCGCATCTCAGGGCTCGCCGACACTCTCCGCTCGCTCGGGGATACACTTGAAGAGGTAAAGGTCGTTCGCAAGTTCCTGCGTGTAGTTCCTGCCAAGTACTCTCATGTGGCCATCGCCATCGAGACCATGCTCGACGTCACGACCATGTCGGTGGACGAACTCACTGACCGGCTACGCATCGTCAAGGATCGCTTGGAGGAGGACAACAATGACGGCGGCTCGGGTGGCCGCCTATTGCTCACTAAAGAGGAGTGGTACGCCCGCCTGAAAGACAAGGAGCAGGGCAGCTGCTCCTCCGGTGGGAATGACGGACATGGCCATGGCCGCGGCCGTGGCGGCAGACGCAACAACGGCAGGCGAGACAAGGCACCGAAACAGAACGGCAAGTGCCACAATTGCGGCATCTGGGGGCACGTCGCATGCAAGTGCTACAAGCCGCGCCAGGAGCGCCGTGAAGGTGGCGAGGAGGCTCACCTCGCCCAAGGAGAAGACGACTAGCCGACAATTCTGCTGGCTCAGGTGTGCGACGAGGTCATGCACGACGCGGTGCCGGAGCCGAACGCCAGCCGCGGTGCTGCCCCAACCAGCGTGGCGCTGATGCTGAGCGGCAGCCGCGGTGATGGTTCGGGCACGACAGAGGTGGTGAACCTCAACGAGGAGCGCATCGTGCCGGTGGACGCAGGCGCCGGGGTGTGGTACTTCGACACTGGCGCGAGCAACCATATGACCGGCGACAAGGAGCTGTTCTCCACACTCGATGAATCGATCAAGGGCACGGTGAAGTTTGGCGACGGATCGCTCATCAGCATCCACGAGCGCGACACAATCGTCTTCGAGTGCAGGCAGAAGGGCCACAGGGCACTCACGGATGTGTACCTAATCCCGAGGCTGCGCGGCAACATTACGAGCCTAGGCGGGCTGGATGAGCTCGGCTGTAAGATGGTGGTCAAAGACGGCATGCTGGAGCTGTTTGACCGCGACCATGCGCTGCTCGCACGGGTGACGCGCTCCAAGAACAGGCTGTACACCATCATGTTGAAGATGGCGGTGCCCGTGTGCCTTCTGTCCGTCATGCAGGATGAGGCATGGCTGTGGCATGGGTGCTACGGCTATCTCAACTTCTGCTCACTGCATGCTCTCGTGGAGAAGGGCTTGGCGGAAGGCGTGCCATCGATCGAGGACGTCGAGGAGTTCTGCGATGGGTGCGCTCTTGGGAAGCAACACCGTGTCCCATTCCCGTAGGCATCGAAGTACCGTGCTGAGCGCGGGCTCAAACTGGTCCATAGCGACCTGTGCGGGCCGATCAAGCCAGCCACGATGGGCGGCAACAGGTATTTCCTGCTCGTGGTTGACGATCACAGTCGTTTCATGTGGATTGAGATGATCAAGTCAAAGGACGAGGCGTTCAAGCGCTTCAAGCGGATCAAGGCGCTCGCGGAGGCGACACCGGGCAGGAAGCTCCTGGCGTTCCGATCCAATCGGGGTGGCGAGTTTAACTCTGCCGCGTTCCGGGAGTACTGTGACGAGCACGACATCAAGCACTGCACCACCGCCCCCTACACACCACAGCAAAACGGCGTCATCAAGTGCCGGAATAAGATGGTGGTGGAGATGGCGCGCTGTCTCTTGAAGAGCATGCGCGTGCCGGTGATCTTCTGGGGCGAGGCTGTGCGCACCGCGGTCTATCTGCTGAACCGCGCGCCCACATGCAGCCTGGATGGGCGAACTCCGTACGAGGCGTGGCACAACTGGAAGCTCAAGGTGCATCATCTTCGTGTGTTCGGCTGCGTGGCACATGTGAAGTGCCTCGGCCCCGGCATCGATAAGTTGGCCCACCGCTCGACGCCCATGGTCTTCGTCGGCTAGGAGGACGGCGCCAAGGCCTACCGGGTGTACGACCCGGTGACGAAGCAGCTGCGCATCATGCACGACATGGTGTTCGAGGAGAACCGGAGATGGGACTAGAGCGGCGATGCTGACGCGACGCCCATGCCGTGCGCCGCGTTTGAGGTGGTGCAGCGTGACCTGCCGACCGACGGGGACCATGAGCTGGGGGCAACCCAGCAGCCCGCCACGCCCAGAGGATCAGACCCCGCCGCAGGCATCACCGACCACACCAGCCCCGCGCGCCCATAACTAGGTGATGTCGCCGTCTCATGACACGGGTCGGCACGACGTGTCGGCCGGCGCTGCACTGCTGTATAGGCGCATGGCCAGTATCGAGCAGGAGCTCGACGACGCCTGGGAGAAAGAGCAGGTGGAGGTGAACCACCTCTGCTTACTGGCCGCAAGGGAGCCAGGCGGCGTTGAAGAGGCAAAGGGAGCTCCAGTTGGAGGCACGCAATGGAGGACGAACTGGACGCGATCAGAAGCAATGGCACCTGGGAGTTCGCCACGCTCCCGCCTGGACACGTCACCATCAGCCTAAAATGGGTGTTAAGGTAAAAAAAGGATCCAGTTGGCAACACTGTGAAGCATAAGGCGAGGCTTGTCGTGAAGGGCTATGTACAGCAGCAGGGGGTGGACTTCGACGAGGTCTTCGCTTTTGTGGTGCGCATGGAGACAGTGCGCGTCCTGTTGGCACTCATCGCGCACTCCGGGTGGCATGTCCACCACATGGACGTCAAGTCCGCGTTTCTGAATGGCAACCTGGTCGAAGAGGTGTACGTGCACCAGCCCCCCGGCTTCGTCGACCCCGGCAATGAGCACAAGGTACTCAGGCCGCGAAAGGCACTCTATGGGCTGCGCCAAGCGTCGCACGCATGGATCGCCAAGCTCGGCGGCGAGCTCACCAAGCTGGGCTTCGAGCGGAGCCCCCTGGAGCACGCCGAGTATCGAAGGGCAACTGAAGCGGGCATCTTGCTGGTCAGAGTGTACGTTGATGACCTGGTGATCACCGGCACTGACGTGAAGGAAATCGAGAGCTTCAAGGAGCAGATGCATCATCTGTTCGACATGAGCTACCTTGGCTTCCTGAGTTATTACTTGGGGATCGAGGTTCAGCAGTGTGAGGGCGTGATCGCGCTGTGTCAAGGCACCTATGCGGAGAAGGTGCTGGAGCAGGCAGGGATGAAGGACTGCAACCCGAGCTACACGCCCATGGAGCACCGGCCGCAAGTGATCAAGGGTGACACTGGCGGCGACATCGACGTCACCAAGTACCGGAGTGTTGTTGGGAGCTTGCTCTACCTCTGCAACACTAGGACGGACATCACACACGTTGTCGGCAACGTCAGCCGTCACATGGAGGCGCTGGGAGCGCCGCACCAGGCGGTGGTGAAGCAGATCCTCCGCTACGTCCAAGGGACCACTGGCAATGGGTGCTGCTACAAAAGGATAATGGAGGAAGCTGAGTTGGTGGGATACAGCGACAGCGACCTCGCCGGCAACGTCAGCAATCGCAAAAGCATGACCGGGGTGGTGTTCTTCCTCAACGGCAGCCCGATCACATGGACGTCGCAGAAGCAGAAGGTCGTCTCCCTCTCCTCCTGTGAAGCAGAGTACATGGCAGCGGCGGCGGCGGCATTGCCAGGGCATCTGGTTGTGCCGTCTCTATGGCGAGCTGGCCGGGAGCGAACCCATGACGGTGAAGCTATTCATTGACAACAAGTCAGCGATTGCATTGAGCAAGAACCCGGTGCATCACGATCGGAGTAAGTACCTCGACATACGTTTTCACTTCATTTGTGAATGCATCGAGGATGGAAAGGTGCAGGTCAAGCACGTTGGGACTGAAAGACAACTTGCCGATCTTCTCACCAAAGCACTAGGGCGCGTCAGATTCAGTTTGCTGCATCAGTGTCTTGGTGTCGTCGAAGTGAAGGGATCTTAGGCAACATGATTAGGTGGTGATTTGTTGGAATGTTTGTATTCCTGTCGCACTAGTTGCTTAGGTTTGTTTTCAGCAATTAAAGCGGTCCATGCAATGTGAGCTTGTTCACGGCTGGATTGGGGCAGTAGCTAGGTTGTTAGCACGATGCTTTGTGCGTGGTCAAGGACGTGGGATGGCACGTCCGATTAGCTTGGTCGTGGCACAAAGTTAGGATCTTTCTGTTTGTTAGTTGAGCTGTTAAATAAACGAGAAAATAGAAAAGCTGCAGAAGTTGCACGCAGCGCAAAACCCTCCTCTCTCTCTCTCTCTCTCGTGTGTGTGTGTGTGTGTGTGTTCGAGTTCATCAGGTGAGTTCTTCTCTGGATCAGCTACAACAAGCTCGTCCAAGCGCCCTCCGACACGGTCCGCTACAACAAGTTCATCAGGTGAGTTCTTCTCTGGATCAGCTACAACAAGTTCGTCACGCATGCATGCAGGCTCATGCATATCCCACTTGCATGCAAGATTGAGAACGGAAGGAGGAGAAAGGAAATTGCTTTGATTGACGAATCAATGTCCTTAGTGCATGGCCAAAAGAAGGAATAACAGAAGGAGAAGAAAGGAAATTTTCTTGATTGCCAAATCAATGTCAATTAGTGCATGGCCAAGAGAAGGAAACTACCATTTCATCAATTTGGCAAGAGTTATAGCATGCAGATTCTGGACGTGGGAAACTCCATCAATGCCTGGTAACGTCTTCTTCATGGCCCCGACAGGCGGTCCGGCTCCTCGAGCAGCGAGGCGCAGCAGCCGCAGTGTGAGACTCCTCCGCCCAGTCAACTGATCGAAGGCAGCCTTCACGCCGCGGAGACGCGTCTGCTTGAGCAGTTCGCTGGTTCACTCGAAAAAATCTTGTGCTCGGACGGATCTTTCACTCCGACAGCTAACCTGCTCGCTCGACGAATCCTAATAATATCCATGGCGACCGCGGTGAGAGGGGCACTTCAGAAATTCGCCTACGGTTTCATCGAGCGCGTTGGGCCTACAGTGGAGGCGCGCAGCAGCAATGACCATCGCCTCTGCGTGCAAGGCTGCAACAGATGGGGCGTGGCCACTCGAGTTGGTCATCTCATCATCATTCAGGCCGCCCCACGCGTCGTCATTCGGTTGGTCACCTCATCTCCACTCGGCCGCCCCGCACGTCGCCATTTGGTTGGTCACCTCATCACCACTCGGCCGCCCCGCGCGTCGCCACTCGGTTGGTCACCTCATTATCACTCGGCCGCCCCGCGTGTCGCCATTCGGTTGGTCACCTCATCATCATTCGGCCGCCCCGGGCATCCCCACTCGGTTGGTCACCTCATAACCACTCGGCCGCCCCGCGCGTCCCCACTCGGTTGGTCACCTCGTCGCCACTTGGCCGCCCCGCGTGTCGCCACTCAGTTGGTCACCTCGTCACCACTCGGCCGCCCCGCGCGTCCCCACTCGGTTGGTCACCTCGTCGCCACTTGGCCGCCCCGCGTGTCGCCACTCGGTTGGTCACCTCGTCACCACGAGGCCGTCCCGCGCGTCGTCACTAGGTTGGTCACCTCATCACCAATCGGCCGCCCCGTCCGTCACCACTCGGTTGGTCACCTCGTCACCACTCGGCCGCCCCGCGCGTCGCCCCTTGGTTGGTCACCTCATCACCAGTCAGTGCCCCGCGCGTCGCCACTCGGTGAGACACATCTACATCAATCAGCTGCCCCACGCATCGCCATCAGTTGAGCACATCTTCACCACTCAGCCACTCGCGCACCTTCAGACAGCTAGGTCATTCTACATGCACTACATTATGTTATTTCCGTGTTCCCGAGTATACTGTAATACACACATCATGTTCACTCGGAGGCAACGCCACCAAGTGTACCTCTACGCTTGGTTGCTTATTTTCACATGCTTGCTTAGTATTTGTTATTTGACTCCTGAGTCCAACTTCCATTTTTACCATACGTCATTCACGAGCACCATGTGTTCTTCATTTTCATGTTTGCATCGGTCCTTGGGGGCTGCAACTCAGTCGGAACACTGCACTTCCATTTTATTTGAGCCAACACTCCAACATCTCTGGTTGGATCCTTCACTTCGCCAAGTTCGATCAAATACTTCACTCTTTTGGACTCTTGCTGGTTCTAAACCAGCAAACCCCTTGCACACCCAGCGGGTGTCTATGGGTGTTATTTACACAAATGATTTCAGCACGCATCAAATTTTCTTGAGAAATTATTACGTTGGCTTGTGCTATTTTTCTTACACAAGTTACACGATCACTCGACGGCTCTATGCGCCAACTTCATCGCTACTCGGACTCGGTTACCGACCGGTCCTAGCGCACCACAATACCGACCTTGCCACTCTGTTGATTTCAAGCACATCTGGCAAACCCCTCCATGGAGTCCTCTTCATCGTGTCAACGACATAGGCCTCATCGTCTCGTTGAGCATGAGACAGATAAGTCACTTTTGTAATCAAACTGCACACTTCACTCCTTTGCGAGTTTGCCTCTTTCGAGCATCACTCGGAAGCTCCTCCTCACCTTTACCCGAGTCAGACTCGGTGAATTACAATTTATCCATTCAAAACTATATTTCTCATATTCCGACAATTGCATCCTCAAAGTCTATAGTACGCTCGGGGGCTACCCCGTACTCTGGGGTTGCAGCTCACTCAGAATCGCATTCTCCTGAGTGGTCGAGTACTTCATCACCAGTCGGATCCTTCACTTCAACGAGTGTAGTCAGATCCGCTACTTCAACTAGTTACATGATCACTGACGCTCTGCACGCCATCTTCATTCCTACTCAGACTCAGTTGCCGCGCTGGTCTTGTTGCACCGCAACCATGCTACACCGACCTCGTCACTGCATCAGCTTTGAAAGCATCTGGCTAACTCCTTCGACGACCATGCGTCGCCACTTGAGTGGACACGTAGTCCTTCACTCGGCCACCTCGCACATCATCACTTGGCCGCCCCGCGCGTCGCCACTTGGTTGTGCACGTCTTAACCACTCGTCCACCCCGCGCGTCACCACTTGGTAGTGCACGTCTTCACCACTAGGCCGTCCCGCATGTCGCCTCTCAGTGCACGTATTCACCACTCGGCCGCCCCCCGCATCACCACTCGGTTGTGCACGTCTTCACCACTCGGCCGCCCATGTGTCGCCACTCGGTTGTGCACGTCTTCACCACTCGGCCGCCCCATGAGTCGCCACTCGGTTGGGCACGTCTTCACCACTCGGCCGCCTCGCGTGTTGTCACTCGACTGTACACATGCTCACCCCTCGTCCGCCCTGGGTGTCACCATCAGTTGGACATGTATCCACCACTACACCCCAACACGAGAACGACTAAGTTACTCATATGATCAAACCTCATATCGCACTCTGTAGCAATCTTACCTCTTTCGAGCATCACTCGGGGGCTGGGCACGATGCCGCCCTCAGGGGTTATGACCATTTGATGAACCTGTTGATCACATCAGGAATATTTTTCTGACCATACATGCTCGGTCCACCGAAGATCTATATGGGTAGCACCGTCCACTTGGACGATCACCCAAATAATTACATGGAGTCATCTTCAGGGCTGCAAAAGGGTGAAAACAACGCTCCTCTACAGATACACTTACCCTTATTCTAGGCTCCAAGGTGTCAGTTTCACAAACTTGGACTTAGAGATGCCATGTGCTGGTGTTCCCCCGGGATAATGAGTGACCTCTCTCCGGAGAGTCAGCCGACACACCAGCATCGCCACTCGGGTTTCTTGGCACGTCCACATCGGACCACTAGTCTATCTCCTCCAGGAGACATACGAGTGCCACCAAGTTCTTCCTTGCAGTCAACATACCCCGGTAAGTCGGGAAGCACGTCCACTCGAACAAATACCCCTTTCATGCAAAAGGGTGAGAACGAAGCTCCTCTACAGATACAATGTACTCTTACAAACGTTTACTCCCTTGAGTGTCCAGCTATTTTCTACTGTCAGACTCGTTCCCACGACAGTTTCAAGGCAAAATTCATTCATCGTACCAAGTCACAAAGATTCACTTGATTGATCCAGTTCCAAGTTGAATTTGTTTACCATGCCAAGTGCACGAAGATCAGTCCGACTGACTCAGCTCCAAGCAGAGCTTATTTACCATGCCAAGCACTTGAAAGTCCATCCGGTTGACTCAATTTCAGACTAAAAAATATTTACTGTGCCGACCGCATGGAGGTTTACCAGGAGACTTAAACCCTCTGCCAGACTCATCTAGTCCAATAGACTCTCGGGGACTACACCCAGTGGGTGCACTCAACGTTCCCCCACTGGAAGAGAACTTAGAAAGAAACATTTTGCTCGGGCAAGACCAGCTCCCGATTACTCAAGTACTGCTTGACTTCCAAGTCAAGGAGGAACAAGCTAGACCAATACCAGATCCTCAAGTACTAGTCGACCGCCGAGTCGGAGAGGAACAAGTTCAATCAGTACCAGCTAAGAAGATTTTTAATTCTCTCAGACCCCCACCGACTGCCCGCAGTCGACAGCGGTCTCGGGGACTACACCAAGTGGGTGCACTTAGCATGCCCCCACTGGAGTAATCTCCACTCGGTATGGCCTGACTACTCCGAGTGACGAACAATAAACAAACAAGTTCTAAGGCTCCCGTCGACTACCAAAAAAATTGCTATAAGGTGAGTTTAACGCTCCTCCGTGGACCTGTTTTGAGCCTTCTTCTAAGACTCAAAACGTGAAACTCATAAGTTTGGATCTAGAACTGACTCATATTGACGTTCCCCCGGGATAAGAATGGCATCTCTCCGAGAGAATAGTCCATGCGTCAATCTTGTTGCCTAGATTTAATGAGACACCCGTACTCTGATCATGAGTTAACCTCTTCCGAGAGATGAACCAATGTCACCAAGTTACTCCTCGTGGGTACTTATCCCAGATCAGTCGGGAAGCATAGTGCCAGAAGCAATTGAGATTTTGTTCAAACCTTGGTTGTATGAAAGCACGATGATGGGAACCGAGTATTTCCGTAATCACTCGGGCCAAATTGTGTCTTTCACAAACTCGTTCTGCAAAATCACAACCGATTCGGGGGCTAATGTTGGGGACATACATAACAGGTAGGCCCATGAATGGTCAAAGATCAGAAAGCACGGGGTACACATATTAGATGGGCCCACAACATCACTCGGACAATCGACAAACCATTCACTTGGATGACCATCAAGTCACTCAGACGGCAACAACCACTAGGAGCATAGCACTCCACTCGACGAACTCATTCCACTTGGAACATCTGATCTCACTCGGATATGCGAAGACCAACAGCCGACAAGGCACTCGAAGCATCATCTTAGTAGTAGGCTAAGTCATGGCATTAATGCCCCACTTTGTAACATAAGAGGTGGGGAGGTGGCGCACTCTATATAAGCCACCCCCACCACTAGAAATGGGGGGCTTTTTCTTCTCTCATTACTCCCCTGGCTCTCTCTCGCCATTAGTCTCAGGACTTAGCTCAGGCATGGGGATCCATTCCTCTCTCTCTTTCTCTCACATTGTAATCTCCGGATACATACTCAGATAAAACAAAGCCTCTCCCGAGCACGAGACGTAGGGCTGTTATCTCCACCGCGAGAGCCCCGAACTCACTAAAACCACTATGTCACCCATATGCATCTCGATAGATCATGCTCCTTTACCCTATCCCTTATTATTGTCGAAATCATTCCCATGACAGTCATCTCGGTCACCGTTGCGAGCCAGTCCGACATACCACACTAGTCACCACATTCATGTGAATGCGACCTGTTTTCTAGGACGTCAAATGCACAGGCCCGAGCAAACAAACCTGTCTCAATGGAGGTAGTGGTTGGCTGGTGGAGTTGTAAGAGCATCTCCAACATGCGTGGTGTTGTGCGGCGCGCTAAAATAATTATAAGCGCAGAAATAGCATTTTTACGCGCACGAGGGCATTTGCTTCAACAGACACGGTAAAATATGACGCGCCGCCATAGCTCCAGTAGGCGCTGCAAATCCAGCGCACGAGCGGCCGGTACTACGATGCAATAGATACGAAAAATGGGAAATAACACATAGATATAAACTCATAGCATAGTGCAAGCCCAACACCCCATGTAGTCCATACGATACAAATGAAAACGATAGTATGATGCAAATATAGTTGATAAAACGCATCGACGACAAACTAGGTAAAACTACTCCTCGTCCTCCTCGGTGGTATAGTCCGACGACAGAAACACGTCTTCCCATCAAGGATCATTGTCGTCCCTGGTCGACGCAGATGCCAGTTCGCACGGGGCTTCTGCCAGTGCCTTCCGCTCACGCCTGTCCACCTGATTCGCGGCTCGCTATGCCCTCCTCTACGCATAGAACTCGTTCCCAACGGTGACATCCTCTGGGAAGTGCTCGCGCCATGCCGCCATGGCATGCTCATCCACCTCGGTGATGAGGAGGCGGCGTTCCCGCCTCCGCTGGATGTGGCGGTCTTCCGCGGTGATTAGCCGCGACGGAGGCGCGAGGTCTTGCGCCTGCTAGCGCGCCCGTGCGTCCGTGAAATTCATCTGCGACTGTGGCCTCCCGAGGCGCCATGTCACCGCGTCATACACGTCGGCGGCCTTGTGGGTGGTCTTGAACATCCCAAGGCCGAGGCATGTATCATCGAAGCGGATGTCCATGTAATACACGCCAGAGGGGCAGGCGCAGACGCCGCAGTAGCCAGAGCTGCTCCGGGTGCGCGGCGGCATGGCGGTGGCAGGGGAGAAGGTGCTGGAGGCGGCGGTGGGGCGCTGGATGCGAGGAAGAAAGGGCGCAACATCGGCGAGGCACCGATAGAGGCAAGGAAGAAGGGAGAGAGAGGCAACAAAGACAGTGGTTGGCCGGCGCCCGCGTGCGGGTTTTTCTAGAGCGAGCTCGATGCCGCACGCTAAAATGGTCGTGCGCGTTGACGCTTTTTCGTGCGTGTGCGGTTTCCTTTAGCGCCAGGCTTTCCCGTGCCTGTTGGAGATGCTCTAATAAAACGCCTTTTTTTCCACATGACGGGTCGTTATCAGGCCGAAACATATATCGGGCCTTGGTTGGCACAATCATATCATGGGCCTTTAATAGGCCAAAAGCTTAGATCAGACACCAACGGGACGAATTGTACGACAGGCATTTAACATGCGCAAAGTCAGGTTGAGCTGAAATGCTGCCACTGATATCACAAGCCATTCATGGGCCGAATGTCTAGTCGGACCATATATGGCCCATGTGCAGCACGGGCCATTACCAGGTCAAAAGACACACCTAGCTGAAATGGGCCCATTTCTTTATTGATCCCCTAACAGGCCTAAAACTCAGTGGTCCGTAATGGGCCCAAAGACCAAGCGAACAATCAATGGGCCTGATCTAGCGGTGGGTCGTAAATGGCCCATGTTTAAGCAGGCTGTTAGTGGGTCGGCCCATTGGTACCTAAGTAAATCTTGTGGGCCTTTGACTGGGCCGGCCTTTTTAACCTAAATGGGCTACTTTTGGGCCGTGCTAGGTATCATTTTTTGTAGTCCCGTCTCATCCATTGGATGAATGACACCTGCCGTGACAACCGGCTGACACATGGTTCCTTCGGCCAATGATAATTTTACACGTGGAAAATCCCCATTGGTCCGAGCTGTTAATAGGATATCATATCCAAACCTACACCCGATAGCTTAAGGACGACCCATTATGATGGATGTCATTTGTCGGTTACCCTTGACGAAAACACTTTCATGACGCACCATTTATCGTCATGAAAGTGGACACTTCTGTGATGATAATTTGAGTATGGTCATTGAAAGTGCGTTACGTCGACTAGAGGGGGGGTGAATAGGCAATTTTTATGAATTCTTCACTAAGGAATTTCAGTGTGAGGAAATTCCTAAGCGAAGAACTACTTGCAGCGGAATAAGTACTCAGGTATAAGCATAACAGAGCAACAACATAGTCATCATTATGAAATGAAAGACAAACACAGAGTACAAAAAGCGTAAACACAGGATAAGCAGGACGAAGACAAACTGACTGAAGAAATAGGATTGAGGAATTAGAGGAAGTCTTCAGTCAAAGTCTTCAAACAATAATGATCAGGTTCATCAACACATAACTAAGGAAATGAAGGGGTTGAGGAAATAGAACCAGTAGGCTTGGTGAAGATAATGACTTTGGTAGACCAGTTCCAACTGTTGTGACAGTTGTACGTCTGGTTGGAGCGGCTGAGTATTTAAACTCAAGGACACACAATCTTCATCGTAATCTCCTTGAGCTAAGATCACACAGACCTCGCCCAACAGTAGTGCTAAGTCTTCACAGGTGACTTCCAAACCTTCATAGACTAGGTCACTCGGCAATCCACAATTCCTCTTGGATGCTCAGACCATGAAGCCTAACCGTCTGGAGGATACACAGTCCTCAAAGGTAACAAGCGTCGGTTCCACACAAGAACAATCTCTTCAGTGATGCTCAATCACTTTGGGTTTGTAGGTTTGGGTTTGGAATTTGGGTTTTCCTCACTTGATGATTTTCGCTCAAAGTCCTCGGAGGATGGGATGCTATCAAATGACAAGTGTCAGTTTCTCTTAGAGCAGCCAACCAGCTAGTGGTTGTAGGGGGCGGCTATTTATAGCCTAGGGAGCAGCCCGGCATGATAAGACATAAATGCCCTTCAATGATATGACCGTTAGGTGGTAGGATATTTCGGACAACTGGCGCGTGGCACATCAACGGTCGGATTTGAGGTTCGAAATCCTCAGGGCTATCATGTTCCTCACTATGTAGGCAATTCGCATTGGCGAATTCCTAACTCCTCAGTAAGAACAAATTCCTCAGAGACCAAAAGATCTTTGTGTCTGTCACTGAAGAAATTGACTGAACTGATATGAGATTTCCAATGGCTTCACTCGAAGGATTTGGTATGTGTAGGATTTTGAGATGAGCATCACATGGAAATCAGTTTCCTTAGTATTACCTCGACCCCCTTTAACAGTACGGTGTTTCTATGATTCAAGAAGAAGAAAAATGAAACTACGTAAACAAAAGTCCACGGTTCATAGTCCTCGCATGAATATCCAAGTCTTCATGGTCACACCAATTTCTTCACTTTCAAAATCTTCAGCTGAAGACATTCATTTTTCGGGGTCGACTTTCACTGTAAATATCAAACTCCTCATCGACTTATAGAACCTGTGTACACTCACAAACTGAAAGCACAAGTGCTCCCTGGGTGATTTTGATAATTAATGACAACATATCTCTTGTTGGACTAATACTTTTACCTAATATGTTTCAGACAAGTTCATCAAATTAAGTGGCATGGACTAAAGGATGTCGAACCCCTTCAAGATGCTAAGGCAAAAGGATTGGCTCAAGCTTCAAGTACAAGACTCTACATTTTCTATTTTAGTGATCCAAGATCACATTGAGACTATAGGAAAAGCCAGTACTATCAAGAGGAGATGAGGTGTTGCTTAATGGCTTGCTTGCTCAAAGTGCTTAGTGATATGCTCCAAAACCCTCAACTACCTTCCCACATCCACATATGACCTAAACCAAAAGTCAAACTCGGCCCCACCGATTCTTTCTATCCGGCGCCACCGAGTTCAGATGTCATAGCCACTGCCACGAACCCTAGGCAAATCGGTTTCACCGATAGGGATCTTGGTCCCACCGAGATGGGATTATAATTTCTCTGTGTATGTCCATTACCAAAATCGGTCTCACCGAGTTTGAGCAATCGGTACTACCGAGATTACAATGCAAACTCTCTGGTCAGCTTATTACCAAAATCGGTTCCACCGAGGTTGTGTAATCGGTCTCACCGAGTTTGCCTGACCAACTCTCTGGTTAGCTTATTACCAAAATCAGTCCCACCGAGTTTGTGTAATCGGTCTCACCGAGATTACGTTATGCCCTAACCCTAACCATATCGGTCCTACCGAGTTGCATCTCAGTCCCACCGAAAATCCTAACGGTCACTAGGTTTACTAAATCGGTCCAACCGAGTTTCTCAATTCGGTCTCACCGAGATTGGTAAATTGTGTGTAACAGTTATATTTTGTGTGGAGGCTATATATACCCCTCCACCGACTCTTCATTCGTGGAGAGAGCCATCAGAACATTTTCTGAGAGAGAACCACCTACTCATGTGTTGAGGCCAAGATATTCCATTCCCACCATATGAATCTTGATCTATAGCCTTCCCCAAGTTGCTTTCCACTCAAATCTTCTTTCCACCAAATCCAAATCCTGTGAGAGAGAGTTGAGTGTTGGGGAGACTATAATTTGAAGCATAAGAGAAAGGAGTTCATCATCAACACACCATTTGTTACTTCTTGGAGAGTGGTGTCTCCTAGATTGGCTAGGTGCCACTTGGGAGCCTCCGACAAGATTGTGGAGTTGAACCAAGGAGTTTGTAAGGGCAAGGAGATCGCCTACTTCGTGAAGATCTACCGCTAGTGAGGCAAGTCCTTCGTGGGCGATGGCCATGATGGAATAGACAAGGTTGCTTCTTCGTGGACCCTTCGTGGGTGGAGCCCTCCGTGGACTCGCGCAACCGTTACCTTCGTGGGTTGAAGTCTCCATCAACGTGGATGTACGATAGCACCACCTATCAGAACCACGACAAAAACATCCGTGTCTCCAATTGCGTTTGAATTCTCCAAACCCTTCCCCTTACATTCTTGCAAGTTGCATGCTTTAGTTTCCGCTGCTCATATACTCTTTGCATGCTTGCTTGATATGTATTGTGTTTGATAAACTTGTGCCAAAACTCCACTTCAACTTAAGGAAATTAAAAAACTGCAACTTTTGGTACTTAGTGTCTAATAACCCCCCCTCTAGACAACTCTTCTCGATCCTTTCACAAACATATTAGTCCCTTAACCTATAAGTATTCAATACACCAAAATCACTAAGGGGCACTAGACTTACAGTCATGGAACACTTCTACGACAACAGAAGTATGACTATCTTGATTCTGTCATAAAATCGTTACGGATGTACATGCATGACAGAAAACATGACCTACTGTGACAAACATGTGTAATCACGGAAGTGTTTTTTGTAGTGAATGTTCTTAGCATGGAAGATAATCCAAATAATTTTCTAACATCCCACTTTTATTAAATTTGGATGTTAAATAGAATCATCAATTCATTCCATGACCACAAGAAGACCACTCGAGCTACTTCACATGGATCTCTTTGGTCCAAATGCCTACAAGAGTCTCGGTGGTAACTCATTTGGTCTAGTCATAGTTGATGATTTTTCAAGATTTATGTGGGTGTTCTTTCTTGAAGACAAATCGCAGGTCCAAAAGATCTTCAAAAACTTTTCTAGGAAGGCCCAAAATCAATTTGACATGAAGATCAAGAAGGTTCGGAGCGACAACGGAACGGAGTTCAAGAACGCAAATGTGGATGCCTTTCTTGATGAGGAAGGCATGTCACATGAGTTCTCGGCTACGTACACACCTCAACAAAATGGAGTCGTTGAGAGGAAGAACCAGACTCTTATCAAGATGGCAAGAACGATGCTTGATGAGTACAAGACGACAAAACACTTTTGGGCGGAAGCGGTTGAGATAGCTTGTCATGAAACAAATCGCTTGTATCTTCACAAGCTACTCGGCAAGACGGCATACAAGCTCCTCACCGGTAACAAACCCCAACTTGGATACTTTCGAGTATTCGGCTCAAAGTGCTACATTCTTGATAAGCATCATCGTTCTAAATTTGCTCCTATGTCTCATGAAGGTTTCCTACTTGGTTATGGCTCAAACTCTCACACATACCGTGTCTACAACAATTTCACCCGAAAGGTTGAAGAAACGGTAGATGTGAAGTTTGATGAATCTAATGGCTCGCAAGTAGAGCAATTGCCAATTGATGTAGGAGACAAAGATCCCTCGGAAGCAATCCAAGACTTGTCTATTGGCAAGATTCGTCCAACGGAGATGAAGGAGAGTACCTCGTCCGTCCAAGTGGAAGCTTCTACCTCACGACAAGGTGAACCGAGAGTTGATACGGAAGCATCCACAAGTGGGACACACCAAGATGAAGAAAACGAGGAAGTGCACCAAGACGAACGTCAACAACCTCCTTCTCCACCACGACAAGAGAATGATAACGCTAACAATGAAGAAGGCCAAGATGAAGAAGATGTTCAACCAAGACCCAAGCAAAAGCTTTCATGAGTTCGAGCAAGAATTGCTAAAGATCATCCCATGGAGCAAATCTACAATGATATCCAACCTGGGAGAATCACTCGCTCTAAAACTCATTTGGCTAACTTTTGTGAACATTACTCATTCATCTCTAGCATTGAACCTATGAAGGTTGAAGAAGCATTGGAGGATCCGGACTGGATAAACGCTATGCATGAAGAGCTACGCAACTTTGAGAGAAATCGAGTGTGGACATTGGTCGAGAAGCCCGACAACAACCACAACATCATCGGTACCAAATGGGTGTTTCGCAACAAGCAAGATGAAGATGGACAAGTGGTTCGCAACAAAGCATGTCTCGTCGCCCAAGGGTACACACAAGTCGAAGGTATGGACTATGGTGAGACATATGCTCCCGTTGCTAGACTTGAGTCCATTCGCATCTTACTTGCTTATGCTAATCACCATGATATCACTTTGTACCAAATGGACATTAAAAGTGCTTTTCTAAATGGTGAAATTGAGGAGGAAGTTTATGTTAAGCAACCTCTTGGCTTTGTCAATCCTAAGAAACCTAATCATGTCTACAAACTTCACAAAGCCCTTTATGGTCTTAAACAAGCTCCTAGAGCATGGTATAAATGCTTGACCAAGTTCCTTATTGAAAAAGGTTTTGAAATTGGAAAGATAGATTCTACTCTTTTTACTAAAAGGGTTAATGGAGAACTATTTGTATGCCAAATTTATGTCGATGATATTATATTTGGATCAAATAACCCTCATTTTAGTGAAAAGTTTGGGAAGCTAATGTCGGAGAAGTTTGAGATGTCTATGATGAGTGAACTCAAATTCTGTCTTGGTTTGCAAATCAAGCAAACTAAGGAGGGTACTTTTGTCTCTCAAACAAAGTACACCAAGGACTTATTCAAGAAGTTCAATATGCAAGAATGCAAAGGTATGACTACACCCATGCCTACTAGTGGACATCTTGATTTGACCAAAGATGGTGAACCGGTTGATCAAAAGGTTTATCACTCTATGATTGGTTCATTATTATATCTATGTGCTTCACGTCCTGATATCATGCTAAGTGTGTGCATGTGTGCACGATATCAAGCTGCTCCTAAGGAATGTCATCTTAAGGCCGTGAAGAGGATAGTGAGATACTTAATACATACACTAAATTTTGGCATTTGGTATCCAAAGAGGGCTTCCTTTGATCTTGTTGGCTACTCCGACTCAGACTATGCCGGTGACAAGGTTGATAGAAAGTCCACTTTGGGTACTTGTCAATTCCTTGGTATTTCTCTTGTGTCTTGGTCTTCCAAGAAACAAAACTCGGTATCCTTATCCACCGCCGAAGCAGAATACATTGCCGCTGGTTCATGTTGTGCTCAATTACTTTGGATGACCCAAACTCTTAAAGATTATGGGATATATGTGAAACATGTTCCAATACTTTGTGACAATGGAAGTGCTATCAAGATAGCTCACAATCTCGTGCAACACTCTCGAACTAAGCATATTGAAGTTCGTCATCATTTCATTCGAGATCACGTTGCTAAGGGTGACATAAACCTTAAGCATGTTCGCACCGATAAGCAATTAGCGGATATATTCACTAAACCACTTGATGAGAAAGTGTTTTGCAGGCTAAGAGGTGAATTGAACATCATTGATGCTTCAAACTTGGATTAGGAACTCCATTGGGTACATGCAAGACTTGAGCTTACGACTAATCCTTGATATTTCTCCTATGATGATGATCTTATGTCTTGAAAATTTGCATCTTGCATGTTATCTAACCCTTGTAGGTACTTGGATGAATCTAATTCTATGAGATTGCAACTCTCTCACATCTTGAGCAATCTCTACATCACCAAGTCTCTACACAATGGTGGTTGAAGACAAGGAAGCACAAAACAATTCAAACATATCCTTTGACAAATTCTATGTTGAGTTTCATGATTGTCATGTTGGATACACAAGTGCTATTCCTTGCAAAAACTAACCCATGTAGGTAGATGAACTCAAACTCCAAGTGGTGCTCCCAACTCTTGATGAGCTACATCAACCTTGAGCAACCCACACAGGTTCAACTACATGATCACGATTAACACCACAATCCAAGGTATGTTATTCCATCTTAGAGAAGCTTTACTCCAAGTCATGAGTCAAAGCAACTCGACAAGATGTGAATACATCAAGATGCTTAAATGAAAAACGTTAACCCCATTTTGAGCTTCAACGATGAGTATGACCTATGATCAAGTGATCTCACTTGACTCCTAAGTCAATATACTCTAACATAGGTGACTTTGTCACTGCCCAACTCTAGATGAAGTTCTCTTGTGTTCTTTTCTGTGCTTTTGCATTTGTCTCATGCATATTTGTTTCCCCTTTCAACTTCATCTAGATCTTTTAGTTTCTTTTCTTTTCTTTTTGTTCTGCATTTTCTGCATCCAATTCATTGCAAATCTTTCAGTTAATTTCTTGCAAATCATTGTGAGATCTTACTTGTCTAGTGAGCTGAGGTGACAAGTGTTTTTCTCTGAGATGAACTCAGTTCCACCGGTTTCATGTCTCCGGTCTAACCGAAGATTTTCGGAGCAACCGAAGCATACAACTCGGTGACACCGATTTCACAACAGGAAAAACATTTTGCCATTTATTCCTTCTTTATTCTTGATCCAGCTCAACTCAATGAATCTTGTCCACTACAAGCATCACATTTACCTTAATACTTTGTACTGTGATTCAAGGACCAAACCCATTCACAACAAATTCCAGAAGACCCTTCTTGGAAATTGATGTCAAAGGGGATAGAGAGATCACATCAAAGCTTAATCATATCTCTAGGGGGAGAGATCTCTAGGGGGAGTGAATACTCCAGGAAAGAGTAATCTTCAAGGATCCCAGATGCTTGATGTTCAAGAGGAGA
This sequence comes from Triticum urartu, assembly GCF_056163025.1. Classification (NCBI taxonomy): domain Eukaryota; kingdom Viridiplantae; phylum Streptophyta; class Magnoliopsida; order Poales; family Poaceae; genus Triticum; species Triticum urartu. Next base: position 642,469,144 of record NC_141874.1, read on the forward strand.
GTTGCCACATGTCTTCTTGGGGGGAAAGACATGTTCATATGTGCTTATTTGCATTAGCTCTGATTTTCTGTTCCCTATCTTCTCCCAGTATCCCATGCTAGATTCAGGGGGAGCAAGACATCCAAGGGAAATAGAAGTATTAAATTCATTGCATATCTTTTTCTTTGGGGACATGTCAATATCTATTGTGGTACTCAGTACTCACTCTACATGTCAGCCCAATCTTGGTACTCTTGTGGTTTCTTTTGTTTGCTCTAGCTAGTGGGTGCATCTGTGTTATCTAACCTTGTTTATGCAGGCTCATCTCATCCTAGCCAACTCAAGACCACAAGGTAAGTATATGCATCATAGTCATGTGTATGAGAAATTCTTGCTAATGTACATACTGTTTGCAAGAGGGACTCATGGGCATGAAGGTACATTTCCCATATGCATATCTTTTGCTCTGATGCATATAGCCAAGATACATGTAACACATTGCCCACTCTGTCATGGTTATGCTCTCACATGCTTCTATATTCCATATTCACATGATTGCATACATATAGGGGGAGCCTATGCTTGTTACATGTCTTTCCAAAGCTTTACTTGCTATTCTCTATATCTTTATCTAAAGCTTTGATGTATGTTGCCATCAATTACCAAAAAGGGGGAGAATGAAAGCACAAGTGCTCCCTGGGTGATTTTGATAATTAATGACAACATATCTCTTGTTGGACTAATACTTTTACCTAGTATGTTTCAGACAAGTTCAACAAATTAAGTGGCATGGACTAAAGGATGTGGAACCCCTTCAAGATGCTAAGGACAAAGGATTGGCTCAAGCTTCAAGTACAAGACTCTACATTTTCTATTTTAGTGATCCAAGATCACATTGAGTCTATAGGAAAAGCCAATACTATCAAGAGGGGATGAGGTGTTGCTTAATGGCTTGCTTGCTCAAAGTGCTTAGTGATATGCTCCAAAACCCTCAACTACCTTCCCACATCCACATATGACCTAAACCAAAAGTCAAACTCGGCCCCACCGATTCTTTCTGTCCGGCGCCACCGAGTTCAGATGTCATAGCCTCTGCCACAAACCCTAGGCAAATCGGTTTCACTGATAGGGATCTTGGTCCCACCGAGATGGGATTGTAATTTCTCTGTGTGTGTGCATTACCAAAATCTATCTCACCGAGTTTGAGCAATCGGTACTACCGAGATTACAATGCAAACTCTCTGGTCAACTTATTACCAAAATCGGTTCCACTGAGGTTGTGTAATCGGTCTCACCGAGTTTGCCTGACCAACTCTCTGGTTAGCTTATTACCAAAATCGGTCCCACCAAGTTTGTGTAATCAGTCTCACCGAGATTACATTATGCCCTAACCCTAACCATATCGGTCCTACCGAGTTGCATCTCAGTCCCACCGAAAATCCTAACGGTCACTAGGTTTACTAAATCGGTCCGACCGAGTTTCTCAATTCGGTCTCACCGAGATTGGTAAATTGTGTGTAACGGTTATATTTTGTGTGGAGGCTATATATACCCCTCCACCCACTCTTCATTCGTGGAGAGAGCCATCAGAACATATCTACACTTCCAATACACATTTTCTAAGAGAGAACCACCTACTCATGTGTTGAGGCCAAGATATTCCATTCCCACCATATGAATCTTGATCTATAGCCTTCCCCAAGTTGCTTTCCACTCAAATCTTCTTTCCACCAAATCCAAATCCTGTGAGAGAGAGTTGAGTGTTGGGGAGACTATAATTTGAAGCACAAGAGAAAGGAGTTCATCATCAACACACCATTTGTTACTTCTTGGAGAGTGGTGTCTCCTAGATTGGCTAGGTGTCACTTGGGAGCCTCCGACAAGATTGTGGAGTTGAACCAAGGAGTTTGTAAGGGCAAGGAGATCGCCTACTTCGTGAAGATCTACCGCTAGTGAGGCAAGTCCTTCGTGGGCGATGGCCATGATGGAATAGACAAGGTTGCTTCTTCGTGGACCCTTCGTGGGTGGAGCCCTCTGTGGACTCGCGCAACCGTTACCCTTCGTGGGTTGAAGTCTCCATCAACGTGGATGTACGATAGCACCACCTATCGGAACCACGACAAAAACATCCGTGTCTCCAATTGCGTTTGAATTCTCCAAACCCTTCCCCTTACATTCTTGCAAGTTGCATGCTTTACTTTCCGCTGCTCATATACTCTTTGCATGCTTGCTTGATATGTATTGTGTTTGATAAACTTGTGCCAAAACTCCACTTCAACTTAAGGAAATTAAAAAACTGCAACTTTTGGTACTTAGTGTCTAATAACCCCCCCCCTCTAGACAACTCTTCTCGATCCTTTCACAAACATATTAGTCCCTTAACCTATAAGTATTCAATACACCAAAATCACTAAGGGGCACTAGACTTACAGTCATGGAACACTTCTACGACAACAGAAGTATGACTATCTTGATTCTGTCATAAAATCGTTACGGATGTACATGCATGACAGAAAACATGACCTACTGTGACAAACATGTGTAATCACGGAAGTGTTTTTTGTAGTGAATGTTCTTAGCATGGAAGATTATCCAAATAATTTTCTAACATCCCACTTTTATTAAATTTGGATGTTAAATAGAATCATCAATTCATTCCATGATTTATTGCACTATGGAGTTTTCTGAATTATTCAAATATTTTTTCCCACTCAAGAAAAATAAAAGAGAGGATAATATGACTTCCTCAATTATACAAGATTTGGTAAAAATTATTAGGATATTATTTGGAGTTTTCCAAGTTTAGTTGGTTTTTATTTTATCGGCAAAAAGTGCATTGGATTTTTTTTCAAAATTATATGAGGTGGAATTAATGTTCATTATGCTCTATATAATTCGTAATGATTTTAAGAATTTATTTGGTATTTTTAGGAATTAGTTTGGTGTTGTTTTGGACCTCAAAATATTTTTATGTAATTTAGAAAAAAACACACACATACCGCCTGGACCGAAATGCCGCTCGGCCCAGGGGCACTCGAGCCGGCCCAACGGGCCACCTGGCCGTAGGCCAGCCCCGCGCCTGAATTCCCTTGCGCCGGCTACTCGCCCTTGCTCACCACCCACTACTGCCACTGCAATGCGGGCCCAACCCTATCTTCTCCAACCTCCGGCACTGCCTGCACAGATAGACCTTGCCGCGCGCACTCCCGCAACCTACGGGCGGAGCCCTCGGGATGAGGCTTACCCCGCAACCTCGTTGCCCCCTGAACTCGCCTATTTAAACCCCTGAGTCCCCCTTTGTCCGCTGATCTGCTTGCCCTATCGCCACCCATAGCCACCGCCTCGTCACTTAGAATCCCGCCGGCCGAGTCGAGTTTGCCGGAAAAATTTGTCGTCGGTAAGTGCATCCCGACATCCAAACTTTGTCTTTCGGATCCCCGGCACCCCGCGTATCGTTTTGACATCTTTCCTTCGCCTAGGTCACATCGGAGATGCCGCAAGCCCGACGCCCAAGCCCGCTAGAGCACCGGAGCTCCGCCGCGAGCCCTTGATCGACCCCGTCATCGCCGAGGACTGCCTCCGCCACCATTCGGACCCCCTCGACGCGCTGGTCCCCTTCGTCCGCTTCGCCGGCACCGAAGACCACCACGGCCACCGCCCCGTCCGCCTCGAGCCGCCTCGCCATCCTCTACTCGTCACCGATGCCCACGGTGAGCCACCGCCCCGTCCCCTCATTTTTTTTCTTTTGGTCTAGGTTATTTCGAAATGATCGGTTTATTGTTTTTTTAGCCGCTGCGTTTTGATTTAGTTAGAAGCCGGTCGTCTGCCATTGAAGCTACGCAACAGACACTCTTCAGCCAGTAGGAATATGCCACATGGCCAAGGGCTTAGTTGTAGTAGTTTTTTTCACAGATTTCCCCCTAAACTTCAAATAGCCATAGATTCGTGCTCGTAGACTGATGTCTAATCCACAACCTTCTTCTTGTAGACATTGTTGGGCCTCCAAGTGCAGAGGTTTGTAGGACAGTAGCAAATTTCCCTCAAGTGGATGACCTAAGGTTTATCAATACTTGGGAGGCATAGGATGAAGATGGTCTCTTTCAAGCAACCCTGCAACAAAATAACAAAGAGTCTCTTGTGTCCCCAGCACACCCAATACATTGGCAAATTGTATAGGTGCACTAGTTCGGCAAAGAGATGGTGATACAAGTGCAATATGGATAGTAGATATATGTTTTTGTAATATCAAAATATAAAAACAGCTAGGTAACAAGTAATAAAAGTGAGCGTAAATGGTATTGCAATGTGTAGAAACAAGGCCTAAGGTTCATACTTTCACTAGTGCAAGTTCTCTCAACAATAATAACATAATTGGATCATATAACTATCCCTCAACATGCAATAAAGAGTCACTCCAAAGTCACTAATAGAGGAGAACAAACGAGGAGATTATGGTAGGGTACGAAACCACCTCAAAGTTATTCTTTCTGCTCGATCTATTCAAGAGTCCGTAGTAAAATAACACGAAGCTATTCCTTCCGTGCAATCTATCATAGAGTTCGTACTAGAATAACACCTTAAGACACAAATCAACCAAAACCCTAATGTCACCTAGATACTCGAATGTCACCACAAGTATCCACGGGTATGATTATACGATATGCATCACACAATCTCGGATTCATCTATTTAAACCAACACAAAGTACTTCAAAGAGTGCCCCAAAGTTTCTACCGGAGAGTCAAGACGAAAACGTGTGCCAACCCCTATGCATAAGTTTATTGAACCCGCAAGTTGATCACCAAAACGTACACCAAGTAGAGCACGTGAATATCCCATTGTCACCATAGATAAGCACGGCAAGACATACATCAAGTGTTCTCAAATCCTTAAAGACTCAATCCGATAAGATAACTTCGAAGGGAAAACTCAATCCATTACAAGAGAGTAGAGGGGGAGAAACATCATAAGATCCAACTATAATAGGAAAGCTCGCGATACATCAAGATCGTACCATATCAAGAACACGAGAGAGAGAGAGAAAGAGATCAAACACATAGCTACTGGTACATACCCTCAGCCCCGAGGGTGAACTACTCCCTCCTCGTCATGGATAGTGCAGGGATGATGAAGATGGTCACCGGTGAGGAATCCCCCCTCCAGCAGGGTGCCGGAACAGGGTCCCAATTGGTTTTTGGTGGCTACGGAGGCTTGCGGCGGTGGAACTCCCGATCTATTGTGCTCCTCGATGTTTTTAGGGTATATGGAAATATATAGGTGAAAGAAGTCGGTTAGGGGAGCCACGAGGGGCCCATGAGGATGGGGGGCGTGCCCAGGGGGTAGGGCGCGCCTCCCTGCCTCGTGGCTTCCTCGAAGCTTCCCTGACGTCTACTCCAAGTCTCCTAGATTGCATCCGTTCCAAAATAACTCTCCCAAATGTTTCATTCCGTTTGGACTTCGTTTGATATTCCTTTTCTTCGAAACACTGAAATAGGCAAGAAAACAGCAATTTGGGCTACGCCTCCAGTTAATAGGTTAGTCCGAAAAATAATATAAAAGTGTATAATAAAGCCCATAAACATCCAAAACAGATAATATAATAGCATGAATACTTCATAAATTATAGATACGTTGGAGACGTATCAGCATCCCTAAGCTTTTAATTCCTACTCGTCCTCGAGTAGTAAATGATAAAAGAAATAATTTATGAAGTGTGAATGCTAGAAGGTGCATAAGTTTGATCAATGATAATTTCAATCACCTTTTCTAGCATCATCGTATGTAAAAACAGCAAATCATCTCATAAAAATTCTTACGATCAAGTAACAAGCTATTCATATGTGAAAGCATAGACCATAAACTTTCTTGAAAACTAGAAAACTATGTTCTCAGTCATCAAAAATTGCAATTCATCTTATTTTCAGTAAGGGTCTATGTAAGAGCTTTGATTTAGCAAATCCCACATACTCAACTATCATATAGTCTACCATGATTGCTACCACTCAAAGCATATTTTTAGAACAAATAGCATCCATCGAACACAGAGAAAGACAGGGGCTTAATGTTTCGCCTCCCAACTTACTTATCATATAGATAATTGTCAACGATAATAATTGATGATCAAATATATATGAATGGCCATATATTCTTGGATCTTCCATCAAATGATGCTTGCCAACTAAAGAGTAGGTTGGAATGAGATTGGTAAATTGTGTCTAACGGTTAGATTTTGTGTGGAGGCTATATATACCCCTCCACCCACTCTTCATTCGTGGAGAGAGCCATCAGAACATATCTACACTTCCAATACACATTTTCTGAGAGAGAACCACCTACTCATGTGTTGAGGCCAAGATATTCCATTCCCACCATATGAATCTTGATCTCTAGCCTTCCCCAAGTTGCTTTCCACTCAAATCTTCTTTCCACCAAATCCAAATCCTGTGAGAGAGAGTTGAGTGTTGGGGAGACTATAATTTTAAGCACAAGAGAAAGGAGTTCATCATCAACACACCATTTGTTACTTCTTGGAGAGTGGTGTATCCTAGATTGGCTAGGTGTCACTTGGGAGCCTCCGACAAGATTGTGGAGTTGAACCAAGGAGTTTGTAAGGGCAAGGAGATCTCCTACTTCATGAAGATCTACCGCTAGTGAGGCAAGTCCTTCGTGGGCGATGGCCATGATGGAATAGACAAGGTTGCTTCTTCGTGGACCCTTCGTGGGTGGAGCCCTCTGTGGACTCCCGCTACCATTACCCTTCGTGGGTTGAAATCTCCATCAACGTGGATGTACGATAGCACCACCTATCGGAACCACGGCAAAAACATCCGTGTCTCCAATTGCGTTTGAATTCTCCAAACCCTTCCCCTTACATTCTTGCAAGTTGCATGCTTTACTTTCCGCTGCTCATATACTCTTTGCATGCTTGCTTGATATGTATTGTGTTTGTTAAACTTGTGCCAAAACTCCACTTCAACTTAAGGAAATTAAAAAACTGCAACTTTTGGTACTTAGTGTCTAATAACCCCCCATCTAGACGCCTCTTCTCGATCCTTTCACAAACATATTAGTCCCTTAACCTATAAGTCTTCAATACACCAAAATCACTAAGGGGCACTAGACTTACAGTCATGGAACACTTCTACGACAACATAAGTATGACTATCTTGATTCCGTCATAAAATCGTTACGGATGTACATGCATGACAGAAAACATGACCTACTGTGACAAACATGTGTAATCACGGAAGTGTTTTTTGTAGTGAATGTGCTTAGCATGGAAGATAATCCAAATAATTTTCTAACATCCCACTTTTATTAAATTTGGATGTTAAATAGAATCATCAATTCATTCCATGATTTATTGCACTATGGAGTTTTCTGAATTATTCAAATATTTTTTCCCACTCAAGAAAAATAAAAGAGAGAGGATAATATGACTTCCTCAATTATAAAAGATTTGGAAAAAAATTATTAGGATATTATTTGGAGTTTTCCAAGTTTAGTTGGTTTTTATTTTATTGGCAAAAAGTGCATTGGTTTTTTTCAAAATTATATGAGGTGGAATTAATGTTCATTATGCTCTATATAATTCGTAATGAATTTAAGAATTTATTTGGTATTTTTAGGAATTAGTTTGGTGTTGTTTTGGACCTCAAAATATTTTTATGTAATTTAGAAAAAACACACACACACATACCGCCTGGACCGAAATGCCGTTCGGCCCAAGGGCACTCAAGCCGGCCCAACGGGCCACCTGGCCATAGGCCAGCCCCGCGCCTGAATTCCCTTGCACCGACCGCTCGCCCTCGCTCACCACCCACTGCTGCCACTGCAATGCGGGCCCAACCCTATCTTCTCCAACCTCCAGCACTGCCCGCACAGATAGACCTTGCCGCGCGCACTCCCGCAACCTACGGGCGGAGCCCTCGGGATGAGGCTTACCCCGCAACCCCGTTGCCCCCTGAACTCGCCTATTTAAATCCCTGAGTCCCCCTTTGTCCGCTGATCTACTCGCCCTGTCGCCACCCATAGCCACCGCCTCGTCACTTAGAATCTCGCCGGCCGAGTCGACTTTGCCGGAAAAAATTTGTCGTCGGTAAGTGCATCCCGACCTCCAAACTTTGTCTTTCGGATCCCCGGCACCCCGCGTATCGTTTTGACATCTTTCCTTCGCCTAGGTCACATCGGAGATGCCGCAAGCCCAACGCCCAAGCCCGCTGGAGCACCGGAGTTCCGCCGCGAGCCCTTGCTCGACCCCGTCGTCGCCGAGGACTGCCTCAGCCACCATTCGGACCCCCTTGACACGCCAGTCCCCTTCATCCGCTTTGCCGACACCGAAGACCACCACGGCCGCCGCCCCGTCCGGCTCGAGCCGCCCCGCCGTCCTCTACTCGTCACCGATGCCCACGGTGAGCCACCGCCCCGTCCCCTCATTTTTTTTTCTTTTGGTCTAGGTTATTTCAAAATGATCGATTTATTGTTTTTTTAGCCGCTGCGTTTCGATTTAGTTAGAAGCCGGTCTTCTGCCATTGAAGCTACGCAATAGACACTCTTCAGCCAGTAGGAATATGCCACATGGCCAAGGGCTTAGTTGTAGTAGTTTTTTTACAGATTTCCCCCTAAACTTCAAATAGCCATAGATTCGTGCTCGTAGACTGATGTCTAATCCACAACCTTCTTCTTGTAGACATTGTTGGGCCTCCAAGTGCAGAGGTTTGTAGGACAGTAGAAAATTTCCCTCAAGTGGATGACCTAAGGTTTATCAATCCGTGGGAGGCGTAGGATGAAGATGGTCTCTTTCAAGCAACCCTGCAACCAAATAACAAAGAGTCTCTTGTGTCCCCAACACACCCAATACATTGGCAAATTGTATTGGTGCACTAGTTCGGCAAAGAGATGGTGATACAAGTGCAATGTGGATAGTAGATATATGTTTTTTTAATATGAAAATATAAAAACAACAAAGTAACAAGTAATAAAAGTGAGCGTAAATGGTATTGCAATACGTAGAAACAAGGCCTAAGGTTCATACTTTCACTAGTGCAAGTTCTCTCAACAATAATAACATAATTGGATCATATAACTATCCCTCAACATGCAATAAAGAGTCACCTCAAAGTCAGTAATAGAGGAGAACAAACGAGGAGATTATGGTAGGGTACGAAGCCACCTCAAAGTTATTATTTCTGCTCGATCTATTCAAGAGTCCATAGTAAAATAACACGAAGCTCTTTCCGTTCAATCTATCATAGAGTTCGTACTAGAATAACACCTTAAGACACAAATCAACCAAAACCCTAATGTCACCTAGATACTCGAATGTCACCACAAGTATCCACGGGTATGATTATACGATATGCATCACACAATCTCGGATTCATCTATTTAAACCAACACAAAGTACTTCAAAGAGTGCCCCAAAGTTTCTACCGGAGAGTCAAGACGAAAATGTGTGCCAACCCCTATGCATAAGTTCATTGAACCCGCAAGTTGATCACCAAAACGTACACCAAGTAGAGCACGTGAATATCCCATTGTCACCACAGATAAGCACGACAAGACATACATCAGGTGTTCTCAAATCCTTAAAGACTCAATCCGATAAGATAACTTCGAAGGGAAAACTCAATCCATTACAAGAGAGTAGAGGGGGAGAAAAATCATAAGATCCAACTATAATAGGAAATCTCGCGATACATCAAGATCGTACCATATCAAGAACATGAGAGAGAGAGATCAAACACATAGCTACTGGTACATACCCTCTGCCCCGAGGGTGAACTACTCCCTCCTCGTCATCGATAGCGCAGGGATGATGAAGATGGTCACCGGTGAGGGATCCCCCCTCCGGCAGGGTGCCGGAACAGGGTCCCGATTGGTTTTTGGTGGCTACGGAGGCTTGCGGCGGCGGAACTCCCGATCTATTGTGCTCCTCGATGTTTTTAGGGTATATGGACATATATAGGCGAAAGAAGTCGGTCAGGGGAGCCACAAGGGGCCCATGAGGATGGGGGGCGTGCCCAGGGGGTAGGGCGCGCCTCCCTGCCTCGTGGCTTCCTCGAAGCTTCCCTGACGTCTACTCCAAGTCTCCTAGATTGCGTCCGTTCCAAAAAAACTCTGCCAAATGTTTCATTCCGTTTGGACTTCGTTTGATATTCCTTTTCTTCGAAACACTGAAATAGGCAGCAATTTGGGCTGCGCCTCCAGTTAATAGTTTAGTCCCAAAAATAATATAAAAGTGTATAATAAAGCCCATAAACATCCAAAACAGATAATATAATAGCATGAATACTTCATAAATTATAGATACGTTGGAGACGTATCAGCATCCCTAAGCTTAATTCCTACTCGTCCTCGAGTTGGTAAATGTTAAAAGAAATAATTTATGAAGTGTGAATGCTAGTAGGTGCATAAGTTTGATCAATGATAATTTCAATCACCTTTTCTAGCATCATTGTATGTCATAACAGTAGATCATCTCATAAAAATTCTTACGATCAAGTAACAAGCTATTCATATGTTAAAGCATAGACCATAAACTTTCTTGAAAACTAGAAAACTATGTTCTCAGTCATGAAAAAATTGCAATTCACCTTATTTTCAGTAAGGGTCTATGTAAGAGCTTTGATTTAGCAAATCTCACATACTCAACTATCATATAGTCTTCCATGATTGCTACCACTCAAAGCATATTTTTAGAACAAATAGCATCCATCGAACACAGAGAAAGACAGGGGCTTAATGTTTCGCCTCCCAACTTACTTATCATATAGATAATCATCAACGATAATAATTGATGATCAAATATATTTGAATGGCCATATATGCTTGGATCTTCCATCACATGATGCTTGCCAACTAAAGAGTAGGTTGGAATGAGAAGGAATACTACTGACTCTTGGATAAAAGTAAAAGATAGGCCCTTCGCAAAGGGAAGTAGGGATTTGCAGAGGTGCCAGAGCTCAAAGCTTTTAAAACAGAGATGAAAATAATTTTGAGAGGTATGCTTTCATTGTCAACATAACAACCAAGAGTTCCCAATATATTCCATACTACACATATTATAGGCGATTCCCAAATAGAATGGTAAAGTTTATACTCCCCCTCCACCAACAATCACACTCCACGGCTTGTCCGAAACAATGGGTGTCGTCCAACTATCAACAATCCTGGGGGAGTTTTGGTTAATTTTTTTGCGATTTTGTTTTTGATCTTTTGATCATAGGACGAGGCATCCCAGTTACCAGCCATTTTCTCGTGAATGATGAGCGGAGTCCACTCATTGTGAGAATAACCCACCTAGCATGGAAGATACTAACAGCCCTTAGTTGCTACATGAGCGATTCGGGCATACAAAACAGATTATTATTTGATGGTTTAGAGTTTGGCACATACAAATTTACTTGGAACGGCAGGTAAATACCGCATATAGGTAGATATGGTGGACACTCATGGAAGAAACTTGGTTCAAGGAATTTGGATGCACAAGCAGTATTCCCGCTTAGTACAGATATTTTGGCTAGCAAAAGAATATAAATAGTAAGCACCACATGTTGAAGGATCCATAACAATATAACTTCTATACAAATATACCCAAGCATAACTCATTATGTTGTCTTCCTTGTCCAACTTCAACTAATTTGCTCAAGTTTGAAAATAATTAATGGGGCTCACAATCATAGAAGATGTCCAAGATAGTATATTTATATGTGAAATCTCTCTTCCTTCAATATTCTTTCATGAATTGTTCAAGTGACCAATACTATGTTTCTTAACTTTCAATAAATTTTCCACCTATACTTCTTATATGTGAAGTCATTACCCCCATGGAATAAGCATAAGAAACATATGTAATTTCAGATTTATGATATTTAAATCACTCAACTATTTACTCATAGGATATGAGTGAAGCACACGAGTAAATGACAAACTACTCCAAAAAGATATAAGTGATGATCAATGAGTAGTTAAATAATTATGTAGCTATGTGAAGACTCTCATTTAAGAATTTCAGATCTTGGTATTTTATTCAAACAGCAAGCAAAGAAAAATAAAATGACATTGCAAGGATAGCACAACTCATGTGAAGAAGCAAAAACTTAGGCTCAACCGATACTAACCGATAGTTGTTGAAGAAGAAAGGTGGGATGCCTAACGGGGCATCCCCAAGATTAGATGCTTGAGACTTATTGGAATATTATCTTAGGGTGCCTTGAGCATCCCCAAGATTTAACTTTTGTGTCTCCTTAATTCCACTCATATCATGGTTTCTCTATTTCTCAAAAACTTCATCCACACCAAACTCAACAAGAACTCGTGAGATAAGTTAGTATAAACCAATGCAAAAACCTTATCATTCTCTAGTGTAAAAAATCACTAAAATTATTATTCAACATTGCATACTAAATGTCTCTGCATATTTAATACTCCTATCCTCAAATAGAATCATTAAACAAGCAAACATATGCAAATAATGCAAACAAAACAGCAATCTGCGAAAACAGTATAGTCTGTAAAGAATGCAAGATTCATCATACTTCCCTAACTCCAAAAATTATGAGAAAAATACTAAAATGTAGAAAAATTTATCAAAGCTCAATATGCAAAAGGTTTCAACATTTTATCATTTTCTGACATTTCTAGGGAATTTTTGCAACAACGGTACACTTTCTGTTTTGAAACAGCAACATGCATACTTGCAAAATAAGCATGTAAAGGCTATCCTTGACATTTTTATTGAAAATTTAGATGAAAAACATTATTCTAAATAACAGCAAGCAAATAATAACAAAGTAAAATGACGCTCCAAGCAAAACACATATCATGTGGTGAATAAAAATATAGCTCCAAGTAAAGTTACCAATGAATGAATACGAAAGAGCGGATGCCTTCCGGGACATCCCCAAGCTTAGGCTCTTGGTTGTCCTTGAATATTACCTTGGGGTGCCTTGGGCATCCCCAAGCTTAGGCTCTTGCCACTCCTTATCCCATAGTCCATCGAATCTTTACCCAAAACTTGAAAACTTCACAACACAAAACTCAACAGAAAACTCGTAAGCTCCGTTAGTATAAGAAAATAAATCACCACTTTAAGGTACTGCAATGAACTCATTCTAAATTAATATTGGTGTAATATATACTTTATTCCAATTTCTCTATGGTTCACACCCTCTGATACTACTCATAGATTCATCAAAATAAGCAAACAACACATAGAAAACAGAATCTGTCAAAAACAGAACAGTCTGTAGTAATCTGTATCATTCGAATACTTCTGTAACTCCAAAAATTCTGATATAAATTTATGGACCTGAGGAATTTGTCTATTAATGATCTGCGAAAATAATCAACCTAAAAGCACTCTCCAGTGAAAAAATGGCAGCTAATCTCGTGAGCGCAAAGTTTCGGTTCTTTACAGCAAGATCACATAGACTTCACCCAAGTCTTCCCAAAGGTTCTACTTGGCACAAACACTAACTAAAATATAAAACCACATATAAACAAAGGCTAGATGAATTATTTATTACTAGACAGGAGCAAAAAGCAAAGAACAAAAATAAAATTGGGTTGCCTCCCAACAAGCGCTAACGTTTAATGCCCCTAGCTAGGCATGATGATTTCAATGATGCTCACATAAAAGATAAGAATTGAAACATAAAGAGAGCATCATAAAGAGAGCATCATGAAGAATAGGGATTTTGTGAGGAAACAACTTATGGTAACAATAATAAACTAACTTAGAAAGGCAAAACAAGCATAACTTCAAAACTTTAAGCACATAGAGAGGAAACTTGATATTTTTACAATTCCTACAAGCATATGTTCCTCACTCATAATAATTTTCAGTAGCATCATCAATGAATTCAACAATATAACCAGCACATAAAGCATTCTTTTCATGATCTACTTGCATAGAAATTTTACAACTCTCCACATAAGCAAGTTTATTCTTTATGGCATATGTATCATCACAATAATCATCATAAATAGGAGGCATGCTTTCATCATAATAAATTTGCTCATCAAAACATGGGGGACAAAAAATACCATCTTCATCAAACATAGCTTCCCCAAGCTTGTGGCTTTGCATATCATTAGCATCAAGGATATTCAAGGAATTCATACTAACAACATTGCAATCATGCTCATCATTCAAAGATTTAGTGCCAAACATTTTATAGACTTCTTCTTCTAGAATTTGAGCACAATTTTCCTTTCCATCATTCTCACGAAAGATATTAAAAAGATGAAGCGTATGAGGCAAACTCAATTCCATTTTTTGTAGTTTTCTTTTATAAACTAAACTAGTGATAAAACAAGAAACTAAAAGATTCAATTGCAAGATCTAAAGATATACCTTCAAGCACTCACCTCCCCGGCAATGGCGCCAGAAAAGAGCTTAATGTCTACTACGCAACCTTCTTCTTATAGACGTTGTTGGGCCTCCAGGTACAGAGGTTTGTAGGACAGTAGCAAATTTCCCTCAAGTGGATGACCTAAGGTTTATCAATCCATGGGAGGCGTAGGATGAAGATGGTCTCTCTCAAGCAACCCTGCAACCAAATAACAAAGAGTCTCTTGTGTCCCCAACACACCCAATACAATGGCAAATTGTATAGGTGCACTAGTTCGGCGAAGAGATGGTGATACAAGTGCAATATGGATAGTAGATATAGGTTTTTGTAATATGAAAAATATAAAAACAGCAAGGTAACAAATAATAAAAGTGAGCCTAAATGGTATTGCAATGTGTAGAAACAAGGCCTAAGGTTCATACTTTCACTAGTGCAAGTTCTCTCAACAATAATAACATAATTGGATCATATAACTATCCCTCAACATGCAACAAAGAATCACTCCAAAGTCACTAATAGAGGAGAACAAACGAAGAGATTATGGCAGGGTACGAAACCACCTCAAAGTTATTCTTTCTGCTCGATCTATTCAAGAGTCCGTAGTAAAATAACACAAAGCTATTCTTTCCGTTCAATCTATCATAGAGTTCGTACTAGAATAACACCTTAAGACACAAATCAACCAAAACCCTAATGTCACCTAGATACTCGAATGTCACCACGAGTATTGTCGGTGTCAAAACCGGCGGATCTCGGGTAGGGGGTCCTGAACTGTGCGTCTAGGCGGATGGTAACAGGAGACAAGGGACACGATGTTTTTACCCAGGTTCGGGCCCTCTCGATGGAGGTAAAACCCTACTCCTGCTTGATTAATATTGATGATATGGGTAGTACAAGATTAGATCTACCACGAGATCAGAGAGGCTAAACCCTAGAAGCTAGCCTATGGTATGATTGTATGTTGTCCTACGGACTAAAACCCTCCGGTTTATATAGACATTGAAGAGGGCTAGGGTTACACAGAGTCGGTTACAATGGGAGGAGATCTACATATCCGTATTGCCAAGCTTGCCTTCCACACCAAGGAAAGTCCCATCCGGACACGGGACGAAGTCTTCAATCTTCTATCTTCATGGTCCAACAGTCCGACCAAAGGTTATAGTCCGGCTATCCGGACACCCCCTAATCCAGGACTCCCTCAGTAGCCCCTGAACCATGCTTCAATGACGATGAGTCCGGCGCGCAGATTGTCTTTGGCATTTCAAGGCGGGTTCCTCCTCCGAATACTTCATAGAAGATGCTTTGGACACAAGGATCCTGTCCGGCTCTGCAAAACAAGTTCCACATACCATCATAGAGAGAGTAATATTTTCACAAATCTAATCTGCTGATGTATTCTGTGGCGTGTCATCACACCGCAGCCAAGCCTTTATTTGAATCGTTTTTTCCTGTCCCACATCGGCGCGTTTTGCGAGGCGGTTTCCTTGGCACGTCTTGTCAAAGCAGAGATCGTGTCCCCTCATCAAGGGATTCTCATCAATACGGGCGTGGGTAACCCAACCGTGCCATTCATTACAGCTGAGGGAGTCCTGGATTAGGGGGTGTCCGGGTAGCCGGACTATGACCTTTGGCCGGACTCTTGGACTATGAAGATACAAGATTGAAGACTTCGTCCCGTGTCCGGATGGGACTTTCCTTGGCGTAGAAGGCAAGCTTGGCAATACGGATATGTAGATCTCCTTCCATTGTAACCGACTCTGTGTAACCCTAGCCCTCTCTAGTGTCTATATAAACCGGAGAGTTTTAGTCCATAGGACGAACAACAATCATACCATAGGCTAGCTTGGGTTTAGCCTCTGTGATCTCATGGTAGATCTACTCTTGTACTACCTATATCATCAATATTAATCAAGCAAGAGTAGGGTTTTACCTCCATCGAGAGGGCCCGAACCTGGGTAAAAACATTGTGTCCCTTGTCTCCTGTTACCATCCGCCTAGACACACAGTTCGGGACCCCCTACCCGAGATCCGCCGGTTTTGACACCGACATTGGTGCTTTCATTGAGAGTTCCTCCGTGTCGTCATATTTAGGCCTGACTGCTCCTTCGATCATCAATAGCGATGCGGTCTAGGGTGAGACTTTTCTCCCCGGACATATCTTCGTATTCGGCGGCTTTGCACTGCAGGCCAATTCGCTTGGCCATATGGAGCAGATTAAAAGCTACGCCCCTAGCCATCAGGTTAGATTTGGAAGTTTGAACTACACGGCTGACATCCGCGGAGACTTGATCTTCGACGGATTCGAGCCATAGCCGAGCGCGCCGCACTGTCACGATGGGCATGATTTAGCTCTGCCGCCGAACAGTGCCCTGGAGGTCGCCCCCGTATCCGCTCCGACCCTTTGCTTGGAGCCACTCGCGCCGATCGAGGACAGGTGGCTAGACCCCGCCACGGGGGCTGCAGTCTTAACAGCGATCGAGCCGAACACTGGCCTTATCCTCTGCGAAGCCCGCGACTCCAGGGTGCCGGACTCTTTTCCGGGCTCCGAACCCTCCGCGCCCCTGCCAATCAAATCCAATTGGGCGCCGATCATGGAATTCACCGCCGCGGATATCTTTCAGCACTCGCCCTTCGGCGACATCCTGAATTCACTAAGGTCTCTCTCTTTGTCAGGAGAGCCCTGGCCGGACTATAGCCAACAGGATTGGGATGCGGACGACGAAGAAATTCGACGCCCACCCACCACCCACTTCGTAGCCACTGTCGATGATTTAACCTACATGCTCGACTTCGACTCCGAAGACATCGACGGTATGGACGACAATGTAGGAGACGAACATGAACCAGCGCCTATAGGACACTGGACAGCCACCCCATCCTACGATGTATACATGGTGGACACACCCAAAGGAATCGACGAGGAAGAACGGGATGACGCAACGAAGGGTCGCTCCTCCGAAAAGCAGCCAAAGCGGCGGCGTAAGCGCCGCTCCAAGCCCCGCTCCGACAGAGACAACGGTCATACAGACCCAGCCACAGAGCAGGGCGAGCCGGTGAATGATGAACATGGCATCGAGCAACCGTCCGAACAAGGCAACTTGGATAAACAAACCGCACAACCCGTCCCTGGCGAAGATAACAGTCCGGACGACCTCACGCCGGACAAGTTCCTGGAACAGGAAAACCTCCACAAAAGGCTTGTCGCCATGGCGCATAGCCTGAAAAAGCAGAAGCGAAAGCTCAAAACTGCGGAAGACGCACTCCGAATTAGATGGAGCAAAGTACTCAACACCGTAGACAAATACGGCGATAGTCTCCACACAAAGAGCTACCCGAAGCGAAAGCTACTGCTCGAATTTGATGAGGAGGCCCTAGAGCCCCCAAAATCAAAAAATAAGGAAGCCACCCGGTCGGATAGACGACCCCATGGCCAACATAGAGCGGCAAATGGCGCCGCACACAAACCAACACGCGATCCACCCAAGGATTCGCATCAAAAGGATGGCCCAGCCAGGTCTATTTACGGGCCAAGAAAGCAAGCTCTAGTAAGCAATGTAACGCAACAAATATCCGAACAACACGGCACACCCAAGTACAGGGGTGCCGCACACCCCCTCTGTTTCACCGATGAGGTGCTGGACCATGAATTTCTAGCGGGATTCAAGCCCGTAAACATAGAGGCGTACGATGGAACAACAGACCCTGGAGTCTGGATTGAGGATTATATCCTCCACATACACATGGCCAGAGGAGATGACCTCCACGCCATAAAATACTTACCCCTCAAGCTCAAAGGGCCAGCCCGGCATTGGCTTAAAGGCTTTCCAAAAAACACCATTGGAAGTTGGGAAGAGCTCGAGGATGCTTTTCGGGCAAATTTTCAAGGGACCTATGTCCGACCTCCGGATTCACATGATTTAAGCCATATAACTCAATAGCCCGGAGAGTCAGTGTCGGTGTCAAAACTAGCGGATCTCGGGTAGGGGGTCCCCAACTGTGCGTCTAGGCGGATGGTAACAGGAGACAAGGGACACAATGTTTTACCCAGGTTCGGGCCCTCTCGATGGAGGTAAAACCCTACGTCCTGCTTGATTAATATTGATGATATGGGTAGTACAAGAGTAGATCTACCACGAGATCAAGTAGGCTAAACCCTAGAAGCTAGCCTATGGTATGATTGTTGTATGTTGAGGTTGTCCTACGGACTAAAACCCTCCGGTTTATATAGACACCAGAGAGGGTTAGGGTTACACAAAGTCGGTTACAATGGTAGGAGATCTGAATATCTGCATCGCCAAGCTTGCCTTCCACGCCAAGGAAAGTCCCTTTCGGACACGGGACGAAGTCTTCAATCTTGTATCTTCATAGTCCTGGAGTCCGGCTGAAGGTATAGTCCGGCTACCCGGACACCCCCTAATCCAGGACACCCTCAGTAGCCCCCGAACCAGGCTTCAATGACAACGAGTCCGGCGCGCAGATTGTCTTCGGCATTGCAAGGCGGGTTCTTCTCCAAATTCCGTGTACCTGTTGAATAATCTCCGGTTTTTTGTAATGTGGCGCTTCTCGGCTTCTGCGCCCAATAATGGCCGTCTTCCACGTGTCCAACGAATACAAAAAGTCTGAGTGTTTTCACATTCGCACCCCTAGCCGCATAAACGAACCGCCTATTTAAAGGGATGGGGATTCAGATCCAAACCACACCTTCTCCTCTCCGCGAGTAATCATCAGAGCGCCTCCAGCAAAGGTCCATTCCACCATGTCCAGCCGTCGCAGCTCCTCCTCTCGCCCTTCCAGTCGTAAGCCTGGAGACTGGGAGAGGTGCTCCATCCCGCACAGCGAGCTAGTATCGCTTCAAGCCAAGGGATTCCTTCCTCAGGCCTATATGGTCCTGGTCCGAGCCGGACTCGCCACCTATAATGGCAGAGAGCAAGCGGAGAGCACCCCCAATCCTTCCAAAGGGGAGCGGGTATGCCTCGGCCCTTATCTAATAAGAGGACTTGGATTTCCAATTCATCCGTTTCTCCGGGGGCTTCTGGAGTTCTATGGCCTCCAGCTACACAACCTCACGCCCGCCTCTATATTGCATATCGCGGGCTTCGTTGCCCTTTGCGAGCTGTTCTTGGGTGTTGAGGCTCATTTCGCGTTGTGGAAGAGGCTATTCTGCCTGGTGCCCCATTCTCAGGAGGGGTCAATATATCAAGTGGGCGGAGCCGAAGTTTGGCACATCGCCGGGACCAGATATTTATCCGGAACCCCAAAGAAGGCGTCCGAGGACTGGCCTTCAGAATGGTTTTACATGGAGGACGTCCCACTGCCAGATCCTGTTCAGATCGGCCTCCCCGAATTCAAAAGTGCTCCCCTGAAGAAATGCTTGAGCTGGCGTCCATGCAGCTCTCAGAGAGAAAGTGATAGGGACGTCCTATACCTGATGGGCCGGATAAAGCTATTGGCTCATTACGGACTAACCATGATTGAGTCATGGCCGTATGCATCATGCGGGGGGTGCAGCCACTTCAGTATAGAGGCCACCCCATGTGGGATTTTAACGGGGAAGATGACGCCACCCGTTACGGTCGTAAGGGGCCGAACTCGGCTGCCGCTCTGTTAAAGATCTTGTCCTCTTTGTACAAGGGAGAAGAGGAGGAATTCCTCCGCGTCAACCCCTAGGGTGGATTTACTATGTACAACCCTCTGAGTTGGGTAAGCGGACAATTTTGCTTGCCCATCCGTTTTATATTCCCATGATTAAATATATGGTCTAACAACTTCAACGCAGGAACCGCGTCAGGAAGTAAAGGATATAAACAGCCTTCCTCCACAGCCCGAGGATCCAGAACGGTCCCTTGATCCGGCCTCCGAGGAAGATCCGGACATACCTGTGGAGCTGGTTGACGGGGTGTTTCATCAGCTGAGCAAGGACAATACCTTGGTGGCTATTACGGCCGATTACCCCGGGTTAATTCTGGCCTCCCAGGTAACTGAGACCAGAGTCCCATCACTTTGGAAAGGGATCCATCCTCACGTGTTTTCAGTTTTCCTAATAACAACCGTGTTTTGCAGGGGAGGTTCCCGAGGCGAGAGGCCGATCCTGCGGCGGCTAGCCAACGAGGTGCCTCAGGGACCCGTGGGGTAAAGAGGAATGTGGTCCAGACTGAGGCACCGGTGCAAAGGTATAGCGCGACTTCTTATTCCCAGGTGCTATTTTTGTAAAGCATGTTAACACTCGTGCCCTTGTGCAGGACAAAGAGACCTCGCCAGACTATATCCGGAGAGGCTTCCAATCGTGCCTCCACCAGCCAGGCTCCACAGTCCGGTCCCCCGACAAAGGATGCGGACAGGCTGTCTGCCACCCGTTCCGAGGTGGAGAGTGCCATGAATCACCGGCGTCGCCGGACAGTTCTCCACGACGCTTGTTTCTCCCAAGATGCGTTAGATGCCTTCAATTCGGGAGATGCATATCTCCGTGCCGCTCAAAATGGTCTAGACAGAGCCACGGAGCAATATGTAAAAGACATACGGGTAAGAATTTTAATGGTTATACATATCAGTAGCCCCCTAGACTTGAAGCAGTTAGAATAACTGATTTAAGGATCATATAATACGCAGGTTCTTTCAGAGAAGAATACCCAACTGTCCCAGGAGCTCAAAGAGTGCAAAGCCCAACTTGAGGCTGCATTAGCCGCGATAGGGGAGCCTGAAGAGACCCCCTCTGGTAATATATGCTTCACAAGGATAAGTATTATGCGGCGTGTGTGCGAATCTAACAAATAAAATTGCAGATGGTGCCGGACTAGATCCGGACAGGCAACAACTCCTGCGCCGGCTAAAGGCTGGTGAGAGTGTGCTGACAAAGGTGAGGCGGGAGAAGAATGATCTTCGGATGCCAATACCAAGCTGGACGTCGAACTAAAAGATGTTCGTGCCCAGCTGTCGGACTCCGTTAAGGAGAATCAGCGGCTTCGACGCGGCATATTCAGTAAGTGCTTTGAACGAACCTTTGGAAAAAAGAGTTCGGTGAGGAAGTCAAATAACAGAGCAATGTTTGTAGGTATGCTAACAGGTCGTCCTACAGAGGAGATGCCCAGTTCTACGGGCGATCTTCTTCCTGAGCTCTCGCAACTGCACGAGCGAGTGCGGCAGGCGATGCAAGGCGTTGCCCAAGCCTTATGGCCGTCCCTCTCCATACCCGAGGGCCTTGGAGAGCTTGCAGAGAAGCTGAAGGGAGCGCGGTGGTGCTTCCGATTGTGGAAGATATCGGCCTGCCGTCAAGGCGCAAGGGAGGCCTGGGCCATGGTGAAGACGCAGTACACAAAGGCTGACCCAAACCACATGGCTGAGGTCAGACCTGTGGGGCCCGATGGGAAGGAGATCCCTGTAAGATTAGTGTACGGCCAAGTAGAATTGGCCGCAAAGTATTCCCAGCAGGACTGTAAGTTAGACAGCCTGCTGGATGGTATTGAAGAAGAATACAATCAGTCATAATGACTATGTAATTTTAATTGACATGTGTAATGCCTTCTAGCCGGATTGTAGATCGTTTGTCGTTGCCGACCTTTTCGCTTCGACCTCGGGACCTGACGGTCCGGAGTGTGTCTGAATACCCTTGCGGTTATATAAGAACCGGGGTATGCATGGAGACCAGGCGTAGGGGTCATTAGTGCTTTATCAGACAAGTGCCCAACTAGTTATGTTATATTACATGGTTAGTAAGAAACATCTTCATGGGAGAACAGTTCCGTTAGGGGTTCCTTTCCCTGGGAGGCATGCCCTAAAGTGCATGTCCGGACTGCGAATGCAGAAAAAGCATCTGGGGGCATATAAATAAGTAAAAAAGATCATCTTTAGTTCACCGACCGAATATTCCCTTAAGAACGCTAGCTTTCGGCTTCACCCAGTCTGAGGTACACATCCGGCTGACCTGGCAGTAACAATCGCAGAGGTGCTCCCTTTACCACCTAGCCGAACAATCAGGAACGTAGGGGTAAGCACAGGAGCCAGGCAACCCAGCTTGGCCAAAACTTAAGTCATATCGATGCATATAATGGTGAAGAAAAGGTACATGCGGAAGTGTAACACATGTGTTGGGCATGAAGCCCGTATAAATAATCTTCTTTGTAAAGAAGCCCCCAGGTTTAATGAGTGCGAGTAGCGCGTCACTTGATGAGCCTTTAAGGGTTATAAGAGAAAAGAGGGGAAGGAGAGAAATGTAAGACAGAAAATGTAAAAAATGGACAGAGGAAGGAGACAAACACAGAGTCCGGCGCTAGGCATAGAATCTTCGGAGACGGGCTGCATTCCATGGGTTCGGCTCGAGTCGGTTATCCGATGCATCTCGCAGGCGGTACGCTCCACCAGTCAGGACTTGTTCAATTATGAAGGGACCTTCCCACTTGGGCTTCAGCTTGTCCTTTTTCTTGTCCAGCAGGCGTAGAACTAATTCGCCAACGTTGTAGTTTTTGGCCCGCACTTCTCTGCTTTGATATCTTCGAGCCTGCTGTTGATAGAATGCGGAACGGGCTTTTGCCACGTCGCGCTCCTCCTCTAAGGCGTCTAAACTATCCTGCCGAACGAGCTCGGCTTCTCTTTCTTCGTCCATGCGCACTTGAGGTGAGTCATGAATTATGTCGCAGGGCAAGACTGCCTCTGCGCCGTACACCATAAAAAATGGGGTGTATTCGGTGGTGCGATTCGGCGTGGTCCGCAGCCCCCAGAGTACGGAGTCTAGCTCCTCTACCCAGTGTGTGTTAGATTCCTTAAGGGACCGCACAAATCTGGGTTTGATCCCGCTCATGATAAGACCATTTGCACGTTTGACCTGATCGTTAGTTTGTGGGTGATAGACGGAAGCATAGTCGAGCTTGATGCCCATGTTTTTGCACCAGAGTTTTACCTCACCGGCCGTAAAGTTCATGCCGTTATCGGTGATGATGCCGTGGGGGACGCCATAACGGTGTACGACCCCGGATATAAAGTCTATCGCCGGTCCGGATTCGGCCGATTTAACAGGCTTGGCCTCTACCCATTTGGTGAATTTGTCCACCATGACCAGTAAGTATTTTTTCTTGTGGGTTCCACCTTTAAGGGGTCCAACCATGTCAAGCCCCCAGACCGCGAAGGGCCAGGTGATGGGGATAGTTTGGAGGGCGGTGGGTGGCATATGGCTTTACTTTGCAAAAAGCTGGCAACCGACGCAGCGTTGGACCAAGTCTTGAGCGTCTGCCCGGGCCGTTGGCCAATAAAAGCCTGTACAGAAAGCCTTGCTTACAAGGGACCGAGCTGCAGCGTGATGACCACCGAGTCCGGCATGAATTTCAGCCAGCAAGTTCCGCCCTTCCTCTTCGGAGATGCACCTTTGAAGGACTCCGATAGTGCTTTTCTTATAAAGTTTTCCCTCATGGACTTTATAGGCTTTAGATCGCCGCACTATGCAGCGTGCCTCGTTTTGGTCCTCTGGGAGTTCCTGCCTAGTAAGGTAGGCTAGGAATGGTTCTGTCCACGGGGCGATGACGGCCATTATTGCGTGGGCTGAAGTTGTAATTTCATTGGCAGAACCTCCAATTATGTTAGATTGTTCGGTGTCGAGCAGTGCGGCTGGGTCCGGGCTGTTATTGTCAGGTTCCCCTTCCCATACTACGGATGGCTTGAATAGCCTTTCCAAGAAGACGTTGGGGGGGGACTGCATCATGTTTTGCGCCGATGCGTGCCAGGACGTCTGCTGCCTGATTGTTTTCTCGGGCTATATGGTGAAATTCGAGTCCCTCGAACCGAACTGACATTTTTAAGACGGCGTTGCGGTAAGCTGCCATTTTTGGATCCTTGGCATCGAAGTCTCCATTTATTTGGGATATCGCGAGGTTCGAATCCCTGCACACCTCTAGGCATTGAATGCCCATGGATACTCCCATCCGGAGACCATGTAAAAGGGCCTCATATTCGGCTGCATTGTTGGAGTCCATGTACATAATCTGGAGTACATATTGAACTGTGTCTCCTATGGGGACGTCAAAACGACGCCGGCCCCTAGTCCGGCCAACATTTTGGAGCCGTCGAAATGCATGATCCAGTTTGAATATGTGCCGTACTCTTTAGGGAGTTCGGCCTCCGTCCATTCTGCGACGAAGTCGGCCAAAACTTGCGACTTGATAGCTCACCGTGGCTTATAAGTTATGTCGAATGGGAGGAGCTCAATGGCCCATTTTGCAATCCGACCCGTTGCGTCGCGGTTGTTTATAATGTCGTTGAGTGGTACTTCCGATGCTACTATGATTGAACACTCTTGAAAGTAGTGTTGTAGCTTCTGGGATGCCATGAATACCGCGTATGAAATCTTTTGATAATGGGGGTACCGTGATTTGCATGGGGTGAGGACAATGGACACGTAGTAGACCGGCTTTTGAAGGGGGAATTTGTGTCCGTCCGTTTCCGGCTCGACGATGAGTACTGCGCTGACAACTTGATGGGTTGCTTCAATGTACAATAGCATTGGTTCGCCGATGTTTGGCGCGTCCAGGACTGGGTTTGTTGCCAATATGGCTTTTATTTCCTCGAGTCCGGCCGTGGCGGCATCCGTCCACTCGAACTGTTCAGTGCGCCGAAGGAGGCGATAGAGGGGTAGTGCCTTTTCTCCCAAACGGGAGATAAAAAGCGGCTTAGAGCCGCCACGCATCCAGTTAATTTTCGTATTTGTTTGAGGTCCTTTGGGATATCCAATTGTGACAAAGCTTGGATCTTGGCTGGATTTGCTTCGATTCCTCTACCGGATACAATGAAGCCCAAGAGCTTTCCGGCTGGAACACCGAAAACGCATTTTTCCGGGTTGAGCTTGATGTCATATGTTCGGAGGTTATCAAATGTAAGCCTCAACTCGTCTACTAGAGATTCGACATGTTTTGTTTTTACGACTACATCATCCACGTACACCTCCATTGTTTTGCCGATCTGGTTTGCCAGACATGTCTGAATCATGCGCTGATATGTTGCGCCGGCGTTTTTGAGCCCGAAAGGCATTGTGTTGAAGCAGAATGGGCCGTATGGTGTGATGAATGCCGTTGCGGCCTGGTCTGACTCTGCCATCTTGATTTGATGGTAGCTGGAGTATGCATCGAGGAAACACAATGAATCGTGTCCTGCAGTGGCGTCGATAATTTGATCGATGCGGGGGAGGGGGAAGGGATCCTTTGGGCAAGCCTTGTTAAGGTCTTTAAAATCAACGCACAGGCGCCAGGATTTGTCCTTCTTTGGTACCATCACCAAGTTTGCTAGCCAGTCCGGATGTTTTATATCTCTGATGAATCCGGCCTCCAATAGCTTGGCTAGCTCCTTTCCCATGGCCTGTCTCTTGGGTTCAGAGAAACGCCGAAGGGCTTGTTTGAGAGGTTTTAATCCTTTTAGGATATTTAAGCTGTGTTCGGCTAGCCTGCGTGGGATTCCTGGCATGTCTGAAGGGTGCCAGGAAAAAATGTCCCAGTTCTCACGTAGGAACTCCCGTAGTGCGGCGTCTACATCAGGGTTTGATCGTGCCCCGATGGAAGCTGTTTTGTTGGGGTCCGTTGGATGGACCTGGAATTTGACTATTTCATCCGCTGGTTTAAAGGAGGTGGACTTGGATCTTTTGTCGAGTATCACATCGTCCCTGTTTACCATGGAGCGCAGCATAGTCAGTTCCTCAGCTGCTAGGGCTTCGGACAGTGCCTCAAGGGCCAATGCGGCTGTCTTGTTTTCGGCGCGGAGTGCTATGTCCGGATCACTAGCGAGAGTGATGATTCCGTTCGGCCCAGTCATCTTGAGCTTCATGTACCCGTAATGGGGTATTGCTTCGAAGATTGTAAACGCTTCCCGCCCTAGCAGAGCGTGGTATCCGCTACTGAACGGGGCCACCTGGAATGTGACCTCTTCGGACCTATAATTATCCGGCGTGCCGAACACCACATCTAGTGTGATTTTTCCTATGCAGCGCGCTTCCCGACTGGGGATTATTCCTCTAAAGGTTGTGCTGCTTCGCTCAATGCGGTTCCAGTCTATTTCCATTTTTTGAAGGGTTTCCTCGTAAATGAGGTTTAATCCGCTGCCTCCGTCCATGAGTACCTTGGTGAGGCGAAAGCCGTCCACTATTGGACTGAGGACCAGTGCGGCTGGTGCTCGAGCTGTTCAGAATTTAGGTTCATCACTGGCATTAACAGTAATAGCCGTGTCACTCCATGGGTTTATTGTTGCTACTTGATAGACTTCGGCGAGGCTGCGGAGTGTTCTCTTTCGCATATTATTTGATGTGAAAGTCTCGAAGACTGTCAAGACTATACTGGGGTCCCTGAGGTGGCTTTCTGCGGCCTCCGGAATTAGGAGATCTTCGCCCATTTTGGCCACCTGCCGGAGTATCCAACATGCTCTAAGGCTGTGAGTTGGTGTGGTGTCCTCTGTACTATGAATTTTACAGGGTCCATTAAGCCATCCCTCCCGTACGGTTCCATGCCTTGTAGAGGGTTTTGGTTTTTTGGTTTTTAACCCGGGTGTCTGACGATGATGCACCCTTTTGTTTTGGATGAGGTTTCTATTCAGGGCCGGATTATCCCAAAATTTTATTTCGGTTTTCCAGGAGCTTTCCATCACACAGTACTTTTGTACTATGGACGCCAAGTCAGCGAAGCGTGTAATATCACGACGACTTATGGCGTTGAGGATTCCCTTGTCCGTGCAATTATTGCAGAAGATTGAGATTGCGTCTTCCTCACGGCAGTCCTTTATCATGTTCATAACCAGGAGGAACCTTGCCCAGTAATGATGTACTGTTTCTTCGGGCTTTTGCCTGATTTGGGATAGATCGCTTATGTTCGGGTGGGTGGGTGGAATTAAATCCGAGACCTCGCCCAATCTGAGACTCAGAGGCCAAGGAGTTTCCGAACTCTGAAGTTTGGATTCTTGGATGTTGTCCAATGAGTCTAGCCCGTTGCCTGATTCTAAGTTCAGGTCTTGAGTTACATCCTCCCCTCCGCGGTTATCTGGCTTGGAGGGATCGGGAATCCGGACATAGCTAGTCCTTAGGATAGATGAAGGGTCGCCGCACTGCGCCTCTAATACGGCAACATGATGGGTGACTTGGGGAGAATTAATCTATCTTAGATCGGGTTTAAGCCCAACCTGGTCATAATCCGTAGTGACCCCCAGGGCGGCGATGCGATCCAAGAGCTCATTTACGGAAGATAGCTCCATTGGATCCAACTGCTCGACGAGTTCCGAGCTGATGTGAAGATTGCTTTTGATGACCCGAGAGGTCACCGTCAGCGCAACAGCCGAACAGGCGGTCATAAGAAAACCGCCTAGCCGGAGAGTTTGGCCGACAGCCATGGCTCCCTTAATAACGGCGCCGTCTTTAAAGAAGGGGAGAGGCATCCGTCCTGATCGCGACGGCACAGAGGAACTCTCAATGAAAGCACCAATGTCGGTGTCAAAACCGGCGAATCTCGGGTAGGGGGTCCCGAACTGTCCGTCTAGGCGGATGGTAACAAGAGACAAGGGACACATTGTTTTACCCAGGTTTGGGCCTTCTCGATGGAGGTAAAACCCTACATCCTGCTTGATTAATATTGATGATATGGGTAGTACAAGAGTAGATCTACCACGAGATCAAGGAGGCTAAACCCTAGAAGCTAGCCTATGGTATGATTGTTGTATGTTGAGGTTGTCCTACGGACTAAAACCCTCCGGTTTATATAGACACCGGAGAGGGTTAGGGTTACACAAAGTCGGTTACAATGGTAGGAGATCTGAATATCGGCATCGCCAAGCTTGCCTTCCACGCCAAGGAAAGTCCCTTCCGTACATGGGACGAAGTCTTCAATCTTGTATCTTCATAGTCCTGGAGTCCGGCTGAAGGTATAGTCCGGCTACCCGGACACCCCCTAATCCAGGACTCCCTCAGTCAGCCCGGAAACTCTGGAACATATTTCTTACTAAAAAGAACCAGATAGTCGACTGTCCGGACGCCGAAGCCTTAGCAGCTTTCAAACACAGCGTTCGAGACGAATGGCTCGCCAGACACCTCGGCCAAGAAAAGCCAAGAACAATGGCCGCATTAACAAGCCTCATGACCCGCTTTTGCGCAGGAGAGGACAGCTGGTTGGCAAGATGCAGCACCAGCGACCCAAGTACATCCGAAGTTAGGGATGGAAACGGGAAACCGCAACGCAGCAAGGACTAGCGCCGGAATAAGGGAAACAGCCCGAAGAGCACGGCAGTCAATGCCGGATTCAAAAGTTCTCGGCAGAATCAGAAAAAGCTGCCCCTCAAGGATAACAGGGACGAGCTATTTAACCTAAACAAAATCTTGGAAAAGATATGTCAAATCCACAGTACTCCCGGGAAGCCTGCAAACCATACCCATAGAGATTGTTGGGTCTTCAAGCAATCCGGCAAACTCAACACCGAACACAAGGGGCTCGACACACCAAGTGAGGACGACGAACCCCATAAGCAGAGCACCGGGAAACAAAAGAATTTCCCACAAGAAGTCAAAATAGTAAACTTACTTCACATGACAAAAGGGAAAAACAGAGTGGCGCCTGTAGAGATACGCGCCATACGGCCTATCCCAAAGGAGTCTTGCAACTGGTTGTTAAAACCGATCACCTTCAACCATCAGGATTACTCTAGAAGTATCCGGAACGCAGGCTGGACTGCCTTGATATTAGATCATATAATCGACGGACTCCACTTTACACAAGTCCTGATGGACGGCGGCAGTAGTCTAAACCTGCTATATTAGGACACAATCCGCAAAATGGGGATGGACAAAACAAAAATTCGCCATAGCAACACTTCCTTTCAAGGAGTAACGCCAGGCCCGGATGCCCATTGCACAGGTTCTCTCCTGCTAGAAGTTATGTTCGGCTCCCCTGATAACATCCGCCGCGAAAAGCTAACCTTCCACATCGCCCCATTTTCAAGTAGCTATCAAGCACTACTGGGACGCGAAGCTTTCGCCCGCTTTAATGCAATACCGCATTATGCATCTCTTACGCTTAAGATGTCCGGTCCACGAGGCATCATCTCACTAAAGGGGAATATCGAGTGTTCCTCGAGCGCGGAAGAATATGCGGCTGCCTTAACAGCCATACATTAAAATAGCTTCACCAACAAAAGCATCTAACAGGTCATTAAGACCACAGACATGGCTAGGCGAGTCCGGAGCAAACATATAATTGATAAAGGTTTAGTAGCCATACACCCCAATACAAGGGGCTCCGCGTATGTAAAATAAGCGACAATAAGGCTCAATTTTACCCGTCTTGCATTATACCTTGTTTATTTAGTACAATGTACATTCCGCACGACTATTCTTTTTTTCTCTTTTCAGCTAAGTTCCTCTCTTTTACTGATGAACACCATGCTACGCCCGTCCAGGACATGGCACAACGGAGACACAGGCGCAGACGTGCAGTAGGGACCCGTCTCCAGGATTCTTTTTAGATTAAGACCCTGCATAAACCTTTTTTACTGTCTCTTGTTGATACACATCCCCAGGATTCTCAGTATAACCAAGGAGGAGGCAGGCGTCTTGGCATGTGGCCATGTCAGAATTTTGCACGTACCTGGACACCAGGGGCTTATTATCAAGGGCACTGCCCAGCCCGTTTTCATAAAGACCGAATACCTTAGGGAGTGTTCGGCGTCGCGAGTTTGGCCTTATATGCATCAGCTCCGAATCATGTCTTTGGTCAAATGTTGGGTTTGCTCGGCTCCTATGTTTTGCTGCCTTACGTTCCGTGCTATCGGCTAAGGTGGCACCAGGAGAACTACTGCGATTGTGCCCCGGTTCAGCCAGGCGAGCACCTCAGTAGAGAAATCCGAAAACTAACTGTCATGATATAAGTGTGAGACTGGTCAACCACTCGATGACCTATAGAAATCTTCGGGATTCCTCCGCATTAACGAAGGGCCGTTTCCCGGCCAGGCACACACGCGCCCCGAGTTCGGGCGAGTGCGGCGCCACTAGGGGCTATATAGTAGCCTCACTGTCAAGCTCCTATGGTCAAGTGAAAGTGATAAAGCATTATAGTCCGGTTGCCTAGTTCGCTGCGCTACCACCTCCTTCATGGACCAAGACGTTGGATCAAGTGTGAAAATGGGCCTTCTGCGAACTCCCCCGCATTATATGCGTGGGGGCTGAAGCCGACGACTGCCATCTTTCAGGTTATATACACATATACATTAACGGCCGCACAGGAGGTATTTTAATTCTTGAAGGCACAAGTATAAAAAGCTTTTATATTCCATCAAAATATTGTTTTACAATAATCCATGTTATCTGAACATAATATCCTTCGAGCACCGCGTCTCTATTAAACGAGCGCCTTGCAGAACTTCCTGAAAATAGTGCTCAGCAGGTACTCGGCTTTCGTCCGAGTCTTTGGATGCAACAGCAGTGGCCTCCATCTCTGCCCAGTATGTCTTGACACGGGCAAGGGCCATCCGCGCACTCTCTATGCATGCTGACCTCTTCATCGCATTGATATGCGGCACCGCACGAAGGAACTGCTGCACCAAGCTAAAATAATTGTTCAGCTTTGGCCTTTTCGGTCACAGATGATCCACGACATCCTTCATGGCGAGTCCGGACAACCTATTCAGTTCGTCCCATTCGGCCAAACGATCGGCCAATAGAAGTGGACGCTCCAGATTGTTGAACTGTGACCGGAAGAGCTTTTCCACTTCGCTATCTTTCTTATCTCGGAAATGTTCGGGCGCATCAGCGGCCTCGCAACTAAATCCAGATATGCATCCGCCGAACTCCACATCCGGTCCAACGGAGCATACTTAGGATCTCTGAACTTCATCCGCAGCATAAAGGGCTTTCCAGCCGTGATATCTCCGGCCTGACGCAGCTCCTCCTTCATCGCTCTCATCACAGAACGAGCATCCTTGGCCGCCGTAGTGGCCTTTTCCAGGTCTGTCCGCTCCGCCCGATCTTCTTTTTCAAGAAGCTTGCAGCGGTCAGTAGCAGTCTTTAACTTCACAGCCATCTCGGCCATTTCCTTCTTGCTTCGGCAGTGAGCAGCCTGTTCGGCTTTCAGCTCCTCAACCGCCTTTAGGGCAGCCGCATCACTTTTTCTGGCTTGCTCCTTGGCTCGGGCAAGCTCTGCCCGAAGGTCCTCCACAGCGGCAACCCCATATGCATTAAGTGCACACATTGTAAGATACTGGCATCAAGCTCCTCTTACCAGGTGTCTCCGGAGAAATTACATACCTTGTGCCTCGTCAAGCCGCTTGTTGACAAGCGCGATGTCGGCATCTGCCATGTCAAGTTGCCGCGTTAGCTCGGCAAATTCATCAGTCCGGCAGGCCACCGGACACTTCGCCACCTGCATAGGAAGGCGGCAAAATTATACCTGGGGCTATGATCCTCTGCGTGATGCCGCCTTCGACAACACACAGAGTCTTAGGGGTTACTATCTACACAGGGCGCATCTTATATATGCGGAACTGTCAAAAGGTACATCACTTCGCGTACCTCAAAACCTGTCGGTAAACTCCTGACGGCCTCGTGCAACCCGCTTTCCGCGGACGAAATCCTTTCAATTACCGTACCCATTAATGCATGGTGCTCCTCTGAGATAGACACTCACCCAAGCAGATCCTTCAACTCCTCCGACCGCGCACCAGGCGGTGCCGGACTCGTTCGATGGCTTTTCTCAAAAGCTGGACATGGAGAGCTTTGGGGGGCCATATGACTGCCTTCCGGCCCTGCCGGATTAGGAGAAACCCTCCGTGATGACACCTCAGGGTCGCCCGCCTCGTAAGGCGGAACGGCAGGGGGAGGCGTTCCGCTCTCCATCATCTCTGGAAGAAGATCCCCCGAAGATGAGCTCTACTGAGAAGGGCTGAGATCCGAACTACAAGGTAAAATTTCGGTTATTTTCATCAGAGATAAAATAAGGATCCCTCTCATTTTAAACCTCCCCTCTCTACTTACGGCTCGATGGAGGGCTGATTCCCTTGGGGGCACAGTACGGCCGAGGTATCCCCCGGCACAGGACCCTCTGGCGAAGATTTCTTCCCTCGCTTTGAGACCATGGTCTCCGGGTCTTCAGAGGCGGTCCTCTTCTTCCCCTGGGTAGAGGAATGTTCGATTCCTCCTTTCCTGACAGCCTCCTTTCGGGAGGCAGTAGCTTCCTTGTTCCCCCCTTCGTTTTCTTCCAAAGGCACGATCTCCAGCATCCTGGTTAACACGGGATCCGGTGAGGTCTCAGGAAGGGGGGCCGGACACCTGATTAACTTCGCCTTTGCTACCCACACCTGTTTCAAGGACAACTCTTTTAAGGGTGATGTTGTGATAAAGGAACGAATGGTGTGTCCGGGCACAGGGCTACTTACTTGAGTATCCGGACGATTGCAGCTCAGACCTGCGTCCTCCGTAGAATCCGGGCACATTACTTGTGGTCCGAAGAACAATTTGTACATCTCCATGGGCATCATGCCAAGAAAATGTTGGAGAGCTCGCGGTCCCTCCGGGTTGAACTCCCATAGGCGGAGGGGGCGACGTTTGCAGGGCAGAACTCAGCGAATAAACATAACCTGCGTCACCACGACCAGACTGACGTCTCTTTCTAGGAGATCTCGGATGCGGCCCTGCAACAGGGGCACGTCCTTTGCCGACCCCCGGTCCAGCCCCTTATTGACCCATGACGCTAGTCGTGGCGGGGGACCCGAGCGGAAAGCAGGCGGCGCCACCCACTTGGTGCCCTTGGGAGCTGTGATATAAAACCACTCTTGTGGCCATAAGCTGAACTCCTCTTGAAAAGAGCCCTCGTGCCATGGAGCATCAGCATTCTTGCTTATAACAGCGCCTCCGCATTCCGCGTGCTGTCCCTCAATCATCTTCGGCTCTACTTTAAAGGTCTTGAG
This sequence comes from Triticum urartu, assembly GCF_056163025.1. Classification (NCBI taxonomy): domain Eukaryota; kingdom Viridiplantae; phylum Streptophyta; class Magnoliopsida; order Poales; family Poaceae; genus Triticum; species Triticum urartu. The sequence goes on from NC_141874.1 coordinate 642,502,377, forward strand.
CCATAGTCCGAAGTGAGGAGTAATACGGAGGAAGGCTTCGCACATGACAATGAACAATGAGATGTGGAGGATGGACTCCGGAGCTAAGTCGTGAAATTCTAGCCCATAATAAAACATGAGCCCCCTCACGAAGGGATCCGTCGCAAAGCCTAGCCCTCGGAGGAAGTGAGACACGAACACCACGCTCTCACCAGGCTTGGGAATTGGAATAACCTGCCCATGAGCAGGCAGCCTATGCGAGATTTCGCCGGTTAAAAACCTGGCCTCTCTCAGCTTTAGCACGTCTTCCTCCGTGACGGAGGAAGGCATCCATCGGCCTCGAAGGTCGGAACCAGACATCGTCGAAGGTCCGAAGCGCCTGGAATCTGGGGCCTTGGGTGTTGGAACACGAGGCGAAGGGCGAATTCAATTGAGATCAAAAGAAAGGAGTAAGGCCTTGGTCTCTTTATAAGAGGTTGAATACCAAGAGCCCTCCCCGTGACCGTTTGGGACTCGTCTTTGATCAAGGAGACATACCAACGGGCACGACTGGGTTACCCACGTCCGTATTGATGAGAATCCCGTAAATAGAGGGGACACGATCTCTGCTTTGACAAGACGTGCCAAGGAAACCGCCTCGCAAAACGCACTAAGGTGGGACAGTAAAAACGATTCGAATAAAGGCTTGGTTGTGGTGTGATGACACGCTATGGAATACATCAGCAGATTAGAGTTGTGTAAATATTATTCTCTCTACGACGGTATGTGGAACTTATTTTGCAGAGCCGGACACTATCCTTGTGTTCAAAATCTTCTATGAAGTATTTCGAGGAGGAACCCACCTTGCAATGCCGAATACAATCTGCGCGCCGGACTCGTCGTCATTGAAGCCTGGTTCAGGGGCTACTGAGGGAGTCCTGGATTAGGGGGTGTCCGGGTAGCCGAACTATGACCTTTGGTCGGACTCTTAGACTATGAAGATACAAGATTGAAGACTTCGTCCCATGTTCGGATGGGACTTCCCTTGGCGTAGAAGGCAAGCTTGGCAATACGGATATGTAGATCTCCTTCCATTGTAACCGACTCTGTGTAACCCTAGCCCTCTCCGGTGTCTATATAAACCGGAGAGTTTTAGTCCATAGGACGAAAAACAATCATACCATAGGCTAGCTTCTAGGGTTTAGCTTCTCTGATCTCGTGGTAGATCTACTCTTGTACTACCCATATCATCAATATTAATCAAGCAGGAGTAGGGTTTTACCTCCATCGAGAGGGCCCGAACCTGGTTAAAAACATTGTGTCCCTTGTCTCCTGTTACCATCTGCCTAGATGCATAGTTCGGGACCCCCTACCCGAGATCCGCCGGTTTTGACACCGACAACGGCGCTTGGGGGATAAGAGAGTTTTACCAGGCTGGTGGGGACGCATAGTTTCGTCTACCCATATAAAGGGATAAGGATTCACCTTTTCATCCACGCCTTCTTCCTCCTTTGCTCATCCATTTTCGCACACTTGAGCTCCAGCGCCCAAGTCCGCATTTCCCACCTCAATCTTCCCCAACCATGTCCGGAGCAGGAGGCAGGTGGATGGTTTCCTCCGTCATGGAGGGACACATCAAGAAGCTGAGGAGAGCCGGATAACTGCCCGACGACATCGCGCACCGGCTCCCAGATGAGGGACAGCTGATCCCCACCCCCAGGCCCCATGAAAGGGTAGTGTTCCTTACCCATTTCCTCCGCAGATTGGGATTCCCTCTTCACCCATTCTCCTGAGGGCTCATGTTCTACTACGGCCTGGATTTCCACGATCTGGCCCCGAACTTCATCCTCAACATCTCGGTGTTCATCGTCGTGTGCGAGGCCTTCCTCCGCATCAAGCCCCACTTCGGCTTATGGCTGTAGACTTTTAATGTCAAGCCGAAGGTTGTGAGCGGCCGCCAGGCGGAGTGCGGAGGTGCCATGGTGGGCAAGATGCCCAACATCACATGGCTCAAGGGCTCCTTCGTGGAGACCATAAAAGGGTGGCAATCAGCGTGGTTATACATCACCGAGCCGCGCGACCCTGAATGGGCAGCGGCCCCCGAGTTCCGATCTGGCATCCCCACGCGGCTCACCTCCTGGCAAGAGAAGGGCCTGTCCTGGGGTAGTTCGGGAGAGCTGACCGGACTCCAAACATGTATCCAAAACATGGTGAGAAAGAAGCTCAAACTCGTCAACGTAGTCCAGGTCATGCTCATCCGCCGGATCCTCCCATGTCAACGACGAGCTTCCAACTTGTGGGAGTTCGACCCGGCCCAGCACCAAACTCTGAACAGGCTCTTTGACACAACATACGAGGACGCCTGGAAGGTGCTGTTCAAGGGCGCCGAGATTCCCCCTCCCGCTAACGAGGATCCCGGATTCTGCGCGAAGCTCCAAGCCAGCGCGGTAAGTTGTTTTGCCTCTTACAGGATACTTGTTTTTCATAGTTTGACTCTATGCGGGATCTAAGCTCCCGCAGCTTTGACAGGACTGGCAGGAGACGGCCGGACAGATCGATTGTCTGGATCCTTTGCCCGAAGGCCCAGCAGACGCCCGCTTGGCAGAGCTGCTGGTTCCGGCACCTTATGTGGTGCCGGAGAAGAAGTCCAAGAAGAAGGCCACGGGAACCCGAAAGAGTTCCCGGCGCCCGATGGTGTCGGACTCATCGTCCGATGACTCCGAGGCAAACTCCTCCCACGAAGATGAGGAGGAGGAAAAACAAGCTTCTTCCCCTCCAGCAGGGGGAGAAAAGAAAAGGAAGGCCGCCCCAACTAGGGAGGCTGGAGGGTCCAAGAAGGGAAGGACCCTTCCTCCAGACTACTCCACCAACGCCACCGACAGCGAGTAGGAGTGGCTGCCCAGGGCCAAGCCCCTGGCGAAGTCGTAAGTATTCGGACACCAGAGTGACTCGTAGCATTCCTTTATTGCATAGCTTCTCATAACGCCGAATATAATCATGCAATCCGCCCCGAGCCCAAGTCGACATATCGTCGAGTGGTTCCTTGGATTCGTCGGATGTGAATAGATTTTCACTTCCGACCGCTTCCTCCCCTCGCCCTACGGACAACACCGAGGTGTTGTCCCACAAGGTTCCAAGCCAAGGGGAGGTGGTCCTGGAGGCGCCGCAAGGCGACCTTCTGGACTGCGGGCAAAAAAGGAGCAAGGCTCCCAAGGGCTCCAAGTCCGGCCCTGGGCCGAACACCGCACCCGAACCTTCAGTGGTTCCGGACTCCGGCAGGCGACCCCCACTAAGAAGGGCAAGCCTACCGCACTGGTGACCTCCGTCCAACCGGAGGCACCGGATAACTTGCTGGAGGTGCTTAACAACGCCTCCATCGACGAGGAGCACCACACTATTATGAGTGCGGTGATCCAGAAAGTTCAGTCCGCCAAGAGCGGGCTGACTGAAGCCTGTGCCAGCCTTCTAATAGGCTTTGAGGTATGTAAAAAATGTACGAAAATATTACCGCATAGACAGTAGCCCCTGATGCTCTATTTGGTGTTCACAAAGAAAAGTCGAATAGAGGATCTAATAATAAATGCAGGAGTCTAACAGAAATATGTCAATGTGGGAATGCAGGCTACGCTGCTGACCTCTGCCGCACTGACCGCGGAGGTCGATGCATTGAAGCAGAGCCTCGAGTGGTCCGAGAAAGAGCTCGGCCTTGCCAAGAAGCAGCTCGAGGAGAAAGAAGGTAAGTAATACCTTGTGTAAGTATATAGAAAATACGTAGTTGCAAAAAATGACAGGATCATCGTGACAATGGCAGGGGCCACGACCGAGGTGGCGACCCTGAAGCAAGCGATGTCCGAGGCCGAAGACAAAGCGGCCATGGAGCGCACCGAGCGAGGAAAACAGGAGGCGCGGGTGGAGGAGGTGCATCAAGAGCTCCAAGCTCTCGTGAGGAAACACAAGAGTTTGGAGCTTGACTCAAAGACGCGAGAGTCTGAGCTCGCGGCGGCCCTCGAAAGCGCCAAGTCTGCCAAGGCCGAAGCCCAAAAAGCCCTCCAGGAAATTGAGGTGATGAAGAAGATAGCGGCGGGTAAGGCATTCATTATGCAAAGCAAGCACATGAAAGTGAATTACTTCTTACTTACCCGAGTCCAGAGCTCTCCAGGAGAGTTCGCAGATCTTCCCGGCAGTGTGTCAGATGCCGCCACCTACTACCGGGCTGAGGAAGGGAGCTTGACGGAGAAGGTGTTCTGGTCTCAGTATGCCGAGGCCGGACACCCGGTGCCTTTGAGCGACCAGCTGAAGCAAATGATCGAGCTCCATAGGGTGGCCGAACAGGCCATGAAGGGTCTTGTAGTCCGGCTGTGGCCTGGAGAGGTCGTGCTTGGGAGCTACTTTGGGCTGGTGAGGCGGCTGGCGGATGCCTATCCGTGGCTTGAAGTCATCAAGCGCTCTGTCTGCATCGAGGGCGCCCGCAGGGCGCTTGCCCGTGTTAAAGTACACTGGGGCAAGATGGATGCTAAGAAGCTGGTGAAGGACGGGCCACCGCAGGGCAAGGAGCATCGCAACCCCGAGATGTACTATGAGGGCATCCTGAAGGGTGCCCGCCTTGTGGCGGATGAATGTTCCAAGGATGTAATTTTTGAGTGAACTCGCATTTGTGATCCTGTACGCTGAAAACTTTTTTCATATGCGCTATGTAACGCTTGTTTGAATTTAAAATATTACCTTATGTGCAGCCAATTATTAAATCTGAGAGATGGCGAGTCGTCGGCTTCTGCCCCCATGCCACGAGTGCTGGGGTGTTCGGGACAAACCTGAGCACTCTTTTTCCCAATCTTGGGTCCTTCGAGGGAGGTGCTCAGCACAACGAACAAGGCAATTGGACTATAATGCGTTATCACTCTCACTTAGCCAGAGAATTCTATAATTTTAAATTTTGGCGAAGCCCCTAGTGTTCAGAAGACCGAGTTCGGGGCGCTATACACGCCTAGGCCGGACAAAGCCGACTCCTCGCCCTAAGAGGCATAAGTCTTTAGGGACTCGAAAACCTCTCGAACAGCAACCAGCTCTCGCCATATCATGACAGTCAGTTTTAGCTTTCTCTACTGAGGTGCTTAGCCTAGCTGAACCGGGGCACAATCGCAGTAGTTCTCCCAGTGCTACCTTAGCCGATAGAGCGGAACATAAGGTACCAAAACATGGGAGCCGGGCAAACCCAACTATTGACCAAAGACATGATTCGGAGCTGATGCATATAATGCTATAAGTTCGGAGTGCCGCACTTGTGAAAGTGTTCGGACTTCTCACGGCGTGTTATCGGGTGCTAGAGCCCCTGGCGTATTGGCCGTACCAAAGTGTACGGGTGCTAAGTGTCATGACTGAGCATATATACATAAAAAGGAATGAATAGAGAATGCAATAATAGTCTGAAGCTAAGCATTGTTTATTCGAAAAAGGTGCGTTAAAAGCAGAACGATACAAGTAGTGCGATAAGCAAGAGGTGGGACTATTTGACATATCCCCCTCCAGGGGCGGGATGTGGAATGGTATTTAAGACAGGTATTTTGCTCGTTATAGAGACCACCTAAGAGTTCCATGATGCGACGTAACCTCCGGCCCCCTGGTCCTTGCATCGTGTATTCGGCGATTATATTGCTGGACAGGGTTTCCAGAGAATAAGGTCCTGGAAGAGAGAGAAAATAACGAAGTAGGGAGCCCCTGGTGCGATTGAGCCGCGCTTCGGGGCGTGCCGTAGTCGTGCCCCTCCCCTGTGCCCATGGTATTTTTAATGTGTAATTGTGTACGCGTGGCACGTGTGCCGCCATTTGGATGGGGCTGGGGTAGGGGCCATATTTCTATGCGAGCTCAGAACATGCCAGGCGGTACTGTTGCATATTACTTCGGGCACGCTTGACGGTGTCCGGACGTCTGATCGCCGGACTGGAGAATTGCCTTGATAGGCTGCTTTGCACTTCTGCTGCGAGGGCCGCAGTGTGCTCCTCCGTTCGGAGCGAGCGCTCTGTACTTCCATTGACTGTGATGACCCCACTAGGTCCTGGCATCTTGAGCTTGAGGTATGCATAGTGCGGCACCGCATTGAATTTTGCAAATGCGGTTCGCCCGAGCAGTGCATGCTAGCCACAACGAAACGGGACTATATCGAAGATTAATTCCTTGCTTCGGAAATTATCTGGGGATCCGAAGACCACTTCCAGTGTGACTGAGCCTGTGCAATGGGCCTCTACACCTGGGATGACACCTTTAAAGGTTGTTTTTGTGGGTTTAATCCTTGAGGGATCTATGCCCATTTTGCACACCGTGTCCTGGTAAAGCAGGTTTAGGCTGCTGCCGCCGTCCATAAGGACTCGAGTGAGGTGAAATCCATCGATGATTGGGTCTAGGACCAATGCGGCAAATCCGCCGTGGCGGATACTAGTGGGGTGGTCCCTGCGATCGAAAGTGGTCGGATAGGAAGACCATGGATTGAACTTTGGGGCGACCGGCTCCAACGCGTAGACGTCCCTTAACGCACGCTTCCGCTCCCTCTTGGGGATGTGGGTTGCGTTTATCATGTTCACCGTCCACACTTGTGGGGGGGAACTGTCACGACCGGTTTTTCCAGACATAAATTTCCAGAAAAGACCGCCGTGCTCATCAGCCCCAGGATTACTATTAGCTGATGAGGCTCCACTTGATACAGAAATTCCAAGCAAAATACAACATATGTAGTACAAGACCATTCTGGCCTGTGAGTACAACAAATGGTTTTCTAGTGGTCGATGGCGGAAGCAGTTTGTGAAACATCAGTGTCTATGGGACTCCATTTCCCACGGGAACAGCTGACCAGGTTAACTCCTATCATCGCGAGGCTGCTATCACCGTTGCTTAGTTTCTGGGGCTGTCACCGCAACGCTCCTCTCCATGCAGAAATCTGGCCAAGACAATAGCCAGGGACAAGCCAGTGAGTACTTTGAATGTACTCGCAAACATTATGAATACTGGGATAATATAATTGATAATCATGCACTGAAATATTCTATGATCACATCGTCAGTCACAAATAAAATATCTTTTATGCATGCAAGCAGGTTATTTATATGCAACATGAATAAGCAATAATGGAGTGGGAAATAAAATGCCGCAGTCGGGCGTCTGTGCGACACCACATAAAGGGCTTAAAAGAAATGCCACAGTCGGGCGTCTGAGCGACACCACATAAAGGGCTTCAAAAGAAATGCCACAGTCGGGCGTCTGAGCGACACCACATAAAGGGCTTTAAAAGAAATGCCACAATCGGGCGTCAGAGCGACACCACAAAAAGGGCTTCAAAAGAAATGCCACAGTCGGGCGTCTGAGCGACACCACATAAAGGGCTTTAAAAGAAATGCCACAGTCGGGCGTTTGAGCGACACCGCATAAAGGGCTTCAAAAGAAATGCCACAGTCGGGCGTCTGAGCGACACCACATAAAGGGCTTTAAAAGAAATGCCACAGTCGGGCGTTTGAGCGACACCACATAAAGGGCTTACAAGATAAATAATCACAATGAATATCCAGGAGGTAGAACCATCCCAGGGATACTCGATAATACAATAATGCAACGGGTTAGTCTATCATAAAATAATAATCATGGTTCTCACAAGTCACCAGTCGGTATCCAAGTTTGGTTTAACAATTTCACCTCCGAAGACCGACACTAAGACCAACACTTGACCCATCCCAGACTGTACTCCTTAACCATGGACACGGCTATTCGAATAGGTTTAATCTCTGCAGAGGGTATACTCTTTACCCACGAGTAACAGATTCCTTTAGTCCATCGGGACTAATTCCGTCTACGGCCTTTTAGTTGAAAACACACCTAACTTGCACACACCAGCTTAACTCACCGGTTTCTGGAATCACCCACGACACCTGTCAAGCAAACTCTAAGTGGGGAGGCTACAACCTCGCATAGCATGGGATCAAATTTATATCGCGCGCTCTAAGGGGTGGCCTCCCCTCTCGGTCCCAACCGGAAACACCCATGCCCCCGGACCAGGTGGCATGCCTACCGGCTACAACCGATATCTTCCACCATGGCCTCTCTGTACGGTGTGTGCTTGAAAGGGGTTGATGACTTACTAAACCATACCCTACCTGCGGCAGGGACAAGTGGTAGTACATAGCAAGTATGGGGGTTACTGGAAACAAGACTCGGTCTACGGTCGACTCAGGAGGTTTATAAGTTCCCTGCATGACATGTAAACAAATATATTTCAACCAACATAATCACCACTCAATATACCTTACCATGCCATACCGGACATAACCGTCCCGACGGGGACCGGCGACAAGCTCACTCCTACCCAAGGCAGAGGCTTTCCCGGATTCCTTTCCGGCATGCATGCAAGGCACATGAGGATGATTACCATCACAAGTATATTCATTCCAACAGCAAGGAAATCACTAATATGCCTCCATGCAAATGATCATGCCACATGAAATAACAAGACCTCTGAAATAAGGTGGTGTTATAAACGTGTCAAATAACACACCAAAAACATTATGCCAGGGTTCAGAATGCTTGCCTTTAAGTTGTGCAGGGGTGAGGTGCTCTCCAAAACTTTTGAAAGTTTCTTCTCTCTCTCCAAAATCCTATTTTAAAATATATTTGAATTAACACACATTTTCAAAAACAGTACAAAAAAGTTGTTTGGAAAATTTTCAAATAAATCTTAAAATAAACTAGACAATATTTGAGAGATGTAGGAAAAAGAATTAATTCATTTGGAGTTATATTTAAAAAGTTATAGCCAGTCAAAGTTGTGGTCAAAATCTGTTTTTAATAAAATCAGGAAAAAGAAAACGTTTCAATAGAGATTACGTTTTCGTACAGAGAAGACGTATTTGCGCCCTTTACGCCTCCACTTATCCAGCGTGGCTGGCGCGTGAGTCACTGACAGTGGGCCCGCCTGGCCCACTGGTCAGGTTTGACTGGTCCACGCGCGCGCGTCTCCCCCTGACCGAACAGGGGCGGAGCTCCGGCGAGGCTCGCCGGCGAATGGCGGCATCCCTCGCTAATCTGAGTGCATGGACGTGCTCAGGAGGTCGAGACGAACTCGTGGGTACCCGCCATGGTCGCCGACGTGGACGGAGTTGCCGGGGACGAGCTTCGCGGCGGAGGGAGCTTCGGGAGCAGGGTGTGTTTGAGGCTACTGGGGTTCCCGATCAAAATTGAGTAGGGGGACGGGTTCACGGGAGGATGAGGAGGTTCGGGACAAAAACGTGAGATTCTGCGCTAGATATAAATTTAGAATAATTTCTAAATTTAAATATACGCTGGTCATACCCGAGAGCACAGTGCTCTCTCTGGCTGACAGGTGGACCCGGGGCCCACAGTCAGCCTCTTCTTCACCCTCTGGTTCTCTCTTCTTCCTCTCTCCCGCGCGCTTTCTCCATCGGCGACGCCTAGCGCGTAGGGCATCTAGGCCGTACTGCGGTAGTGCGCGGCGTGCTAGCTGCCGGTGCAGCGTGCACTCACCTCGCGGGTCAGCGTGCTGTCGGCACTGCTCGCGGATTCGACTCCGAACACCGGCGATCGGCGACGAGCGGCGTTGGTGGACTTCGCCCACCGTACACCGAGCTCGAGCTATAAAACGGCCGGGTGCCTCTCTCTTCTTCCTCACTCCTGGCCTCACTTCTCCTCCTCCTTCTTCCTCCATTACTGCTTACAGAAGCTCGGTTGAGGCTCTAATGGCGGAGGCGATGCTGGACTGGTTTGTGATCCTGATATTTGGAGGGCTGGCGACACTTCTGGGGCTCTCTGTGCTCCTGTGCGCGATGATCCTCGACGATCGTCGCGATGCTGCTGCTCGGGTGTTGGCTCTCCGCGGTGGTGGTGATCATGAGGAGTAGGTGGGGTGTGCCGGGTGCTAACTGTTGTTAGGGGGTGATTAGCTAGATGTAACATTGTTGCAAAGTTTTGCAAACAGTGTATGTGTCCTAATGATTATGGTTGTGAGTCTGCTGCGTGGTGCTATGTGAAATTAAATAATCCACGTCGTGAGAAGGGGCAGATGTAGCAACTCAGGGAAAAGAAATCTCACTCTAGGATTTTGTGAGGGAAAAACAGTTAATTTAAAGGAGCATAAACCACAACAAAAACTACACATATTAATAGAAGCCAAATAATTGACTCGTCGTACAAACTCAGGGTATCACGCATAAGTCACACACATAAATAAATGTCGCAATAATGAACGTCGCAGCGACGTCTAAAATGGAAACGGTAACTGGACGGGGTCCCTAGAAAACGTCTCTGGTACTGGGATACACTCCTCTTCTATCGGGGAAAGTGGGTTGACCAGTTGATGTACGTGTCTCTCCTGGTTGGGCCTTAGTGCTCTGCCGATGGCAATCTGAGGATTTAAATCTGCGAGGCTCTGGAGATAACCCATCACACGTTGGGATAAATGCTCTTGAGCGATGACGTACTGGACAAGGTTGGCCAGGACTGGGTCTCTCTCAATGCGTCCACCGGGAAAAGATGTCACTCCTCCGGGTGCTGCATGGCTCGGGAAGTAATAATACCCTCGTTCGCTGGCATAGGGTACCGCGAATCGAAGGCGAGCAAGCGCTTCGTATGCAACAGCTTCTATGGCCATCTGTGAGGTTGGCATAGATTTCCCCACGAAGGAGACCTCTGTTGGGTCTTGGTTTGAGTTTACGGGAGGGATGTGTACTGCTGCCCAATATCTCGAGGTGGAAGGGGTAATCCTCGATTTGAACAGCTCGTACTGGGGTGGCTGGGTAGCGCCCATGGTACTGCAGGTAAAATCCCGCAATATCTTGACAAAACTACCTAGGGTTGCATCTGGGGTTCTCAGATAAATACTAGGGCTCGGCATGGCTAGGAAATGGTTGCGAGGGTGGTGCACAAGGTGAGAGGTGCCTGGCAAGGTCACGCGGTGGCCTTTTTATAGCACCAAAGCTGGGTCATTTTTACCGTGGTGAATGGTAAAGAAAATTTCAGCTCTGTCCCAAGGGTCGGGGTCAAGCCACGGATTCACACATTTCACTATAGTGATGTGTTACTGTGGGGTTGACGGGGTGGTCTTTTGGTAACTGTGCCCGGGATAGAAATCTTTCACTACATACTGGCGTATCCCGGCAAGGCCACTATTAAAATAGAGGCACGACAACATGCGGCATTTAAATACGAGGCCACACGATTACAAAGCGAGGGTACACTAGGACTCGATACAACTCGGGTGACCTAGTCTACCTCGTTTACATCCAAACGGGCGTGCCTTGAGGCTCCTCCACGGGTCTCGTCATCGGAATTAGCTGGAGTGGGTTGAGGGGCTGCAGGCTCGGGGTAGCGATGAGGACCATCTCGGGAATTGTTGGCCACAATCCTGTTGGAGTGTGCTCCCAATATGCGACGAAGCACTTCTGGGGTTATCGCAGCACCTTGGCCGATGGCTGGGGCAGGCCTCAGGGATTCGATCGGGTGTCCAAACAGCACGACTGGGTTGTCGGCGTTGGGCTCGTTTTCTTCTCTCGCCGGGGCTCGACAAACCAGCTCTCCACGAGCTGCGATTAGATCAATAGTGATTTGATCGCACAGTTCCTCTAGTGCACTTACATAGCGCACTAGGTGCAACAATGCAGGATCTGTCTCGTGATCTCCGTTGGCAACTTGGGGTGGCCTACCATACCCTTCACGTCTGGGGTAGTAGTAGAACGAGCGACAGTTAACTCTGGGCGACAAGTGCCGGAGATGAACTATAGTCTCTCGAGCAGCTAGTTGGATGGCTTGAAGCTCAAAGGAAGTTGTTCTTCCGGTGAACCTGTAGGGGCGCTCGGGCTCTAGACCCCTACCGTAGATGTGTACAGTGGCCCAGAATTGACGGCTCTCACCGCTCATGGGTCCTTGGTACACAACATATTCTGGGGGCTCTTCTAACGCATAGGCACGACGGGTGAGGTTTGCGAGTATGGTCACAAAGCCTCCAAGGTTGGTTGCTATGGTCTCATTGTGTACGACAGGTCCAGGCATTGTAGCTTGGTTTGGGGTAGAGGCTGTGCTGTGCTGTGTTGGGGCTAGCGTGCCCCTTTTTATAGGAAAAAGGGACGGAGTCTTCCTTCGCACGCTCGCGAGAAAGGACTATTTAGGGGCCGGTCACTGGCGCATGAGTGACAGGTTAGGTTGATAGGTTGGGCACCGACTGCCAAAAAGGTGTTGGGTTACTGTGTGGCTATCTTGCACGAGAAGCTTGGCTGGGGTTTGGTTATGGTTTGGTGGGTTGGTTTGCCTAAGTTTATAGACCCGGCTAAGATAGGATTAGCCAATGGTCAGCCTGGCTCTGATACCAAGTCTGTCACGACCGGTTTTTCCAGACATAAATTTCCAGAAAAGACCGCCGTGCTCATCAGCCCCAGGATTACTGTTAGCTGATGAGGCTCCACTTGATACAGAAATTCCAAGCAAAATACAACATATGTAGTACAAGACCATTCTGGCCTGTGAGTACAACAAATGGTTTTTTAGTGGTCGATGGCGGAAGCGGTTTGTGAAACATCAGTGTCTATGGGACTCCATTTCCCACGGGAACAGCTGACCAGGTTAACTCCTATCTTCGCGAGGCTGCTATCACCGTTGCTTAGTTTCCGGGGCTGTCACCGCAACGCTCCTCTCCATGCAGAAATCTGGCCAAGACAATAGCCAGGGACAAGCCAGTGAGTACTTTGAATGTACTCGCAAACATTATGAATACTGGGATAATATAATTGATAATCATGCACTGAAATATTCTATGATCACATCGTCAGTCACAAATAAAATATCTTTTATGCATGCAAGCAGGTTATTTATATGCAACATGAATAAGCAATAATGGAGTGGGAAATAAAATGCCGCAGTCGGGCGTCTGTGCGACACCACATAAAGGGATTAAAAGAAATGCCACAGTCGGGCGTCTGAGCGACACCACATAAAGGGCTTCAAAAGAAATGCCACAGTCGGGCGTCTGAGCGACACCACATAAAGGGCTTTAAAAGAAATGCCACAATCGGGCGTCAGAGCGACACCACATAAAGGGCTTCAAAAGAAATGCCACAGTCAGGCGTCTGAGCGACACCACATAAAGGGCTTTAAAAGAAATGCCACAGTCGGGCGTCTGAGCGACACCACATAAGGGCTTCAAAAGAAATGCCACAGTCGGGCGTCTGAGCGACACCACATAAAGGGCTTTAAAAGAAATGCCACAGTCGGGCGTTTGAGCGACACCACATAAAGGGCTTACAAGATAAATAATCACAATGAATATCCAGGAGGTAGAACCATCCCAGGGATACTCGATAATACAATAATGCAACGGGTTAGTCTATCATAAAATAATAATCATGGTTCTCACAAGTCACCAGTCGGTATCCAAGTTTGGTTTAACAATTTCACCTCCGAAGACCGACACTAAGACCAACACTTGACCCATCCCAGACTGTAATCCTTAACCATGGACACGGCTATTCGAATAGGTTTAATCTCTGCAGAGGGTATACTCTTTACCCACGAGTAACAGATTCCTTTAGTCCATCGGGACTAATTCCGTCTACGGCCTTTTAGTTGAAAACACACCTAACTTTCACACACCAGCTTAACTCACCGGTGTCTGGAATCACCCACGACACCTGTCAAGCAAACTCTAAGTGGGGAGGCTACAACCTCGCGTAGCATGGGATCAAATTTATATCGCGCGCTCTAAGGGGTGGCCTCCACTCTCGGTCCCAACCGGAAACACCCATGCCCCCGGACCAGGTGGCATCCCTACCGGCTACAACCGATATCTTCCACCATGGCCTCTCTGTACAGTGTGTGCTTGAAAGGGGTTGACGACTTACTGAACCATACCCTACCTGCGGCAGGGACAAGTGGTAGTACATAGCAAGTATGGGGGTTACTGGAAACAAGACTCGGTCTATGGTCGACTCAGGAGGTTTATAAGTTCCCTGCATTACATGTAAACAAATATATTTCAACCAACATAATCACCACTCAATATACCTTACCATGCCATACCGGACATAACCGTCCCGACGGGGACCGGCGACAAGCTCACTCCTACCCAAGGCAGAGGCTTTCCCGGATTCCTTTCCGGCATGCATGCAAGGCACATGAGGATGATTACCATCACAAGTATATTCATTCCAACAGCAAGGAAATCACTAATATGCCTCCATGCAAATGATCATGCCACATGAAATAACAAGACCTCTGAAATAAGGTGGTGTTATAAACGTGTCAAATAACACACCAAAAACATTATGCCAGGGTTCAGAATGCTTGCCTTTAAGTTGTGGAGGGGTGAGGTGCTCTCCAAAACTTTTGAAAGTTTCTTCTCTCTCTCCAAAATCCTATTTTAAAATATATTTGAATTAACACACATTTTCAAAAACAGTACAAAAAAGTTGTTTGGAAAATTTTCAAATAAATCTTAAAATAAACTAGACAATATTTGAGAGATGTAGGAAAAAGAATTAATTCATTTGGAGTTATATTTAAAAAGTTATAGCCAGTCAAAGTTGTGGTCAAAATCTGTTTTTAATAAAATCAGGAAAAAGAAAACGTTTCAATAGAGATTACGTTTTCGTACAGAGAAGACGTATTTGCGCCCTTTACGCCTCCACTTATCCAGCGTGGCTGGCGCGTGAGTCACTGACAGTGGGCCCGCCTGGCCCACTGGTCAGGTTTGACTGGTCCACGCGCGCGCGTCTCCCCCTGACCGAACAGGGGCGGAGCTCCGGCGAGGCTCGCCGGCGAATGGCGGCATCCCTCGCTGATCTGAGTGCATGGACGTGCTCAGGAGGTCGAGACGAACTCGGGGGTACCCGCCATGGTCGCCGACGTGGACGGAGTTGCCGGCGACGAGCTTCGCGGCGGAGGGAGCTTCGGGAGCAGGGTGTGTTTGAGGCTACTGGGGTTCCCGATCAAAATTGAGTAGGGGGACGGGTTCACGGGAGGATGAGGAGGTTCCTGGCGAAGAGAACGGAGAGGGGGAGGCCCTGGTGGTGCCGGATTGGCCGGGGCGGTGGCGGCGGCAGGAGTTGCCGGAGATGAGGAAGGAGGCCTCCCCGAGTCGATTGGCTGCCAATGGGGGTCCTCGGGAGGTGGCTTGGGACTGCCTGCGTGCGGAGATGAGCTCGGGGCTCCTTATATGGGCGAGCCAAGGCGGTTCCTCGGCGGCTGCGGATAAGGTCGCCGGCGACCGCCATTCTGTAGCTAGGGCGTAGTGGCGGCGACGAGCGCTAGTGGACACACTCGCGGATGAGCACGCGTTGTTCCAGGGGCCAGGTGGCGAGCGGGAGAGGCTTGGGCGGCGCTGAACGGAGCAGGGGCTGTCGGCGGCCGTGGCGGCTAGCTCTTGGCCTGCCGGGGCGTGGCGAGGGGCGGCTTGGCGTGTTGCGGTGAGAAGGGGAGCGCGTGGCGTGGTGCTGCAGAGCGGGCCAAAACCGTGGGGGCCAGCGTGTCGGCTCGGCGCACGTGCGTGCCAAACGCACGCTCTGCTCGCGCTCCGGGCGTGCACGGGACGTGCTCGACGTAATGCCAGAGCATGCTAGAGGTCGCGGTTGAGGCTGGGAAGAACAGGACTAGGTTAGGGTTAGATAGAGGGTGAATGGGCATGGTGGTTAGGTCAGGTGGCCATGTTCACAATGTAAACTTGAATCCATGCCAAATCTGGCTACGCACTCAGGGTGTTTGACAAAATGCTAAGGGCACTTAGGCAGGTCTTGGAGTGGCCAAAAACTACAGATGGTGGCCTCTTTAGATGAAAGAGAGAGTGGTGAGGTTAGTTTGTGAAAAGCACAAACTTGTTAGTGCAAGTTTTGCAAAACTTCAATTCTGGACAGGAAATAAATGACATTATTTCATGAACCAAAATTAATCCAATGGGTGCATGCTCCTGGATTTAGGGGTTTGGTAGGGCTGTCTACAAGTGGGAGAAAGCACAAGATCATTGGAGCAAAATTAAATAGGGTTGTATTAGAAATCACAAGGCTGGACCAGAATGGAAAAGAGGTTGATTCACTCAAAATTTTCAAAGAACAGCACTATGTTTTTGCATAAAGTTGAATCATATGTTACTACCAATATCCCATAATTTTGGTGGAGACTAGAAAGAATTATTTAAATGGGTTGTAGTGCAAATTGCACTCTGGACCAGAGAAGAAAAATTGAGTGTAGAGCTCAAAATATTTCATGAATAAAATATATTTTTGCATAAAAGTGATTTAAAAACATCACATGACATCTCCAAATTTTGGTTGGAATTTTAAGTGAATTTATCAAATGGTTGTAGTTCAAATATGGCCATTTAACCTTGAAAAACCATTTTTCAAGAAAATAAAGATCAAGCAATTTAATTAGATAATTAGTTATACTGATAAAATAAAAGTTTTTCTTGAGAGGTTAAACAAGTCCAATAACATATTTGAAAAGTTTTCTCTTTGGGAAAAACTCATCATAACAGGGAAGGAAATGATTTAAAAATCAAAATGGAGTTCAGAAATTCAAAGTTTTAATTCCTGGCAAAATTTTAATTAATAAAATAAGGCCAAAATTTTTGGGGTGTCACAGAAACCCTTCTCTCCTCTGTTGTTCGGCGGCCGGGGCTCCTCCTCGTCGTCGATATGTAGCCCCTTGCCTTTTTGCTTGGCATTTATTTTGTCGGCCTACTTGAACACCCAACAATCGCTGTTGGTGTGGTTGGCTGGCTTGTCGGGGGTGCCATGTATCTGATACGAGCGATCAAGTATACGGTCCAAACTGGACGAGCCCGGAGTGCTTCTTTTGAATGGCTTTTTCCGCTGACCGGGCTTAGAGGCTCTAAATCCGGCATTAACTGCCGCATCCTCCGTATTGTCGCTGTTAATGCGGCGCTTGTGCTTGTTGCGACGTGACCTGCCATTGCTGTCCTTGGTATCCGAATTACCAGGGCTCTTTGACATGTTGCTGCTGCGAGCCAGCCAGCTGTCTTCTCCCGCACAAAAGGGGGTCATGAGTGTCATGAGGGTTGCCATCGATTTTGGCTTTTCCTGTCCAAGGTGCCGGGCAAGCCACTCGTCGCGGATGTTATGTTTGAAGGCCGCTAGGGCCTCTGCATCCGGACAGTCGATGATTTGATTTTTCTTGGTTAGGAACCGTATCCAGAATTTTCTGGCCGATTCCTCTGGCTGCTGAATTATGTGGCTTAGGTCATCGGCGTCTGGTGATCGCACATAGGTGCCCTGGAAGTTTTTGAGGAATGCGGCTTCCAGGTCTTCCCAACACCCAATGGATTCTGCTGGCAGGCTGTTGAGCCAATGCCGGGCTGGTCCTTTAAGCTTGAGTGGGAGGTATTTGATGGCATGTAGATCGTCGCCACGGACCATGTGGATATGAAGGAGATAGTCCTCAATCCATACCGCAGGATCTATCGTACCATCGTATGATTCAATATTCACGTGTTTGAAACCCCCTGGGATTTGATGATCCATTACTTCATCTGTGAAGCATAGCGGGTGTGCGGCGCCTCTGTATTGGGCTATATCACGACGCAGCTCGAATGAGCTTTGTCTATTGTATTCGGCCCGGCCGGATTTACTTTTAATGTATCCGGCGTGACGGCTATCATCTCGTGTCGTGGGGCGCCCACGCGATCCGTAGATCGATCTTGTTTGCCTTGCTTTGTCCTCCATTATATATCACAGGTCTAACGCATTTCCCCGTGCCTTGGTGTTTTTTGAGTTACGCCGGGGTGCGGCTTGAGTTGTGTGCTGAGAGGCCTCTCTATCGCGGCCGCGAGGTGGCCGGTCAGCCGCTGGAGATGTGGGTTTAGATGCTTCCTCCTCTAATCGGGGTAGCAGCCTGCACTTTGGGTAGCTCTTGGAGGGGCATTCGAGTTCGTATTCCTCGGCCGCAAGGACTTCAGTCCATCTGTCGGCTAGCAAGTCTTGATCAGCTCTAAGCTGCTGCTGCTTTTTCTTAAAGCTGCTCGCTGTGGCCATAAGCCTGCGCTTGAAGTGCTCTTGCTCGGCGGGATCCTCAGGCACGACAAATTCGTCGTCGTCGAGGCTTGCCTTGTCTTCGGAGGGAGGCATGTAATTATCATCCTCTTCCTCTCTGTCTGCCGCTCTCTCAGGAGGGCTGGCTTCTCCATCCTCCTGTGCTGAATCTTGCTGGAGGGGGTTGTCTTCGGTACTGTCCTGGTTGTTATTATCTCCTGTGCCGGAATCACCATTTTTGCTTTGGCGAGACTTAGAGCGGCGCCGCTGACGCCGGCGCTTAGGTTGCTTCTTGGAGGGGTCATCCTCCGCCGTTCCGTCGCCGTTGCCTTCTTTAGGTGTGCCCACCATGTATATGTCATACGACGAGGTGGCTTTCCAGTGCCCTATAGGCGCTGGTTCCTGGTCGTCTCCTCCATCGTCGTCCATACCGTCGATGTCTTCGGAGTCGAAGTCGAGCATGTCGGTTAAATCATCGACAGTAGCTACGAAGTGGGTGGTGGGTGGGCGCCGAATTTCTTCATCATCCGCATCCCAACCTTGCTGGCCATAATCCGGCCAGGACTCTCCTGACAGGGAGAGAGATCTTAGTGAATTCAGTATGTCCCTGAAGGGTGAGTGCTGAAAGATATCCACGGCGGTAAACTCCATGATCGGCGCCCAATCGGATTCGATCGGCAGGGGCGCGGGCGGCTCGGAGTCCGGAGGGGAGTCCAGCGGTTTGGAGTCACGGGCCTCACGAAGGGTATCCGGCTCGATCACCATTGAAACTGCGGCCTCCGTGGTAGGGCCCAACCACCCGTCCATGGATGGTGCAGTTGGCTCCGAATTGAAGGCCGGAGCGGCTGCAGGTGCGACTTCCTGAACATTGTCCGGCAGCAGAGCTAAATCATGCCCATCGGGACAGTGCGGCGCACTCGGCAAGGGCTCGAACCCGTCAAAGATCAAGTCTCCGCGGATATCGGTCGTGTAGTTTAGGCTTCCAAACCTGACCTGGTGGCCAGGGGCGTAGCTTTCAATCTGCTCCAGATGGCCAAGTGAATTGGCCCACAGTGCAAAGCCGCCGAATACAAAAATCTATCCGGGGAGAAAAGTCTCACCCTTGACTGCATCGCCAACGATGATCGAAGGAGCCATCAAGCCTGACGGTGACGACACATAGGAACTCTCAATGAAAGCACCAATGTCAGTGTCAAAACCGGCGGATCTCGGGTAGGGGGTCCCGAACTGTGCGTCTAGGCGGATGGTAACAGGAGACAAGGGACACGATGTTTTTACCCAGGTTCGGGCCCTCTCGATGGAGGTAAAACCCTACTCCTACTTGATTAATATTGATGATATGGGTAGTACAAGAGTAGATCTACCACGAGATCAGAGAGGCTAAACCCTAGAAGCTAGCCTATGGTATGATTGTATGTTGTCCTACGGACTAAAACCCTCCGGTTTATATAGACACCAAAGAGGGCTAGGGTTACACAGAGTCGGTTATAGTGGGAGGAGATCTATATATCCGTATTGCCAAGATTGCCTTCCACGCCAAGGAAAGTCCCATCCGGACACGGGACGAAGTCTTCAATCTTGTATCTTCATGGTCCAACGGTCCGGCCAAAGGTTATAGTCCGGCTATCCGGACACCCCCTAATCCAGGACTCCCTCAGGTATGATTATACGATATGCATCACACAATCTCAAATTCATCTATTCAAACCAACACAAAGTACTTCAAAGAGTGCCCCAAAGTTTCTACCGGAGAGTCAAGACGAAACCGTGTGCCAACCCCTCTGCATAAGTTCATTGAACCCACAAGTTGATCACCAAAACATACACCAAGTAGATCACGTGAATATCCCATTGTCACCACAGATAAGCACGACAAGACATACATCAAGTGTTCTCAAATCCTTAAAGACTCAATCCGATAAGATAACTTCAAAGGGAAAAATCAATCCATTACAAGAGAGTAGAGGGGGATAAACATCATAAGATCCAACTATAATAGAAAAGCTCGCGATACATGAAGATCGTGCCATATCAAGAACACGAGAGAGAGAGAGATCAAACACATAGCTACTGGTACATACCCTCAGCCCCGAGGGTGAACTACTCCCTCCTCGTCATGGAGAGCGTCGGGATGATTAAGATGGCCACCGGTGAGGGATCCCCCTCCGGCAAGGTGCCGGAATAGGGTCACGATTGGTTTTTGGTGGCTACAGAGGCTTGCGGCGGCGGAACTCCTGATCTGTTGTGCTCCTCGATGATTTTAGGGTATATGGACATATTTAGGCAAAAGAAGTCGGTCAGGGGAGCCACGAGGGGCCCACAAGGGTTGGGGGCGCGCCCAGGGGGTAGGGCGCGCCTCCCTGCCTCGTGGCTTCATCGAAGCATCCCTGATGTCTACTCCAAGTCTCCTGGATTGCTTCCGTTCCAAAAATAACTCTCCCAAAGGTTTAATTCTGTTTGGACTTTGTTTGATATTACTTTTCTTCGAAACACTGAAATAGGCAAGAAAACAGCAATTTGGGTTGGGCCTCCGGTTAATAGGTTAGTCCCAAAAATAATATAGAAGTGTATAATAAAGCCCATAAACATCCAAAACAGATAATATAATAGCATGAATACTTCATAAATTATAGATACGTTGGAGACATATCATAGACCCAAATTAGATGAAACCAACGACAATTTGTTCATCCTGATTAGATCTATCCACAGAACCCATCTTTGCAAACTTTTGGTTATTTCAAATTTGAATTGTTTTAAATTCAAATTCAAATTCGAACTCTATTCGGCCATATCTCCTAAATTGTAGCCCCGTTTGAATTGATTATTTTTGCATTTTGTCACCGTAGCCAAACCCTATGACTTGGACCATATTCAAAATATTTTCACACAATTAGGATCTGTGCACAATAGTTTTACTACTATGCCTTGTATGCACCTTAATTCACATCACATTTTGGAACCATATGTCACTTGTTGTTTTTGCAGTTAGGAATTTTCATGCAAGTTAAGTGTGTTGGATTTTCCGAGTCTTTGCATGTTGCATATTATTTTGGTTCTCTGGAATGATTGTGTATGTATGTTTATTTACTTTGACGATAGATTGTCCGGAGTGCGCAGCCGAGTACTATCATTCTCCAGAGTTGAACCAACAATACCAAGGCAAGTTTACATCTTGATCATGTTTTCATTACCTATGTTTTATATGCACTTAGTCCTTTGCGGTAGGATTGCATGGTCAGAATGCCGGATGGCTGTGCTTTACACCTAGTAGTTCATTGAGTTAGGTTTGAATCTTACAACATTGTGCCACCATTTTACATTACATTGCTTCGCTAAAGTAGACATGGATTGGGGAGTGATTCATCATAAAGTATGAGTGACAATGTAGTAAACAGAACCTAGGATAATTAATGAACTACCTGGGAGGAATTTGTTTGAATGGTGGCGATGTACAGTGGGAGCATTCATGGGGAATCCATGGGAGTGCACACTAGTGGTCCGTCTGCTCAGGATCAAACATATTTTCATGTCTAGAAGCTTACATGTGCAGCCACAAGTCATATGGGCTCTGGCTTAGTTGAGTAGATAGTGTGACCTCTTTCGGGATAGGCTAGCTAATGTAGAATATGTAGGTGTACCGTCCTATCCGTGGGTTAAGGGGGGATACTTTCGAAAAACTATGTCTCAATCTTCCGATCATGGAGGTGGTCGACTCTTGTGGGGAAAAGTGCGCAACCTCTACAGAGTGTCAACATAATTAATTAGTCGTGTCCCTGGTTACAAACAACATCTAGTAGTGGAAATGCAGGGAGATCTCATCACCCTTAACTTAATCATTTGAGTTTAATTAAACTTTGGGAATAGATTGTGACGAGGACACCATCTCAATCATATGCTATTTTGTAGTGGTAGAAAAATATCTTTTGCACTAGGGAAAAGAAATTAGCTTTATGCAAACTAAACTTAGAGCTTTCCACCAGCCAAATTGCATGTACAAATAGGTTCATTATACTTATGATGTGACTTGTGAGTACGTTCATTGCACTGACCTATATGGCTACAACTTATCACGTTGCAGATATATCTGACGAGGATTAAGGTGCGATAGGTCGATGTTCTACACTCAGCTTTTGCTCATGGAGTTGATGGACTTATTTACTACTTTGCTTCCGCAATATTTGTTTTATTTGGTATTATGACATATCTTGTAGTAAATTGTAATTGATCTAGGACTATCAATGTAATAAAGAGATGTGTGTTATTTCTGTTATTTCATCGAGCACTATGTGTGCTAGCAAGTCGATCCAGGGACTAGCACGGTAAGCACGAAGACTTCAATCCTTATCGGGTTGGGTCGCTACAAGATTGTATCAGAGCACACGTTGACTATAGGACGTGACCCCTAGAAAATGGAAAGCCATAGGATAAATCTTTATTTTTATAATTTCCCTATATATCCTTTGGTTTCATACTTTTCTCTGCTTCATTACTAATTTCTCCTCTCTTTCAAAATGTAGATGTCGGCTGCCATTGTTGAGTTTGAGCAGCCTGATGAGACCATGCCCTTTGGACGGTAACTGATGAAGATCGTGAAGCACCTGGAGATTGCGCTGCCCAAACTCACTGGAACCTTCACGACCACCTTGACCGAGGAGATGCGTTGGAGGATGGATGTCCATATCCCGGACGCATCATCGGAGTCCCCACCGAGCCCATTGATTTCCATCTGGATACTACATCATCAGGCCTGGGCAGGGGCATCACTGCTCACATTGCTCATGGACTCATTCGAGATGAGTATGATGGACCTCAAGAAGATCTCCTTTGTCATGTATGGACACCGCAAATCGAATGGAGAAGTGGTGCGTACCCTGGAACACAAGACGATAGCATCCCATATCCAGGACATGGAGGAGCACATTCGCAGGATGGAGGTAGTACTGGACCACAACCTGATCGTGAGCAAGAACCTCATGACCTGCAAGGCCGAGCTCGAGGAGGACCTAAAGGACGCTCACATCGAGCATGAGGGAGAGCCAGATGCACTACAAGAGAAGTACGATGACCTGAAGCTTCATCTTGAGGAGGCTGAGGAGAAGCTGGATGAGGGGAAAACATCTAGGAGGATCACTCTTATGGTGCCTATGTCAGCCAGGACAAGGACCAGGATGACGAGCTCGGAGATGACAACACGGAGAGTGATCCAAGAACGCCCGATGAGGGAGTCCTGGATTAGGGGGTATCCGGACAGCCGGACTATAACCTTTGGTCGGACTGTTGGACTATGAAGATACAAGATTGAAGACTTCGTCCTGTGTCTGGATGGGACTCTCCTTGGCGTGGAAGGCAATCTTGGCAATACAGATATGTAGATCTCCTTCCTTGTAACCGACTCTGTGTAACCCTAGCCCCCTCCGGTGTCTATATAAACCGGAGGGTTTGGTCCGTAGGACAGAATCACATCATACCATAGGCTAGCTTCTAGAGTTTAGCCTCTCCGATCTCGTGGTAGATCTACTCTTGTACTACCCATATCATCAATATTAATCAAGCAGGAGTAGGGTTTTATCTCCATCGAGAGGGCCTGAACCTTGGTAAAAACATCGTGTCTCTTGTCTCCTGTTACCATCCGCCTAGACGCACAGTTCGGGACCCCCTACCCGAGATCCGCCGGTTTTGACACCGACACCCGATGTCAACATGGTTGACTGCTCATCATCGGAAGAGCGTAAGATTTTATACCACCATGAGAGTTTAGGAATTCGATTTTGTTATTCGATTAGTTTTATTCATTTATGAGACCATGTCAAATCTTGTGACATGGCTTACCTTAGGTTTGATTATTCATGTGAACTTCTTTGATTTAAATTGAATTGGTCCGATTTGAAGTTTTATTGCTATAATATGCATATGGGTAGTGTGATTTTATTTATTAGGCCCTTATTCTATTCTAATTTATCATCCACTCTAAACCCATCAGATGCCTCTGAGATGTGACCCGGGATCCAACTTTCCACCGGAACTCACCTAGTTGATCCAGAACCAGAATGCTCTCATGCAGATGCTCATCTAGAACCAGAACGAAAACAACAACAACCCACCGCCGCCACCCCAAGTGGATAGCCTTACCCGTTTCCTGAGTCTGAACCCACCAGTGTTTTCAAGTAGCACTGAGCCGATTGTTGCAGACGACTGGCTCCGCAAGATAGGAGGGAGCTAGTCACAACATGATGCAATGACATTGAGAAGGTGAGGTTTGCCGCCCACCAGCTAGATGGACCAACAACTGCATGGTGGGAGAACTACACTAATAACCCACAAGTATAAGGGATCACAACAGTTTTTGAGGGTAGTAGAGTATTCAACCCAAATTTATAGATTTGACACAAGGGGAGCCAAAGAATATTTGCAAGTATTAGCAGTTGAGTTGTCAATTCAACCACACCTGGAGATTAAATATCTGGAGCAGAGTGATCAGTGGCACAGTAATATGATGGTTTGATAGTAGTGGTAACATTAATAGTGGTAACGGAAACAGCAGTAACAGTTTTGTAACAGTTGAAACAGTAGCAATAGCAATAGTAACTTAGCAAGAACAATATGTGGAAAACTCGTAGGCATTGGATCGGTAAATTCTTTGGATGATATTCATCATATAACAATCATAACCTAGGGAGACACAGAACTACACTACAAAAAAATACACTTCCGTGATGATATGTGTTTGTCACAGTAGGTCACGTTTTCTGTCATGCATGTACATCCATGAAGATTTTATGACAGAATCAAGATAGTCATAGTTGTGCTGTCGTAGAAGTGTTCCATGACATTACCAAAATTATCATCACGGAAGTGTCCACTTCCATGACGATAAATCATGTGTCATAGAAGTGCTTTCATCAAGGGTGACCGACACGTGGCATCCACCGTAAGGGAACACCGTTAAGCTATCGGGTCCGGTTTTGGATTCGATAACCCATTAACACCCCCGACCAATGGGAATTTTCCATGTGTAAAATCATCATTGGCTGGAGGAAACACGTGTCGGCTCACCGTTGGGACAGATACCATCCACTCATTGGACCAAAGGCGTCTATGATACGTCGACACATGGCACGGCCCAACAAAGGCCCATTCCCGTGAAAAGGTCGGCCCATTTGACTTGGTCAAAAGGTGGCGGGCCGGCCCACGGAAAGCGTGTTAACGGCCTGTTCGCATATAGCCCATTTACAGCCCGCTAACCCAGGGCCCATTACGACCTATCCGAATTAGGCATAGTAGCATCATTTGGGCCATCCAATATGATTCCAGCCCGTTCTAACTTCCGGCCCATGTATGGCCCATGACGTCTTTCGGCCCATATGAGGCCCTTTGTAACTCTTGGCCCATTAACGACCCGTGGTGAAACTGGCCCGTAATGAACAGTGTATCACTTTATACCCATTAACGGCTCATTATTCCATTGGGCTGCTTCCAACCCATGTTATCTTTCGGCCTTCTCAGGGCCCATTTATTCTTGGGCTCATTTCCAGCATTCAGTTACTTACGGCCTATTACTGTAATTTTCTGCTTGTGGGCCAAATTCAGCCCGTGGTTACATTTGGCCCGTTTGTGGCCTATTAATACGTTGGGCCCTTTTCATAGCGTCATCAAATACAGCCAATTAATGACGGCCAGTTATGGTCGGCCCATGAACGGACGATTCCAACTCTAGCCCATTTACGACCATAATGCGGTCTGTTATTGGCCAATCGATCATACGGCCCGTAGAAGGCCCATTGATGATACGACCTGTAGAAGGCCCATTGTGTCTACGGCCCGTAGAAGGGCCATTGTGTCTATGGCCCATAGAAGGCCCATTGTATCTACAGCCCATAGAAGGGCCATTGTTTCTACGCCCCGTAGGAGGCCCATTGTTTGTTTCTACGGCCCATAGAAGGACCATTGTTTCTACGTCCCGTAGGAGGCCCAGTGTCACTACAGTAAATATGTAGCACATAGTTATTGTGGCCTAGTTTTAAAAAATTGGTTATTGCGGCCATTAGAAAACCGCGAAAAAGAACTGCACTCACTACAAGCAAACAAATAAACAAGACAACAAGGAAATAAATAAGCAAGCAACTTACGCTAGGCTATCACGGCTATTACACATATTACATTCATTGGGCATCAAAGTTCGCCACCAGTGCAAATATAGGGAACAAAGCAGCATATCATATACACTGGTTCTCAAAGTTGGCGACCAGCGCAAATAAACGCCGCAGCAAAACAAGTCCAGAACTGAAACCACTTCAGAAGATCTCAAGAAACAATATCATGTGTACCCATAATGCTGGCAAGATGCTTAGCAAGCTTATTAACTTTCTCTTGTTTGACGCTTAAATCCTCCAGCATTTGCTGTTGCACCTGAAAGTATGCATCTGAATTCTGCAGGGACGTCCTCAGTCCTTCAGCTTTCTATCACAGCACATCTGATTGATGTCTTTCAACTTGAAGTTGAGACTCAAGAAGACAAACTCATTCAGGCAGTGAGTTCGAAGAGCTTGTGCCGGCAGTACTGGCCAGTAACTTGAACAATACAACAAGACAGGACTTTTGGGTTCTCTCACTGTCGTCAAGATAGTTTTTATCAGCTTTCTTGGAGACCAACAGGGATGTCTTACTATCTTGAACCTTATCTGCATTACTTCCTTTACCATTGCATAACGGGGTACTGTTCTCCAATATTTTGTCTGCATTCTAAAAGAGAAACAAGCAGACACATCACAGGTTTACCATGTTGTATATGAAACTCATTTTGGTAAATCAATTCAGTAGTAAAGTGGACAGGATAACAGCATGAAACAAACATATATCTATGTACCATGGTCACTTTATGGTCTATATCATTCTAGGTTTTGTTGCCAAATCAAGATAGAGACAGAGTTCAAATAATATTTGTTCAAGAGAAAGCAGAATAGACAGAATATAAGTGTGGGAAACTATAGAGCAATAACAACACTTGTAATGTGCATGACATAAGAACATAACTGTTTATTCAATTGAAACTGAAATCAACATAGAGCAAGTTACAACAGCAAACCAGTTAAAGAAACAGGTTTAAAACATA
The DNA here is from genome assembly GCF_056163025.1 of Triticum urartu. Classification (NCBI taxonomy): domain Eukaryota; kingdom Viridiplantae; phylum Streptophyta; class Magnoliopsida; order Poales; family Poaceae; genus Triticum; species Triticum urartu. The sequence continues at coordinate 642,529,467 of NC_141874.1, forward strand.
CCTGTTGCGCCATTGGAGTTTCAATTCCGTCCTTCAAATTTGAAAATAGTTGGTATGAGTAAATACAGTGATGTAAGAGCAAAGGAGTTTGAACCATAGCTATAGAACCTGACCTGAGAACAAATCTTCTTCTCCTTTAAGCGTTGAGTTGGGATTCGGAGTGGTGTCCTCGTGCTTTGGGCATTGCAGTTCCCTTACAAACTGCTCGTGTTTGGGTTCTCTGTGGTGGAGACGGTGATGTGTCAACTGGAACTGGGTTACTACCTGCCGGGGTTGGGGTTAGAAGGGGTGTAGCTGGTTCTCTGTCCAACTGGTAGGGGTACAATCTGTGAGAGTCTGGGTTATGTATGGTGGGGCTGGTTCTTGGGCAAGTAGAACCGTGGTTCTATCTGCATCAACTGGTAGCACTATCTTTTCTAAAGACCGTGTTGTTACTCCCTTAGATACTGCCATCATCCTCTCCAATTCAAATGTCTGATAAAAAAGAAAAGTAATTGAAAGTATAGACATTGTATGATAGACAGGTGCAATGGATAGTGGGGAATAAAAGAGAGCATGAAATAATTCACATTTATGTTGTCTAACTAAACAGGATAGCATGACATAATTTCACATATATGATGGCTAACTAAACATGATAGCATGACACAATTTCACATTATGATGGCTAACTAAAAAAGATGGAAAGACATAGTTCAAAATATGATGACTATGTAAACAGGATGACATGATATAACTATATAATGTGTTTATTAAATAGGTTGGCATGCCATAAGTCACATACATGCCGCCTATGGAAACATGATAGCATGATATAATTCACGGATGGAATGACATAATACAAAATATGATGACTGTAACCACTAAATAAGATGAGATGATATAACTATATGATGTCTTTATTAAATGGGTTGCCATGCCATAATTCAGATAGATGCTATGTATGTAAACATGATGGCATGATATAATTCAAATATATGATTTATATAGTAAGCAAGTAAGCAGATGGCAATCCATATATGATGTAAAAACTAAGCAATGCAAGACAACATGCATGACATGGATAATATAACCCTGCCAAGTTTGAGCATAGACCTCAGGGGGGGAAATAGGATTGGTCATCAGTCTCTGAATCCTCCTATGAGGAGCTCTCTGTAAACAACAAGATGTCTACTTCCGCAGGTAGCATTTTCTGCTCTGAATACCTTGTTTTCACTCCAGATACTTCCATCACCGCTTCAAATGGCTGATGCACAGGAAGAGTAGTTGAATATACAAACGTTGTCAACAAATGGAACACGTAATACAAAAAAAGCATGATATAATTCACATACATGATGATTGGCTAAACAGCATGGCATTGCATAGTTCACATATATAATGCCTTTGCAACAAGATAGCATTGGATAATTCACATATATAATTTCTTGCAACAAGATGGCAATGCATAATTCACATATATGGTAATTAGACACTAAACAGGTGGCATTCACACAAAGCATGTCTAAACTAATCAAATGACATAGCAATGCAAGACACCGTACACACGACATGAGCAACATAACCCTGCCAAGTTAGAGCATACACCTCGGGGGGGATAGGACTGGTCATCTGTCTCTAAATCCTCCTCTGAGGAGCTATCCGTAACCAGCGAGATATGCGCTTCGTCAGATAGCATAGTCTACTCTGAAGACCTTGTTTTCACTCCAGAATTTTCCATCACCATGTCAAATGGCTGATGCACACGAAGAGTAGTTGAATGTACTATGTAATACGTAACGAAAAAAAGATGGCCTGATATAATTCACATATAAGATGACTGGCTAAGCAGGATGGCATTGCAAAATTCACATATATGATGCCTAGATAAACATGATGGCGTTGCATAGTTCACATAAACGATGAATAAACTAAACATATGACATTCACACAAAGGATGTCTAAACAAAGCAGATGACATATTTGATGTATAAAGTAAGCAATGCAAGGCACCATATGCATGATATAACCAACATCAGCATGTCAAGTTAGAGCGAAGACCTCAGGGGGTAAATATGAGTGGTCTTGTCCTTCTAAACCCCCCTCAGAATAGATATCTTCCTCTCAATTACAATCCGAAATGGGTGGAGGGGGCTGCCTTTGCGCCTACCATGGAGCGACGTCTGCATGAAATTTATTGCCACGCAAGGCTCCTCTCTTTTGCTCTACATGTTCAGTTCCATTGTTTACAATAACTGTCATGCATAGGAATAAAAACCTAGTGAGATTATGTAAGGAGTGCATGCAGAAATCCAGAGTGATGGTAGCAACCTGTGGATAGACCCAAAACCAATGATAGCAGGCAGATAATGGCTTCACTTAAAAAATACAGATAATGGATTCTTTACTGTTTATTTCCCACCCAACATGAAACTCATAGTAGACACCAGAGATTAACCAGATAGTAGATAGATACTACTGATTGCGGCCCCAATATGTACCCCACAACCATTTAAAAACTCAAGTTTGACCATTAGTTTGGAGCTGACTCAGAGTCTAATCGATGAACAAGACGATAAAGTAGCATGTAATATTAAGCGATGCATAACGTAAGAAGACACGAAAGAATGTGACCTCTCTTGCGGACCCGTGTAGTCCTCGAGGTCATCTGTTCGGTTGATGATGGTAATGCAGTTTTCATGGCTGCCGGCGGCGGGGAAGAAGATCTGAGGCGGCGAAAGACAGTCTGGAGGCCGGATCCCTACTGTGCTGGACACTTCTGTCGTTGGAGCAGCTGATCTGGGGTGGACGACGGCGCAGCAGGAGCGGGACAAACCACGCAAGGTTTTCTTTGACAACTATCTATAAGAGAAGTAATTCTGTAAGGGCTCGTTTGAATTGGAGGATTCTAACAATGCAAGGATAGGAAATACATAGTGATAGGATATGAATGCACATACAAAACAAGGAATTTAAAAACACATGATTTATGCCAATCTCGATGTTTGGTTCACAAGAATTGGAAGATCATAGGATGCAAACAAGCATGGTGGGATTAAGTCAAACCACAAGAAAATGTACGGTTATAATGCTATTATGCTACTATCTCTTAGTCTTGTGCTTCATGAATAGGAATTTGAAAAGGAGGACAAGTGGATATTAAAATTCCTACGGTTTTTCTTTCAAGGAGACACTAAAGGAGCAAATCCTACAGTTTTTCTTTGCTCCATTCCTTTGAACCAAATGCATGAATAGTAGTACCATAGGAGACTTTCCAATTCCTATGTTTTTCCTTCACTTTTCCTTTCAAGCACTGGCGATTCTAGTAGGCAGGCTTGAGCAAGGAAAACCCTACACTAAAAAATGTTTTTGTGCTACTTCTACTACTTTGGACCCAGGCCCCTGCCCTACTAGCTCAACTCCCAGGCCCATCGACAAATGCACAGCTCAAACACGCAGAGATAAATAATGATGGCGTTCAAGAGAGTCCATCACGGATAGCTAAGTTGCCTGGTACCTCACTACTTGTCATATAGTAGAAGAAACTAATCGTATTTCACGTTGCTGTGTGTGCTCAGTGGACAATATATATAACATGTAGAGTAAAAAAGAGATGCTACAAGGGTACAACCTCTTTGGCGAAGTCATGTCGATCTCATCATGATTGGGTTGGTCGGTGAGGATGATCCGGCTGACTTGGCTGTTGGAGGAGGGGAAGAAGATCTTAGGCATCTTGAGATGGAGCCCGGGGTACTGCTCCGTTGTGATGGAGGGTTTTGTCGTTGGAGCAGCTCCGGTGAGATGTACGACGCCAAGGCTGAAGTAGGACAAGAGAGACAACGTTAATCTCAGTGGAATTCTAATAGCATCTCCAATAGATGACGTAAAATACATAACCAGAAAGTGCTAGATGTAAAATACATCAGCCGCTCATCTCTAAACTTAACTGTCGAAACTGAATTTAACTATCGAAACTGAACTTAACTGTCAAAACTGAATTTTGCTGTCGAAACTGAATTTTACTGTTGAAACTGAGCGCACTAGAGGTGAGGCTACACGTGAGTCGACTGACTTTTTCATCCCTGGTCAGTCGATTTTTCAGCCATTGGATAGAAAATCAAGGGCCTGTAGTTCATCTTCAACCTCCACCCCCCTAAGCCGCCAGCCACCACCGGCCAAACAGCCGCCCCCAGCCACCCTCGACCGGCGGTACGCCGCCCCGTCCGCCCCGAAAACACTCCCCACCGCTGGTCCGCCGCCGCCCCGGCCATCCCTCTAGCCCCCCATGCCGAGCTTTTTCTCCGGCGATCCCCACGCCACCGCCCCACCACCATCGGCGACCACAACCCCTACCCTGAACCCTAAGATAGATAGCGGGGTACCTCTCCGGCGAGCCCCCCTTCCCGCTGCAGCTGGTTCTTCCTTAACTCTAGCGAGCCCCCCACCCCCTAAAAATCGACTAACCCAAAAGTCGATTCAGTCGGCTGAAGTGTAGCTAAATTGGAGCAGCATTGCAAGGAAGAGCAAGAGCTAGAGCAGCAGCGCGAGCACGAGCAGACCAGGCAGGGGACCGACAGCAAGAGCAGAGCAGCAGCGCGAGCAAGAGCTAAAGCAGCAACAACTCCTACTGATGTGCACGTTGCTACCGAGGGAGCGACGCCGTAGAGGAAGTGGCCGGCGATGCCGCCATGGATGAAGCCGCACCGTGTCGGCCCGGGACCGAGTGCCGACAGTACCGTGAGATCGAATCAAGAAGAAAATGCAGCGATTAGTGTACAACCTCTTTGGTGGCGCCGATTATGCCAGAGCTTCATCCGAGGAAACGGTGATGATGCTGCTCTTCCGGTGGTGTAGGTGAAGACAGCGGTATGGGAATAGAGGTGGCGCGAAAGACGAGGGGAACATCGGGGCAGCTCCTAGGAGGTGAAGGATGGGGTGGATGAACCGGCGGGACGACCAGATCGACGACGGATCCTCATTCGGTATGGTGGATGAGGGACGTCGAGGTGTTGCTGTGGACGACATCGTCGGGGAAGAGGCTCCGGCTGGGTGGCGGACAGAGGAGGGTGTGGGGCTTCGTGGGTTTTCGCGGCCTCGATGTACGAATGGGTGGGCGGATGGGATGGGAGTGGGGAACCATGGCTTAGAGACGCGCTTATCCAAAATGTGGGGTAAGTTACGAAAGTACCCCCACCGATTTGAGGTGGTTCTTTCGGTTCAGGGGTATCACGGGCATTTCGTGTGTCGGGATTTCACAGGAGGTGGGAGTTTTCACGCGCGTTGTAATTTTGGAATAGGAAGGCGCGGGTTGAGATGGAGGGAGTTTTTAGAGCACAACGAGACAAAGATATATCTTTAATATTTTGGGCTAACAAGGCACGAGTTGAAATTTCCGGACAAGCCTAACATGTAATGTACCAAATCAATTCGCACTTCCGTCGACGAAAAAAAATCAATTCGCAGCACGCAAGAGAGTGTAGTCCCATGTACTGTACCAAATCAATTCGCACTACAAATGTCACTCAAAACTTTCAATTCATGTTATGTTCAATTAAAATATTTTTCTACGTGTATAATGCATGCAACCTACTACTCAAATGAACATTTTTAGTGCATTCCAAACGTATATACTACCGCTTCAATATGGACTAAATTGAATTCGTTTCTCTATTTGAATAAGATCTACAATAATGATTGTTGTGAATTTAAACCATTTGAATTCGTTTCTCTATTTTAATAAGATCTACAATCATCATTATTGTCAAGTTAAACCATCGTTTGTGTATTATCTTCACAGCACACCACATGATTACTCTCGAGTTACATATGAACTATGTGTACTATATGAACTCGAACTCGATTTTTTGAATCCACTTTATGTTGATTTCAAATCACAGTACATTTCAAGCTCTAGTTAGATCTTCATAATCTAAACCATGTCTCATATGTATAATGTGTTTATCACATAATGTATGGTGCCCCGCCCCCTACGCCTACAAGTATTTAGATGTGAGTTGCGAACACCACACATTACCAAAAATTCAAATAAAATGAGATGTTGTTCGATATATAGTATTGTTTAGATTGTTCGATATTTAGTTGTAAGCTGCAAACGCCACACATTATCACAATTCAAATAAAATGTGAGATTATTCGATGTATAGTATGGTTTAGATTGTTCGACATTTAGCCGTGAGTTGCGAACGCCATGCATTATCACATTATGGTATAACATGTGCAAAACCACAACACGTGTATCACCGCTATATTCATGCATGCATATGTTTATAACACTATGATCTCCTATTCAAATATATGAATCCACTTTCATATCAAATTATGATCTTTGTTAGTCTCTTCACCCACACAATCCTCTAACCTTTGTAGCTAGCACTAACTTTCTGTCGTGCATGCACACGCCCTCCTCGCCCTCCCCCTCCCTCATCATTCTATCCATCGCACACATTCATTTTTTTCTTTAGGTCATTGAGGGAGTCCTGGATTAGGGGGTGTCCGGATGGCCGGACTATACCATCAGCCGGACTCCGGGACTATGAAGATGCGAGATTGAAGACTTCGTCCCGTGTCCGGATGGGACTTTCCTTCGCGTGGATGGCAAGCTTGGCGATGCGGATATTTAGATCTCCTACCATTGTAACCGACTTTGTGTAACCCTAACCCTCTTCGATGTCTATATAAACCGGAGGGTTTTAGTCCGTAGGACAACATACAAAAATCATACCATAGGCTAGCTTCTAGGGTTTAGCCTCCTTGATCTCGTGGTAGATCTACTCTTGTACTACCCATATCATCAATATTAATCAAGCAGGACGTAGGGTTTTACCTCCATCAAGAGGGCCTGAACCTGGGTAAAACTTCATGTCCCTTGTCTCCTGTTACCATCCGCCTAGACGCACAGTTCGGGACCCCCTACCCGAGATCCGCTGGTTTTGACACCGACATTGGTGCTTTCATTAAGAGTTTCTCTGTGTCGTCGCTTTTAGGCCCGATGGCTCCTTCGATCATCAACAACGATGCAGTCCAGTGTGAGACTTTTCTCCCCGGTCAGATCTTCGTCTTTGGCAGCTTCGCACTGTGGGCCAATTCACTTGGCCATCTGGAGCAGATCAAAAGCTACGCCCCTGTCCACCAGGTCAGGTTTGGAAGTTTAAACTACACGGCTGACGTCCGCGGGGACTTGATCTTCGATGGTTTCGAGCCACAGCCGAGCGCGCCGCGCTATCACGATGGGCATGATCTAGCTCTGCCGCCGAACAGTGCCCTTGGGGCCGCACACGCATCGGTTCCGACCCTTAATTCGGAGCCTACTGCGCCGATCGAGGATGAGTGGTTGGACGCCGCCTCGGGGGCTGCGATCTCAAAGGCGATCGAGCCGAACATCAGCCCCGCACTCCGCAAGGCCCGTGACTCCGAGGGGCCGGATTCCTCTCCGGACTTCGAGCCCTCTGCGCGCCTACCGATCGAATCCGATTGGGCGCCGATCATGGAGTTCACCGCCGCGGACATCTTTCAGCACTCGCCCTTCGGTGACATTCTGAAATCACTAAAGTCTCTCTCTTTATCAGGAGAGCCCTGGCCAGACTACGGTCAGCAAGGTTGGGATACGGATGATGAAGAAATTCAAAGCCCACCCACCAACCATTTGGTAGCCACCGTCGATAATTTAAACGACGTGCTCAATTTCGACTCCGAAGACATCGACGGTATGGACGACGATGCAGGAGACGCATATGAACCAACACCTATAGGGCATTGGACAGCCACCTCATCTCATGATGTGTACATGGTGGATACACCTAAAGGAAGCGACAACGAGGAACATGGGGATGCAACAAGGGATCAATCTCTCGAAAAGCAATCAAAGCGCCGACGTAAACGCCGCTCCAAGCCCCGCCTCGATACAGACCCAGCCATAGAGCAGCATGAGCCGGCAGACGACGAGCATGCCTTAGAGCAACCGTCCGAACAGGGCAACTCGGATAAAGAAACCGAACAACCCGTCCCCGGCGAAAACGGCATTCCAGACGACCTTACGCCGGATAAGCCCACGGAGCAGAAGAACCTCCACAAAAGGCTCGTTGCAACCGCACGCGGCCTGAAAAAGCAGAAGCAGAAGCTAAAAACTGCGGAAGATGCACTCAGAATCAGATGGAGCAAAGTAATCAATACCGCAGACAAATACGGCGGCAGTCGCCACACTAAAAGCTATCCGAAGCGAAAGCTACTGCCTGAATTCGACGAAGAGGCCTTAGAGCCCTCACATTCAAAAAGTAAGAAAGCCACCCGGTTGGATAGACGACTCCATGGCCAGCATAAAGCGGCAAGCGGCACCGCACTCAAGCCGGCATGCGACCCACTCAAGGATTCGCATCAAAAAGATGGCCCAGCCAGGTCTATTTATGGGCCAAGAAAGTAAGCTCTCGTAAGCAATGCAAGAAAACCAGTATTCGAACATCACGGCACACCCAAATACAGGGGTGCCACACACCCCCTATGTTTCACGGATGAGGTCCTGGATAATGAATTTCCAGCGGGATTCAAACTCATAAACATAGAGGCATACGATGGAACAACAGACCCTGGAGTCTGGATCAAGGATTATATCCTCCACATACATATGGCTAGAGGAGATGACCTCCACGCCATAAAATACTTACCCCTCAAGCTTAAAGGGCCAGCCCGGCATTGGCTTAAAAGCCTTCCTGAAAACACAATTGGAAGTTGGGAAGAGCTCGAGGACGCTTTCCGAGCAAATTTTCACGGGACCTATGTCCGCCCTCCGGATGTAGACGATCTCAGTCACATAACTCAACAGCCCGGAGAGTCAGCTCGGCAATTCTGGAACAGATTTCTTACCAAAAAGAATCAGATAGTCGACTATCCGGACGCCAAAGCTTTAGCAGCTTTTAGGCATAACGTTCGAGACGAATGGCTCGCCAGACACCTCGACCAAGAAAAGCCAAGAACAATGGCCGCATTAACAAGCCTCATGACCCGCTTTTGCGCAGGAGAGGACAGCTGGTTGGCAAGATGTAGCACCAGCGACCCAAGAACATCCGAAACTAGGGATGGAAACGGAAAACCGCGACGCAATAAGGATAGTCGCCGGACTAAGAAAAACAGTCTGAAGAGCACGGCAGTCAACGCCGGATTCAAAAGCTCACAGCAGAGTCAGAAAAAGTCGCCCCTCCAAGATAACAGGGACAAGCTATCCAACCTAAACAAAATCTTGGACAGTATATGTCAAATACACAGTACTCCCGGGAAGCCTGCTAACCATACCCGCAGAGATTGTTGGGTCTTCAAACAATCCGGCAGACTCAACGCCGAACACAAGGGGCTCGACACACCAAGCGAAGACGATGACGAACCCCAAAAGCAGAACACCAGGAAACAAAAGAATTTTCCACAAGAAGTAAAAACAGTAAACTTACTTCACATAACAAAATGTGCGGCGCCCATAAAGGTACGCGCCATACGGCCTATCCCAAAGGAATCTCGCCACTGGTTGTCAAAACCAATCATCTTCGATCACCTGGATTATTCTAGAAGTATCAGGAACACAGGCTAGACTGCCTTGGTACTCGATCCAATAATTGGCGGACTCCAGTTTACAAATGTCCTGATGGACGGCGGCAGCGGTCTAAACCTGATATATCAGGACACAATCCGCCACATGGGGATAGACCCAACAAGAATTCGCCACAGCAAAACCTCCTTTCAAGGGGTAACGCCAGGTCTGGATACCCATTGCATGGGTTTTCTCCGGCTTGAAGTTATATTCGGCTCCACCGATAACTTCCGCCGCGAAAAGCTAACTTTCCACATTGTCCCATTCTCAAGTCGCTATCAAGCACTGCTGGGACACGAAGCTTTCGCCCGCTTTAACGCAATACCGCATTACGCATCTCTTACGCTTAAGATGCCCGGTCCACGAGGCATCATCTCATTAAAGGGGAAGCATTGAGTGCGCCCCCCCCCACGCGGAAGATTGTGCGGCCGCCTTAACAGCCCCACAATAAAACGGCTTCACCAGCCAAAACATCTAAACAGGTCATTAAGACCATGGACACGGCTAGACGAGTCCGGCACAAAAATATCATTGATAAAGGCTTAATAGCCGTATACCCCTGCTCTAGGGGCTCCACACATATAAAATAAGAGACAATCAAGCTCAATTTTACCCATTTCAATTTATACTTTGTTTATTTAGTATAACTTCTGTTCGGCACGACCTTTTTTCAACTTAGTTCCTCTCTTTTACAGATGAATATCGTGTTGCGCCCGTCCAGGATACGGCACAACGGAGACACAGGCGCAGACGTGCAGCAGGGATCCGCTTCAAGGATTCTTTTCAGATTAAGACCCTGCGTAAACCTTTTTTACTGTCTCTTGTTGATACACATCCCCTGGTTTTCTCTGGTATAACCAAGGAGGAGGCTGGCGTCTTGGCATGTGGCCACGTTAGAATTTCTGCGCATACCTGGACACTAGGGGCTTATACCTAAGGGCGTTGTCTCGCCCGCCCTCATAAAGACCGAATACCTTAGGGAGTGTTCGGCGTCGCGAGTTTGGCCTTATATGCATCGGCTCCGAATCATGTCTTTGGTCAAATGTTGGGTTGCCCGGCTCCTGTGTTCGGCTGCCTTATGTTCCGCTCTATCGGCTAAGGCGGCACCAGGAGAACTACTGCGATTGTGCCCCGGTTCGGCCAGGCGAGCACCTCAGTAGAGAAAGCCGAAAACTGACTGTCATGATATAGCGTGAGACTGGTCAACCACTCGATGACTCACCGGAATCTATAGGATTCCTCCGCATTAACGAAGGGTCGTTTCCCGGCCAGGCACATACGCGCCCCGAATTCGGGCGAGCGCAGTCGCCACCAGGGGCTATCTAAGTAGCCTCACTGTCAAGCTCCTATGGCTAAGTGAAAGTGATAAAGCATTATAGTCTGATTGCCTAGTTCGCTGCGCTATCACCTCCTTTGTAGGACCAAGATGTTGGATCAAGTGTGAAAATGCGCCTTCTGTGAACACCCCCGCATTATTTGCGTGGGGGCTGAAGCCGACGACTGCCATCTTTCAGATTTTATATATTTTAAACGGCCGCACAGGAGGTGTTACAATACTTGCAGGCACAAGTATAAAAAGTTCATACAATTTATCAAAATACCATTTTACAATCGCATATGCTATTCGAGCATAGCATCCTTCGAGCACTGCGTCTCTATTACACGAGCGCCTTGCAGAACTTCCTGAAAATAGTTCTCGGCAGGTACTCGGCTTCTGTCCGAATCTCGGGATGCAACAGCGGTGGTCTCCATTTCCGCCCAGTATGTCTTGACACGGGCAAGAGCCATCCACGCACCCTCTATGCATGCCGACCTTTTAATTGCATTAATACGCGGCACCGCACCAAGGAACTGCTGCACCAAGCTGAAATAACTCTTTGGCTCCGATTTCCCCGGCCACAGGTGACTCATGACGCACTTCATGGCGAGTCCGGACAACCTATTCAGTTCGGCCCATTCGGCCAGACGATCGGCCACTGACAGTGGGCGCTCTGGATTATGGAACTGTGACCAGAAAAGCTTTTCCACTTCGCGATCTTCTTGATCTCGAAAGTGTTCGGTCGCATCAGTAGCACTCGCTGCCAAATCCAGATAGGTGTCCGCCGTACTCCACAACCGGTCTAATGGAGCATGCTTAGGATCACAAAACTTCCTCCGCAGCATAAAGGGCTTTCCAGCTGCGATCTCTCCAGCCTGACGCAGCTCCTCCTTCGTAGCTCTCATCGCAGAGTGAGCATCCTTGGCATCGGCAACGGCCTTCTCTAAGTCCATCTGTCCCGCCCGGTCTTCTTTTTCAAGAAGCTTGCAACGGTCAGCAGCGCTCTTTAGCTTCACGGCCATCTCTTTCTTGCTTCGGCAGTGAGCAGCCTGTTCGGCTCTCAGCTCTTCAAGGGCTTTCTCAGCAGCCGCATCACTTTTTCTGGCTTGTTCCTTAGCTCGAGCAAGTTCCGCCCGAAGACTCTCCACGGGGGCCGCACCATCTGCATCAAGCACACACATTGTAAGATACTGGCATAAAGCTCCTCTTACCAGGTGCTGCCATGTGATATGTGGTCTAGTTGTTGGGAAAATATACAAATATAAATTTTGACTTTATTTGCAAAATCTCTTAGGAAATTTGTAAAATGGGCATAACTTTTGCATACGAACTCGGATTAAAAAGTTTTATATATGAAAAATCATCTACTCGGAAAGTTATGCCGGGTGGAAGATTGATATGATGAGAATAGACCCGGGGCCATAGATTTCACTAGTGGCTTCTCTCAAGAGCATAAGTATTCTATGGTGGGTGAACAAATTACTGTTGAGCAATTGACAGAATTGAGCATAGTTATGAGAATATCTAGGTATGATCATGTATATAGGCATCACGTCCGAGACAAGTAGACCGACTCCTGCCTCCATCTACTACTATTACTCCACTCATCGACCGCTATCCAGCATGCATCTAGAGTATTAAGTTCAAGAAAACAGAGTAACGCCTTAAGCAAGATGACATGATGTAGAGAGATAAATTCATGCAATATGATAAAAACCCCATCTTGTTATCCTCGATGGCAACAATACAATACGTGCCTTGCTGCCCCTACTGTCACTGGGAAAGGACACCGCAAGATTGAACCCAAAGCTAAGTACTTCTCCCATTGCAAGAAAAACCAATCTAGTAGGCCAAACCAAACTGATAGTTCAAAGAGACTTGCAAAGATAACCAATCATACATAAAAGAATTCAGAGAAGATTCAAATGTTGTTCATAGATAAACTTGATCATAAACCCACAATTCATCGGTCTCAACAAACACACCGCAAAAAGATTACATCGAATAGATCTCCACGAGAGAGGGGGAGAACATTGTATTGAGATCCAAAAAGAGAGAAGAAGCCATCTAGCAACTAACCATGGATCCGAAGGTCTGAGGTAAACTACTCACACTTCATCGGATGGGCTATGGTGATGATGTAGAAGCCCTCCGTGGTGGATTCCCCTTCCAGCGGAGCTCTGGAACAGGCCCCAAAATGGGATCTCGTGGGTACAGAAGGTTGCGGCGATAGAATTAGGTTTTTGGCTCTGTATCTGATCGTTTGGGGGTACGTAGGTATATATAGAAGGAAGGAGTACGTCGGTGGAGCTTCGGGGGGCCCACGAGGCAGGGGGGCGCGCCCTAGGGGGGCGCCCTCCACCCTCATGTCCGCCTCTCTTCTTTCTTGACGTGGGGTCCAAGTCTCCTGGATCATATTCGGTGAGAAAATCACGTTCCCGAAGGTTTCATTGCGTTTGGACTCTGTTTGATATTCCGTTTCTTCGAAACACTGAAATAGGCAAAAAACAGCAATTCTGGGCTAAACCTCCGGTTAATAGGTTAGTCCCAAAAGTAATATAAAAGTGGAAAATAAAGCTCAATATAGTCCAAAACAGTAGATAATATAGTATAGAGCAATCAAAAATTATAGATACGTTGGAGACGTATCAATGCACACCATAATATCCACTTTTATTCTTAAAACATGTTCATTGTCTAACAAATTGAATAATTTATCTGCATGTATACAGTAAAGTCTAGGAAATAGTCTATAGTATGTAGATATTTGAAGCAAGCAAGTAGCTAATAAATAGCTGAATATGAAGCTCCATAGGTCATTTGTTGATCCTGGCCACTATACCCTTCATCACATCTAGTGCCATCACCATGCCTAACGGTGTTGTCCCTGTGAGCATTGTCCCCGAAATTGATGGCTTCCCCTTCCATCAACATATTAATTCTGCTAAGTTGAAAAATCTACAAACATGTAATTTGTCACCATTCATATGAGTGTAGTGACAATGGTTATAGCTAAGTATTGGGATATGAGATTCATTGGCAAAGTACGGACCACAAAAAATATTTAGAACCGACAAAAGAAAGGGGTTAATATTGCATAATTTTCACCTTTAAGAGTGCCACCTCATTACATACATGAACTTTACATGAATTAAAAAGGATGGGTTTCTTTACTTTAGTTCATCCCCTGTATAGAAATATAATGACTACATCTACTAATAATCTACGAAATAGATAAATCCCAAATGTTCCATTTTTAAGCATGCTAATCCGAACACTTTGCATGGCAACTTTAGTTAAGGCGATGTTGACAAACATGGCAATTTTCTGACAAAAAATCGAACCGGAACAAAGTTGCCATGTGTTAACAACTAAAGTTGTCACCTCGCAGCAACTAAAGTTGCCATCAAAAACCGTTCGGGATGACATGCTTAAATTCCGAACGTTCGAGATTTATTGAGGTCCATGATCTAATGGTTCCAACAAATAGTTTTTTTCTGGTTGACAACATGGAAAGTTGTGTCTGAACTACAACTATAAGGAAATTGACTAAAAGATGAACAATCACCTACAAAAACATGCATCTATATAGTGCAGGAGCAACGGAATGTGTTGCATCTGCTCCAAACTCTTGCTCTCATGCTGAAGTTATCTACATGTATATACAATGAAATCTATGAAATAGAGACAATAGAACCTTAATTCCTATAGTATGTAGACATTTGAAGCAAGCAAGTAGCTAACAAATAACTGAATATGAAGCTCCACATGTCATTTGTTGATCCTGACCACTCGTGGCTTTCTGTTACCTATGGGCATCCACAAAAAGTAATTTTCTTCTAGTATACTACTACCTTGCTTGGCTTAGCAAGTAATGTTGGAGGAATCAAGAAGGTACATACATGAGATGAATTTTGAAGAAGGATGGGACCTCACCTGACTGAAGGCGCACTGCAAGAGGGTTTCCTTGCCCCTGGTGGCCTCGGCGATCTCCGACAGCTGGTCCGCGAAGCCATCGCTGGCTTAGTGGTGCGACCCGGCGATCTACGCATCACAGATCCTCTCCTTGTCCCTACAGAAACCCCAAAGCACCCACTGCAGACTGAAGGATTGGATTCATAGAACACACACTGATCAACAGCGAACACGCACATGGAGTTGCAGCGGTAGAGGAGGGAGAAAGATAAGATATCTGCGCGCCAGGAGATGAGGAGAGAAGTGGAGGCGCCGGCGCTAGGAGATTTCAAAAGAGAACACCACTCTCCAGATCTCGCCCGTCTGCCGCACCGACTTCGCTCTGATTTGTACCTTACGGTCGCCGTGTCTGCTCCCGTGACGCGCCGATCTGCTGCCGATCGCTCTGCTCCTTTGCGGACGTTGCCGAGGCGAAGGATGGAGATGGGAGGACCGGAGGAGGCGGTGGCGGCAACAGCTGAAAGGGAGTGAATAGCAAAAAACTATCACACTACGGGTCATTAGGGATGTAAATGGTACGGATAATTTCCATTCCGAATCCGCATCCGCATCCTTTTTAAGGATATGGTATGCACTTTCCCCAATTCATGGATACGGATGCGGATACAGATTTTTGTCAAGCGGATAGCCGATGAATATGATAGCGGATATGGTATCAATAATATTCGAGGGATGTGGATTATCCGGCGTTATCAAATAGGATTATCCAATAAATTTGGTCCAATCGACAAGCCCAAATACCCAATTAGGCCACTGATTAAAATCACCACATATAAATATCATATAACCCCAACCCTAATAGCATCGTGGTACGACTGTACACATCACATGTACGTACAAGTCTAGCCAATTGAATTGAAAACACATACTGTACAAGCTCACTTACCTAATATTTAAATAGATTTTTATTATGGACTAGAGAACACTATGAAACTATGATGTCTAATGTCTTGCATGCTGCAGCGTGTAAGCTATTAATTTCATTGATCAGTGATAATTGATTGGTTATTTATATATTGTTCTTCTTTGCATAGATCATGATAGATATTAGGGAAAATACGTACATAGATTTAATACCCGTTTTCAGTCCGAGTCCGCTCCGCTTCCGCTCCGAATCCGTAGTCCGGATAATCGGTATTCGAATCCGCATCCGGTCATCCTCCGATCCGCGCTGAATCTGACAAAAAAATATGGTCAAGGATATGGTAAAGACATTATCCTATCCGATCCGATCCGTTTACATCCGGGTCATCGTTCCAAAAAACTACCACTTTTTTAACCTTTTCAAAAAACTACCACAAAATTGTTTTGTTGTTCCAAAAAAACCAAATGACCATCTAATTTAGAATTAATCCCGTTTATGACAGGTCGGGCCCGCTCCTAAACAGACCGTTTGTTTGACCATTTAACTTACAGCTGGGTCCCACATATAAGTAATCTCTCTCTCCCTTATCTCTTCTCTCCCCCTCTCTCTCCCTTATCTCTCAAACCCGAGCGCCACGGCCGCCGCCGCCTGGTCCGGCCACCACCACGCCATGGGGAGCACCTCCGGGCCGGCCACCACCACGGCCGGCGCAGCCATGACCGTCGCCGCCAGGGATGACCACCACCATGCCACGGGGAGCGCGTCCGGGCCAGCCACCACCACGACCAGCGCAACCACAACCTCCACCTCCAGGGCCGACCACCACCACGCCATGGACGCGTCGCCGCCTGCTTAGGTCCGCCCTGCCGTTGGACACGAGCATCCGCCCCGCCCCTGGCCGCGAGCTCGAGCATGGGTGGGGAGCAGCCATGGAGCTCGGGCGGTTCCAGCCCGCCATGGCTGTTGCTTCCCGCCGGCCACGGCCAGAGCTGGATGGCCCTGACGAGCTCGCCGAAATGGTGCTGGCCGGCTCCGGCAACGAACTCCCCGGGAGGACGGGATTGCCTTTATTTTATTTTTTTAGGGACCCGATTGCTTTTATAGTTTGTTTCAGGGACCTGTTTGCTAAAAAATACTTAGGCCCCACCTGTCATAATATGTCAACGGTCAAACTAACGGTCAAATCTAACGGTCAACCTGACGAGTGGACCTGAGCTATCATAATAACGTTTAAAGTTGACCAAAGTAGTCATCAGTGCGACATGGTAGTTTTTTAGAACAGCAGAACAATTTGGGGTAATTTTTTGAAAAGATTAAAAAAGCGGTAGTTTTTTGAAACGATGACCCATAGTGTGGTAGTTTTTTGCTATTCACTCGCTGGAAAGAGAAAAGGAAAGAGGACGCTGGGTGCGGGCTGCGAGGGTCGCTGGCGTTCTGTTACTTTCCTCCTTCGACACAGTAAAATCGCGACAGTAAAAATTGCCTACATGGATAGCGCAAGCATCCGCCCCTTGCACGTAGGTTAACGAGTCTGATGTCATGTTAGATGTGAGGTATTATCTCACGTCTATAGATGTCATACTAGTGGTTGGAGCGTCACCATATGGCGCCGCTTAAAAAAAAGCTGTGCGCATCTTTTCATTTAAAAAAATACAAAGAATCCTCGCCTCCGTTTAAAAAAACATCTCAGAAAAAAAATCGTCACATTCATCTAAACAAAAGTAAAAAAGAAAAAAAAATTACTACCGCAGCAACACCAACGAGTGACACTTTGCATAAGCCTTCATTAAAAAAATACCGAAGGGCCTCACTGCATCTAAAAAAAGATACATTGAAAAAATAATCCACACATTCATCTAATTTTTTTCCAAAAGATCTCTCACCACGGCGAACCAACTTGCGCCATGTGGCATAGCTGGTTGACCGTCCTTCAGAGCATGGTTAATAATACAACCAACGGGCGGCTATAAGAAGTCGCCATGTCATCTACAGTCAACCTCTTAGCCAACATGTACTCCCTCCATCCGGTAAAGAGTGTGCGTTTGGCTTCAAAATTTGTCCATAAAAGAGTGTACTTCTATTTTTCCAATGCACTTTAAAGTAGGAAAAAATACTTCTCTCATCACACGGTAATCAAGACCAATAACCATCTACACATGGTCTTCTTAATTTCTACATGCACTTAGCTCATTGGATGTTGGTTAATTAAAGAGGAGAGAGATGGTGGCTTGCCTTTTTTCAATGCATTTTTTACTTGACTTCATAATTTGTCCTAAAATCTTTAGATGTTCATTCTTCACCGGACGGAGGGAGTACAATAAGTAAGTTTTAAATGTGTACTAGTTTATTAATAGTTGGTCCACCTTACATCCTCACAAAGTGTGCTGAGTCTCATATTGCAACTGGCTATTAACCAAGAGCCCGCTTCTCTTATCACTTCTCTTCTCTCTCCTCCAACTAAGCATGGATATATTATTATATTCTTTATATTCAGCTTATGTCACCCTACTGTACTTGCTCTCATGCGTAGCTCAATGGTTTTAATAGTCACCTTCGTCTAAAAAAACATCTCAAAATAAATCATCACCTTCATCTAAACAAAAGTAAAAAAAAGGAAAAGGAAAAAATTACCACCGCAGCCTATCAATGAGTGCAACTTTGCATAAGCCTCCATTAAAAAAATACCAAAGGGCCTCCCTGCATCTAAAAAGAAAAAATACATTAAAAAAATAATCCACACCTTCATCTATTTTTTTCCCAAAAGATCTCTCATCACGACTAATCATTTTGCGCCATGTGGCATATCTGGTTGACCGTCCTTCAAAACATGGTTAATAATAGAACCAACGGACCGCTATAAAAAGTCGCCATGTTATCTACAATAACCTCTTAGCCGACATGTACAATAACAAGTTTTAAATATATACTAGTTTATCAATAGTTGATCCATCTTACATCCTCACAAGGTGTTTTGGGTCTCGTGTTGCAGCTGGCTATTAACCAAGAGTCCGCTTCTCTTATCTCTTGTCTTCTCTCTACTCCAACTAAGTAAGGATATATTCTCTTCGTCCAAAAATACTAGTCATCAAAATGAATAAAAAAAGATGTATCCAAAACTAAAATACATCTAGATACATCCCCTTGTATCCATTTTGATGACAAATATTTCCGGACGAAGGGAGTATTATTATATTCGTTATCTCCTCCAACCAATGCTCTCATGAGTAGCTTAATGCGTTTGATGTTCAGATTCTAAAAAAACACGGGACGAACATATGCAGCTCCGTATATTGTGCCCACGTCGTTGCCCCGCTCCGCCGGGTCGGTGAGACCGCCGCGGTAAAATATGTGCCTCGTAGTCACATCCCAACGGACAACCCCCCCCCCCACCCCCGATGAATCAGCCGGCCGCAGAGGTTATCTCATCGCTAAATCCTTAGATCCAGTCACTCAGATGCGACGCGACCCTCCTCGATGGGTCGCCGGTCGCCACGCTTCTACATGGCAGAGAACGGTGGATTCCCGCCCAGATCTCGTGCTTTCTTCGGGCGTGTGCCAGCCCGCCCCGCTGCAGGTGGGCAAAGGGGATGCCGCAGGGCCAGAGCCAAACGGCTATGCCGGCCGGGCTAGTGCAAGTCGGTGCCGATGGGATGCCCATGCCGTGTTTGACGTCCCCAATTCCTCCTCGCTCAGTCCAGGTAGGAGGATGGCGACGACTGGTAGCGATCCACGATGGGAACCGCAAGATCGCACGATGCCTGCCACTATGCCGCAGGGCGTTCCATGCTTTGCATCGAGTCCTGTAAGTTTCTACATGACTTGACCTGATGCTATGGAAATATGTTTGTTCTGGTTCGCGAACTCTCTTGTTCTTAATCTAAAAAAAGTCTCGTGTCCTCCACCTTCTGTGTCCTTTCTTATTTATACAGTATTTCATATCATCATATATGTTGACATATGGATATTGATTGAACTCGTTAGGCCATGCTGCAAAAGTAACCTTAGATAGTTTGATTGCGAGTCAGGGACTCAGGGGTATCAAATCACCCGTGGGTTGTCTCATTGTGTTAGTTAAAAATATTGTCTTTCATTGATTTGCTGTTACACATGCACCTAGACGTTCCAGAGTTTTTATCAAGCCAAATTAGTATCTCAACGTCTACATTTAATCAGTTTGTGGCTTCTTCCGCATCTGAAATATGTCTTATAGTTGCTTTATGTACTCCTGTGAAATATATGAATTACATAAGTTTCGTACATGAGATGGTATAGGCGAGGCTTCAAGAATCGCAAAGCAAGCTCCATTGCTTGGTTCCTTTGTCTCTATTTTTCGATCACACATCAGAGCCAAACGCCCCCAACTTCGAGGCTGAAACCTTTTTGACACTATTTGAAATCCGAAAGAAAAACGAAGATAACCAGATATAACCTGCCCAATGGGTATAAAAACTGGCACCACCAGATCCCCTATGACAGTTTGGCTTCGCAAGACTGACTGACCCTTCTAGGCCTTGGCAGCATCTTCACATCCCCTGTGCGCCGGAGGTTCACTCGATCTTCAGGGCCTCAACGCGCTGGGAGCTTGGCGATAGCGCATCCTGCAGATTCTGGGAAGATCATTGGCTGCACGGCAACTCTATCTCCGAGATTGCCCCCCTGATACACACGCTGGTTCCAAAGCGACGTCGTCAGCAGCGTACGGTGCGTGATGGCCTGCTTCACCGGGCTTATATTAGCGACATCCACTGTAGCCTGGGGCCCGAGGCCTTGGTCCAGTACGTTCTTCTGTGGGCTCAGCTTCGCGACTGCCAGCTTTGATCGACAAACATTATGTTGACATCTCAAAGAACATCTCTTGAGAGCTCAGACCAGGATCAAACATTATATTGACCAACAAAGAAGTGAAAGAGAGTTTCAAACATTATGTTGACATCTCAAAGAACATCTCTTGAGAGCTCAGACCAGGATCAAACATTATGTTGACCAACAAAGAAGTAAAAGAGAGTTTCAGGTTGGCGACAAGGTGTACCTCAAGTTACAACCCTATGCTCAACATTCAGTGGCCAACAGGCCTTGTCCAAAATTGGCCCTCAAGTTCTTTGGTCCTTTTGAAATCCTGGAAAGAATTGGACTAGCTGCATACAAATTGCAGCTACCCGATGAAGCTCTGATTCACCCAGTATTCCATGTCTCTCAACTGAAAGAGCATGTACCTGACCACACCCCCGATGACGATCGGGAGATCCCAGTACATCACAGCCTGCCGCTGCCACTTGATCTGGTAATCCCCGGGAAACCCTAGCCAGTTTGTGCTATGAGTTGCTCAATCATGTATGCTTTTACTGGGATTATACTCTGATTAAGCTGTGTTACTCAAATCATCTGGTCCGATATCCAATATCTTTGGATGTTTTTGCTTCTGTACGGCAGTGGATTGATAGTGTAGAAGGTGAATGGATCTTCTATTGAATCACCCGTGTAGCTAGTATTCACGGGAGTGGATCTATATGCTAAAACAGACCTGTTTTGTCCTAAAAACTAGGTGACCTTTAGAAACTTGTTGATTCTTTCCCTCTTTACAATGGGTTTATGTTTTAAGACAGTGGATAGATGTATAAATTACTCAGCGTGTTTCTCCAAAAAAGCTTGTTATCTTATATTTTGTTGCGTTGTGAGAACAATGCAATACAGAACTTTTTGTTCAATTCATGTCTGTTTCTATATGTACAAAATGTATTGCAAATGTTGTGTTCCAGACCCTTTTCTAATTTTTCGATCCGATGCTGCCGTGCTCTGCATCATGTCATGTTATGTGCTATCCGTAAGACAACATATCAGAGATGTGTGAGTGTTCATGTGCAGGCATATATTGGAGTTCATACTATACAAATTATGCATGTTGCGTGTATGTTCAGACTTGAGGTTGACCCTGTTATGCTGCCCCACTAGTAGTTTCTGTAAAATGGCAACATCAAGTATATATTAATGCAGTGTTTATAATTGTAGGCTATGGAGCATCTTCAGGACATGGCTTCTGTCATGTATGATGATATACCACCAGACTGCTTTAATGCCAAAGTCCCACTACAAGTTTTTGAGTACCCTGACAACGAGGTTATCCCGTTCTCATGGAGCGTGGGAACTCAGGAAGGAGGCTCTACTAAATGGATCAGGGCTTCAAAATTTGACCCTTTTGTCACTAGATGCAGAACTTATGGACAGACAGTAGCTGCCCCTATATTGCCTTCTTCTCTTCATGTCACGGTGATGGTGTATATGCCTCTTGGTGATGCCTATCAACTGCATGAGCTTATGCAGGATTCAGATATATTATCTCATAACTTCTCATATGCTGTTGGGAAGTTGATGGGCGATGCTCAACCTTAAGTCGAACCATATGTACTGCCAATGGAAGTGGAGATGCAATGCCCTGATGAGAAGGTGGGATACATTCCACCTAATGCTGAGCATGATCTGAGTATCGATTTCACAGTTGTCAACTATAACCTTCTCTGGTCCAAGGCAAATCAATACTGCATGATTTCATTCCTGTCTGATCCAATACAAAAGTTCATCAATGACGCTGATATATGCACCGATGTACTTGCTGGTAGACCATCACCAGATCTTGAAAGTTTGGAGGCTGCTTTGGATGAAGCTAAAAAGATGCTTATCTTTATCATATACAATAGGAACATTCCAGGTATGTAAGGAGTAACTCAAGTCACGTCTTGTTGTCTATAACCTGATGCATAATGTTCAGCTAAACATCAACAGCAAAATGAAGTTCCGTTGCCATTTTATGTATAGTGCGACCCTCCAGATATGTGTCATTTAGTTACTTTGATGCTTACAATTGCATTATGTGAATAACTAAGCATGATAAATTGCATTTCAGATCATGTTAGAGTTACAACCCATTGTGAAGGAAAACATTGCATAAGATCCAAAAAATTGTTCTTTCTTTATGACACGCCATTGCAGCCATGCTTCATTTTTTCAAACTTCATCGGAACTTTCTATCAGTCAATGTATAACATTAAACTCATCTAGTTACTGTCATGCATCTCTAGCATTCAACTTAAAGCATCTATCATTGTTCATATGCTCATTTGGATGTTAATCCAACATAGGGTTTCTTTCAGTAATGCATTTCTCAAGTTGTATGGATGTTAGATTTATTTTAGAGAAGACGCCAGAAACTGATGGGTGATTTGGTACTGCTTCATGTGATAACCTGCTCCTGTATCACTGTATGGGGTGCCCATTAGTAAACTAGTATTTATAGTATGTGCACTATGATGAAATGGTTTCATGTCAAATTGACAAGCATTGAGCTTCGTCTTTATCTGGTTGCGCTGACTGCATTTATTTCGCATAGTTTTTCTTTGAATTGCATGCTTGTTTGCTGTCAAAATCTAGCTAACATGAGAAATGCATCTACAGTCTCTTGAATGTCAAGCCCACTGCTGTTGAGTTTTATGCTGTCTTATTCAAAACATGATATAATGTCTTATTCAACACATGATAAGCTTGCTGTTTGTTTATCCGCCACTACCCCATTCTAGGCCGTCATTCTAGTGGGACACTACAGACATGTTTTCATCTGGATGCGCTGCTGTGTTCTGATCCATTTGGAACATAAGAAATGACATGATTGTTACAAATTTATCCCTGATGCAACAATGTAGGAGGTGGAAGTTCGATTTCGTACTATTTTCAGAACAGCTCTAGAAAGTTGGGGGTGCTCTGGTGAAGCCTAATATCTGGGTGGACATCTATGAAGAAATGTCAACAACGTGATAGAACTGACTGATGTTTCTTTTGTTTTACTTTCAGTCTCTTGTAGGTGATATTTGGCTCAAAGCTACTGCGGAGGGCTGTTGTGTTCAATGATGTGATGTTTCTGTTTGTTGGTGCCAAACTTTTTTTTCGTGAATACGCAAAAGGCTTGCGTATCATTGTATTGATAGGAGGAAATAGAGTGATGGTTACAGGGGTGATCTCATGAGCACATGCGCAAAGGAGATGGTGTGAATGAGAAAAACAAAGGCACAGCAGAGGGGATGCGCGCGCGACCCTAACATAGCATCCTACGTCTCATCGATAATCTGGCCAAGCCCCTTGGCCCCGGCGTGCACCCAAGCGCGCGCGTCTTCTTGATGCTGTCAGAGAGTCTGGAGATAAGAGGGGTTGGCGGCGTTGAACACACAGTCATTGCGGTGCTTCCAGAGTCTCCAGTTGGTAAGGATGATGATGGTGGCGAACCCTCGGCGAAGGGCAGTCGGGGAGCCATGAATGGCAGCAGAGAACCACTCGCGGAACTCGCAGTCCGGGTTAGGGAGGGCGGCAGTGGCGTGACACCAGGAAAGGATCTCATGCCAGACTTGCCGCGAAAACGAGCATCCAGCCAGTAGATGTTGCATGGTCTCGGGCTCTTGGTCACATAGCAGGCAGAGAGGGGCGTGCGGGAGGCCACGGCGCGCCAACCTGTCTGCCGTCCAACATCGGCCTTGATAGGCAAGCCAGAGGAAAATCTTGACGCAGAGAGGAGCCTACGACTTGCAAGTAAGCCGCCAGGCTAGTTCAATGGTCGAACCAGAGAAAAGTGCCTTGTAGCAAGATTTGGCAGAGTAGATGCCAGAGGAGGTCCAGCGCCAGGTGATGCGATCTGGGCCAATAGAGAGCTGGCAGTCGCGAAGCTGAGCCCACAGAAGAACGTACTGGACCAAGGCCTCGGGCCCCAGGCTACCGTGGATGTCGCTAATCCAAGCCAGGTGAAGCAGGCCATCACGCACCGTACGCTGCCGACGGCGTCGCTTTGGAACCAGCGTGTGTATCAGGGGGGGCAATCTCGGAGATAGAGTTGCCGTGCAACCAATGATCTTCCCAGAATCTGCAGGATGCGCTATCGCCAAGCTCCCAGCGCATTGAGGCCCTGAAGATCGAGTGAACCTCTGGCGCACAGGGGATGTGAAGATGCTGCCAAGGCCTAGAAGGGTCAGTCTTGCGAAGCCAAACTGTCATAGGGGATCTGGTGGTGCCAGTTTTTATACCCATTGGGCAGGTTATATCTGGTTATCTTCGTTTTTCTTTCGGATTTCAAATAGTGTCAAAAAGGTTTCAGCCTCGAAGTCGGGGGCGTTTGGCTCTGATGTGTGATCGAAAAATAGAGACAAAGAAACCAAGTAATGAAGCTTGCTTTGCGATTCTTGAAGCCTCGCCTATACCATCTCATGTACGAAACTTATGTAATTCATATATTTCACAGAAGTACATAAAGCAACTATAAGACATATTTCAGATGCGGAAGAAGCCACAAACTGATTAAATGTAGACGTTGAGATACTAATTTGGCTTGATAAAAACTCTGGAACGTCTAGGTGCATGTGTAACAGCAAATCAATGAAAGACAATATTTTTAACTAACACAATGAGACAACCCACAGGTGATTTGATACCCCTGAGTCCTTGACTCGCAATCAAACTATCTAAGGTTACTTTTGCAACATGGCCTAACGAGTTCAATCAATATCCATATGTCAACATATATGATGATATGAAATACTGTATAAATAAGAAAGGACACAGAAGGTGGAGGACACGAGACTTTTTTAGATTGAGAACAAGAGAGTTCGCGAACCAGAACAAACATATTTCCATAGCATCAGGTCAAGTCATGTAGAAACTTACAGGACTCGATGCAAAGCATGGAACGCCCTGCGGCATAGTGGCAGGCATCGTGCGATCTTGCGGTTCCCATCGTGGATCGCTACCAGTCGTCGCCATCCTCCTACCTGGACTGAGCGAGGAGGAATTGGGGACGTCAAACACGGCATGGGCATCCCATCGGCACCGACTTGCACCAGCCCGGCCGGCATAGCCGTTTGGCTCTGGCCCTGCGGCATCCCCTCTGCCCACCTGCAGCGGGGCGGGCTGGCACACGCCCGAAGAAAGCACGAGATCTGGGCGGGAAGCCACCGTTCTCTGCCATGTAGAAGCGCGGCGACCGGCGACCCATCAAGGAGGGTCGCGTCGCATCTGAGTGACTGGATCTAAGGATTTAGCGATGAGATAACCTCTGCGGCCGGCTGATTCATCGGGGGTGGGGGTGGGGGGGTTGTCCGTTGGGATGTGACTACGAGGCACATATTTTACCGCGGCGGTCTCACCGACCCGGCGGAGCGGGGCAACGACGTGGGCACAATATACGGAGCTGCATATGTTCGTCCCGTGTTTTTTTTAGAATCTGACCATCAAACGCATTAAGCTACTCATGAGAGCATTGGTTGAAGATAACGAATATAATAATACTCCTTCCGTCCGGAAATATTTGTCATCAAAATGGATACAAGGGGATGTATCTAGATGTATTTTAGTTTTGGATACATCTTTTTTTATTCATTTTGATGATTAGTATTTTCGGACGGAGAGAATATATCCTTACTTAGTTGGAGTAGAAAGAAGACAAGAGATAAGAGAAGCAGACTCTTGATTAATAGCCAGCTGCAACACGAGACCCAAAACACCTTGTGAGGATGTAAAATGGATCAACTATTGATAAACTAGTATATATTTAAAACTTGTTATTGTACATGTCGGCTAAGAGGTTGACTGTAGATAACATGGCGACTTTTTATAGCGGTCCGTTGGTTCTATTATTAACCATGTTTTGAAGGACGGTCAATCAGATATGCCACATTGCGCAAAATGATTAGCCGTGATGAAAGATCTTTTGGGAAAAAAATAGATGAAGGTGTTGATTATTTTTTTAATGTATTTTTTCTTTTTAGATGTAGGAAGGCCCTCCGGTATTTTTTTAATGGAGGCTTATGCAAAGTGGCACTCATTGATAGGCTGCGGTGGTAATTTTTTCCTTTTCCTTTTTTTTACTTTTGTTTAGATGAAGATGACGATTTTTTTTGAGATGTTTTTTTAGACGAAGGTGAGGACTCTTTGTATTTTTCTAAAATGGAAAGATGCGCACTGCATAGGTTCGTCCCGTGTTTTTTTTAGAGTGTGACTATTAAACCCATTGAGCTACGCATGAGAGCAAGTACAATAGGGTGACATAAGCTGAATATAAAGAATATAATAATATATCCATGCTTAGTTAGAGGAGAGAGAAGAGGAGTGATAAGAGAAGCGGGCTCTTGGTTAATAGCCAGTTCCAACATGAGACTCAGCACACTTTGTGAGGATGTAAAGTGGACCAACTATTAATAAACTAGTACACATTTAAAACTTACTTATTATACTCCCTCCGTCCGATGAAGAATGAACATCTAAAGATTTTAGGACAAATTATGAAGTCAAGTAAAAAATGCATTGAAAAAGGGCAAGCCACCATCTCTCTCCTTTTTAATTAACCAACATCCAATGAGCTAAGTGCATGTAGAAATTAAAAAGACCATGTGTAGATGGTTATTGGTCTTGATTACCGTGTGATGAAAGAGAAGTATTTTTTTCTACTTTAAAGTGCATTAGAAAAATAGAAGTACACTCTTTTATGGACAAATTTTGAAGCCAAACGCACTCTTTACCGGACGGAGGGAGTACATGTTGGCTAAGAGGTTGACTATAGATGACATGGCGACTTCTTATAGCCGCCCGTTGGTTGTATTATTAACCATGCTCTGAAGGACGGTCAACCAGCTATGCCACATGGCGCAAGTTGGTTGGCCGTGGTGAGAGATCTTTTGGAAAAAAATTAGATGAATGTGTGGATTATTTTTTCAATGTATCTTTTTTTAGATGCAGTGAGGCCCTTCGGTATTTTTTTAATGAAGGCTTATGCAAAGTGTCGCTCGTTGGTGTTGCTGCGGTGGTAATTTTTTTTCTTTTTTACTTTTGTTTAGATGAATGTGACGGGTTTTTTTTGAGATGTTTTTTTAAACGGAGGCGAGGATTCTTTGTATTTTTTTAAATGAAAAGATGCGCACAGCTTTTTTTTTAAGCGGCGCCATATGATGACGCTCCAACCACTAGTATGACATCTATAGACGTGAGATAATACCTCACATCTAACATGACATCAGACTCATTAACCTACGTGCAAGGGGCGGATGCTTGCGCTATCCATGTAGGCAATTTTTACTGTCGCGATTTTATTGTGTCGAAGGAGGAAAGAAACAGAACGCCAGCGACCCTCGCAGCCCGCACCCAGCGTCCTCTTTCCTTTTCTCTTTCCAGCGAGTAAATAGCAAAAAACTACCACATTACGGGTCATCGTTTCAAAAAACTACCGCTTTTTTAATCTTTTCAAAAAATTACCCCAAATTGTTCTGTTGTTCTAAAAACCTACCATGTCGCACTGATGACTACTTTGGTTAACTTTAAACGTTATTATGATAGCTCAGGTCCACTCGTCAGGTTGACTGTTAGATTTGACCGTTAGTTTGACCGTTGACATATTATGACAGGTGGGGCCTAAGTATTTTTTAGCAAACAGGTCCCTAAAACAAACTATAAAAGCAATCGGGTCCTTAAAAATAAAAATAAAGGCAATCCCGTCCTCCCGGGGAGTTCGTCGCCGGAGCCGGCCAGCACCATGCCGGCGAGCTCGTCAGGGCCATCCAGCTCTGGTCGTGGCCGGCGGGAAGCAACAGCCGTGGCGGGCTGGAACCGCCCGAGCTCCATGGCTGCTCCCCACCCATGCTCGAGCTCACGGCCAGGGGCGGGGCGGATACTCGTGTCCAGCGGCGGGGCGGACCTAAGCAGGCGGCGGCGCGTCCATGGCGTGGTGGTGGTCGGCCCTAGAGGTGGAGGTTGTGGTTGCGCTGGTCGTGGTGGTGGCCGGCCCGGAGGCGCTCCCTGTGGCATGGTGGTGGTCGGCCCTGGCGGCGACGGTCATGGCTGCGCCGGCCGTGGTGGTGGCCGGCCCAGAGGCGCTCCCCATGGCGTGGTGGTGGCCAGACCAGGCGGCGGCGGCGGCCGTGGCTCCGCCGGCCGTGGCGCTCGAGTTTTGAGAGATAAGGGAGAGAGGGGGAGAGAAGAGAGATAAGGGAGAGAGAGATTACTTACATGTGGGACCCAGCTGTAAGTTAAACGGTCAAACAAACAGTCTGTTTAAGAGCAGGCCCGACCTATCATAAACGGGGTTAATTCTAAATCAGATGGTCATTTGGTTTTTTTTGGAACAACAAAACAATTTTGTGGTAGTTTTTTGAAAAGGTTAAAAAAGCGATAGTTTTTTGGAACGATGACCCGTAGGGATGTAAACAAATCGGATCGGATAGGATAATGTCTTTACCATATCCTTGACCATATTTTTTTGTCAGATTCGGCGCGGATCGGAGAATGACCGGATGCGGATTCGAATACCAATTATACCGGACTACGGATTCGGAGCGGAGCGGACTCGGACTGAAAACGGGTAAAAAATCTATGTACATATTTTCCCTAATATCTATCATGATCTATGCAAAGAACAGTATATAAGTAACCAATCAATTGTCACTGATCAATGAAATTAATAGCTTACACGCTGCAGCAAGCAAGACATTAGACATCATAATTTCATAGTGTTCTCTAGTCCATAATAAAAATCTATTTAAATATTAGGTAAGTGAGCTTGTACAGTATGTGTTCTCAATTCAATTGGCTAGACTTGTACGTACATGTGATGTGTACAGTCGTACCACGATGCTATTAGGGTTGGGGTTATATGATATTTATATGTGGTGATTTTAATCAGTGGCCTAATTGGGTATTTGGGCTTGTCGATTGGACCAAATTTATTGGATAATCCTATTTGATAACGCCGGATAATCCACATCCCTCGAATATTATTGATACCATATCCGCTATCATATTCATCGGATATCCCAATCAAAGACTAGTTATCACAATCTTCATGGCTAAAAGCAACTATAACAGTATCAAGTGTGCATATGAAATTAAACAAGTTGGACCTCTGAACCTTGTACTACAATAGTCTATGACCAGAGTACCTTAGAAAACAACTAAAATAAGGATTAGTTGATAAAATATGTATAGAACAGACCTGAATACGAGTCTTTGATGCTGGTCTTCCCAATCAAAGAGTTTCACAGAAGAACTCTCAGAAGGTATACCATTGACCAAACATAATACCAGCAACATCAAACAGCAGGTTTGGAACCTAATAATCACAAAGAAAATAACTTGTCAGCGGGAAATACCTATTATATATACACTGGGTTTTAGTACATGGACCTATTATGGTGATAGCATCATAAAGTTTTCCAACTCATCAGTTTGCCATGTCTTAAGCTTTGAAATGTTCGAAGACAGTAGTACCACGAACCTGTTGGTAAGCATATCATGTATGCTAAGAAACGGTAATAAAAAACCATGAATGATGAGTGTACCTAACGAAGCAACTGTCAAAAAATTAGTGGGAGGCTCACATATAGCTACAAAGTTGTAGAAGTGTAATTCAGCTCAATTTCAGCAGTGCAACCAAGTAAAAAGCATTTAGCACCGGCATAGATGTAGCTATCAAATGAGATATGACAAAGAGAACTATCAAAAAGGAACGCTACGTAGTGCTCTCCCTTCAGGTTTAGAATCTCACGAAGTTGCGATTTTAATGTTGAGCTATATCTAAATCTGGAAAGAACTTGTCTGGGTTACGATGTCGCGCTCCTAGAGACAAACACAATTAAGATATATTTAGGAGATGAACTATTCATAGCAAGAAAATTTTAAGAACCAAAAAGAGACATATCAGGGATGCCTTAGAAGATACCACAGAAAGGAAGATCAGGAGAACCATCATTTCTCGCTGCCACATTCGTCGTTATCTCACTGCCCTATAGATTAGAGAAATAGGGAAATGGAAATGATGTCTCAACCTCCCTTTTCTAAATTTGCAAGAAATAGGTGTCTGGAAGATCGATATTCTCACCTCACTTGATTCCAGTGAGCTTGCCAAAACCGTGATTGCCCACAATACCACAGAGGTGACGCACCCGCGCTAGCTAATGCTTCGCCGCCGCCTCACATTCCACGTGTTTCTTGGTAATAAGGCTTGTTGCATGTGTATTACATTCAGAGTTTCAAACTGTAATGTAAACAAAAGATAAGAAGGGAGCCTCAAAATTAATACAGAACTAATTTATCCTACAATGTCAGCCATTCCAAATCGTGTGTATATTCTATTAATCTTATAGACTATAAAGAACAATATACCTGCAGAGGATGAATGTAGCGGGAAAGTTGCCTCCTTCCTTGCCGTGGTAGTTGACATGCTAGCCTCGGACCCTGGTACGGGAGGAACAGAGCAACTCGGTTATGTAGTCTACTTCAGAAATCACAAATGTAATAAAGTTGCCCAGAGAAGGTAATGTAGCAACCATTGCGGCTACTGCTGAACTCTCAGCTAGGGATTCAGACTAATAAAGTTGCCCAGAACTCCTCTAGTTTCCAATTTATGTTTCTCTCAGATTTCTGAAAATAAACACAATATGTCAACTTCAAGTTGATTAAATACAGTACCTAGGTGTGTTATTACGACAGATCTAACTAAAACAAAGACCATTGCGGCTACTGCTGAACTCTCTGCTAGGATTTAGACACCAATAATGAAAAAAAGTGTATGCTGCTACCTTTTTTTGGGTCTTCCTCTCCTCAGGTCGGTTGTAGTTCGCCAAGACTTGACTCGGTAGTGGGAGGAGCTGGACTGGGAGGGAGACAGAAGGGTGAGGCGGCTGGCCGGCGTGGGAATCAGATCTAGACGGCGAGGGAAGCAGACCTGGACGGCGAGGGAGGACCCAGTCAACGGGGAGAGAGGCGGCGCTGGGGTGGCTGGACGGCGAGGGAGACGCCCGTCGATCGGGATGGAGGCGGCACTGGAGCCGTTGGACGGCGAGGGGGCGGCGCTGGACGGCGAGGGAGGAGCCCCTCGACGAGAGGGAGGCGTCGTAGGAGTGGCTGGACGGCAAGGGAGCGGCCCTCCATGGGGATGGAGACGGCGCTGGAGGCGTGGGGCGGCAGCGGCGGGATTGGGGTCAAGCACAAGATGGGGTGCGGCGGCGCCGGACGCGGAGGAGGCGGCGGGATGCAACTAGGGAGATGGGGACAACTGTTTAGGGATTTTGACTCTTCGTCCCCTCCCAAGCCAAAACAAAGGCAGTATTTTACGCACCCACGTTCCTGAAGGCTGGGTGCGAGCCGTTCCTGAAGGAGGCCTGGCGACCTTCACGAATGTGCTGAACCGTCACGAATAAATCAGAATGGGGTAGTGTCTTCCACCTTGTTTCAGACAAATATTAGCAAAATCAACTCTATTCCAAAATCTGCCAATCAAAGAAATCTACACGAAAACACCACACTTAGCCATAAATATTACAAGATAAAATGATGTGATCCACATGTTTCATCTCCCCCAACAAGCTGACCAGCTGCTTGTATATTTCCACATCTACAAAAAAAAATTTTGTTTTCGAATGGGGTATCTTCCGCCACACATCCATTATTTCTGTAATCATGAAGAGCCCCACAGTTAATTATTTTCTTCCAAGAGACTTTGTGGAAACATTTCCTGATTTTCTAGTTTC
The DNA here is from genome assembly GCF_056163025.1 of Triticum urartu. Taxonomy (NCBI): domain Eukaryota; kingdom Viridiplantae; phylum Streptophyta; class Magnoliopsida; order Poales; family Poaceae; genus Triticum; species Triticum urartu. The sequence goes on from NC_141874.1 coordinate 642,561,737, forward strand.
CATGTCACAGTATCAGTCTATTCAGTAAAATGTACTCGCAGTTGCTCATCTTCCACTCAATGCGACTTATGGAGGATTGCCACCAAGACACCATAGGTTCCTTTTGTTATCAAGTTATTTTGTATCCATCTTGATAATCTGAGGTCAATAGTTAGATGCATGTCCAAGCATTGATCACCTTTTCAATGTTCGAGTCTGATGTAAAGCCAGGTTCATGCTGATTTCCTCTATCTCGAATCTGGATAAAGCATTACTGTTATACCAATATGCAGTTGTGATTAATTATTTGTGTACACGAGATCATGCAGAAGATCTACATGTGTTTATGTTTAGAAATAAAATAAGTTTAGAACCCAAAGGATGCGCATAAATAAACAAATACAAAGCGACCTTACAATCATAGACCGTGACCTCAAACTACCTGTCTATCTCCTGCTGCCACCCATGCATTATGTGGTTTTCATTCTTGCCAGGTACCTCATTGTTATCCCTAGGTTAACTCAACTTCAGTTTAAAATGGCTAGCTTTTTTTTACCCCATTTTATAACTGCTTTTGCCCTTCTACTTGGTCCTCCAAATCACATGTTTGCTTATGTCTTCTAGTTTCTGATATTTTTGTAGACTAGTCTGATGAAATTAGCACCGAGGGAGAATCTTATATACTCATGGGCTATTCTAGTGCACAATAATTTTACAGGTAATTATTGTAATCATTTTTATTTATTTATTTCGCTTCTTGGTACGCCTGTACAAACACACACACACATGAGATTTCCTTTCTGCTAGTTCTTGGTAAAAGATATTATTCATGTTCCATGGCTATGTGGGAAAACAATGGATTTCCTTTCTGCTAGTTCTTGGTAAAAGATTGTTCATCTGACATGGTTATGTGTAAAAACAACGGATTTCCCTTATGCTAGTTGCAGTGCTCAAATAGTGTACCTAGAAGAACTCATATAGATTATGAGATGGGTTATTTAAACAACCTAGTACTTTATTCACTGCACAGTTATTGAACTAGACAAATGAGTAAACTGGTTTAGGCTACCGAGTCTAACAGTCCAACCAATGGTTTGTTATTGTAAGTACACACTAGCAAAAGAGCCCGTGTGTTGCAACAGAAGAAAAAACAATACACGCTCTTAACCTAATAACCATGAGTAAGACCTCAATAGGTCCACATCCTTTATTTTAATAGGGCATCACATTTGCGTTCACACAACCATAACGTGTTTGAATGTGGTCAATCCTAAGGCCTCTCTCTCTCTCATCAGAATAAGATGAGAAATTTGTTGTTTTCCCCTGCGAGATTTTTCAAAGGTGTGCATGTGTGGTTATTGATGTTTTCTTTCATCTCAATCTGGTTTTACTAGGTGTTTATTTGCAAGCTTGCACTAAAATAATATATAAAAATATTTAACAGGTAAAATAACATCGTATTCTAGTCGACGTTTACAGCAAATTTAACAGGTAAAATAACATCATTTAGTTAAAAAAAATATTTAACAGGTAAAATAACATCATTTAGTTAAAAAATATTTAACAGGTAAAATAACATCATTTAGTTAAAAAATATTTAACAGGTAAAATAACATCGGATGATGTTCATGCAAACACAGCAAATTTCATACAAATCGGCCGTAAACTAAATGAAACCGGGCTAAGATAAAACTAGTGTACGACCGGCGCCGACGGATATCCATTCCGACGACATGGATACCCTTAACTAGTCTACTGCCGGCCGCGGCGGATCTTCATTGTCGTCCTATGTCCGGCAGCCATGAGCCCTGGAGGTATATGCTTCAGCGCAAAGGGCGGCTTGCTTCCCCACCGCTCATCGGAGTGGAACTGCCGACTGATGCTTCAGCCAGAGGGGAAGGGTTCTACACTGCATGGATCAAAGTTGGTTTTAGGTAAGGGGGTGACGGTGGCTTGCCAGAGGGTGAGACCCCGGCTGTGTACGCCGGCATCTCCTCGACGATGGCCTTCATGGGACCCAAGTGGCGGCAGCCTCCCGTGTTCTACTTCTCGATGATGGCAGCGAGTGTGGTCGTGCTGCCCGCCACCTCGTCGATGTTCATGCAACCTTCTTCTTTTTCTACGGGTAGGGCCGGTTACGCGTGCGCTGAAGTCGAATGGCACGGTCGAAAGCACGGGAGGGGCGGTACGACACGGCGTCGTTCATGCAGCCACGATGCGTGTGCTGCCGTGCTCCCTCCCGCGTCGGCCTGGAGCAATTTGCCACTCCTCCGCGAGCTGTCTTGGAGCAGCGAGTTGCTAAACCACGTGCTGGCTTGGGGCGACAACTTGCTCCATCGGGCTAGGCGAGGAAGGTGGAGCAGTGAGTTGCCTTGCTCATATCCGGCGGGCTCGACGGATAACCCAGCTAGATTTTATGCCAGACAACTGCTCTTCCTGCTTGTTGCACGCCATTCAAAGGGTCGAGAAATGGTGGAAGGAGGAGATGGGGAGCGGCGGAGTGATGCGATTCTTGCCCCGGCGTCTTGCCTCTTTGAATAGCGGGCAGATGGGAAGAACTTTGCCTGATATTGTGTTTAATGCCGACCCGCTCATGAACGGACGTGTGGCTGGAGTAAGATTTCTCGCCTTCCACATGGGTTTAATGGAGCCGTTTGAATGCGGCGATGAGGCGTGTTCAGCCGGGTTGCAGCGGGCAGCGCCCTTGACCGGGGTGCCACTTCAATGGCGGGGCAGTGAGAGGTCGCGTCTGCCCTGAGCCGTCTTCAATGTGGACCGACGGCTCGACATCGACATAAACGCGAGTAGCTAGCGCCGGAGGGGAGTGCACGTTGCTTTTGTGTCAAAACGGTGACCAGAAACAATGCGTAACACAAAATACAACCCTATGATGTGGCTTGTGGGCCTCTGCATACACCAAAAGTCCAAAGCCCACCTTTTGTCAGAAAGTTTACACAGAGACTACGGTTGCATGCAACTCAATATTCTCTATCACATACAAAATGCATATGTTTTCTTTCATTGTGATTATTTTGAATCAGAATTTTGATTTCTAATATTTTTATATATTTGAATTCCCAGCAATAAGATGTTCAAAACAAGATCAATTTGGAACACATTTTCACAAATTTATATTTAATTGCTTCAATCATATTTAGCATCAATAACTGAAATCGTTTTTTAATAGCAAAATGTTTGAAACCACTTTTTTATACTGAAATAGCTTAATCACTTTTTTTGACATATATAACCTTTTTTTTGAAATGGTGAAATCTTTCTAAAATCAAATTTCAGAACAATAAAAATAGTTAGGATCAATTTTTGAGATACATTTTCACCAATTTTATATTTAGTTTCTTCAATCATATTTAAAATCAACAATTGAAATCATTTTTAACAGTGAAGTCTTTGAAATCACTTTTTGGATAATGAAATAGCTTAAATCACTTTTTTTTAAATATATAACTGTTTTTTTAAATGGTGAAACCTTTCTTAAATAATCTTTTCAGAATAATGAAAATAGTTAAGATTGATTTTGATGTACATTTTTACCAATTTATACTTAATTGCTTAAATCATATTTAAAAGCAATAATAGTTTTTTTCCAATAATGAAAACTCTGAAATCATTTTTTTGAAATATATAACTTATTTTTAATGATGCTTTTTTTTACTAAAATCTCTATGTAGGAATAATGAAAATAGTTCATATCAATTTTGAGTAATGCAGTTTAAATCACCTTTCTGAAATAATAACGAAATAATTTAAACCATTATTATTTTAAATAATGCTAACATTTTCCTGGAATGGTTGAAATCACTATTTCTGAAACATGCCATTTTTTTCTGAAATGGTTGAAATCATTTTTGAAATGTTGAAATCACCTTTTTTGGAATAATGAACTAGTTTAAATCACCTTTTTAGAAACAATGTCATCTTTCTGAAATAGTTGTGGTCAATATTTTTGAAAGAATGAAATGGTTGAAATCACTTTTGGATCCATGATTTAAACAGTTTAAAAATAGTTGAGGAGGGTTGAATAAAAAATACTCCCTCCGTTCCTAAATATAAATCTTTTTAGACATTTCAAATGGACTACAACATACGGATGTATGTAGACATATTTTAGAGTGTAGATTCATTTATTTTGCTTTGTATGTAGTCACTTGTTGGAATCTCTAAAAAGACTTATATTTGGGAAGGGAGGGAGTATTTTGAAACCCATTCAATGAAAAGTTGTTAGGAGTGAACAAGGAGACAGAGATTTAGGGTGTATGAAGGGTGCATGAGCCCAAGAGTTCCCTTCTCGACCCATTTTGGAATGTTTGTTAGACTATACGGAGGGTGCATGAATTCACACTAGCTTAGCACAAATACACTAAAAGCATGCATGAAAAGAGCATGCATGAAAAGGGATGTTGAGTTGAGTATGCATAAAGAGGGAACAATTGTGCTGAGACGAGAACGCAACCAAACACACCCTGAGAGAGGGAGAGGTGAATCCATCACGTGGGTGGGGTCCAAACTCCTCAGCCTGAATACGGAAATGCAGGGATAGAGGAAATAATGAAACAATGAACTACAGCCGATGCATTCGTAGTCGTCCGTGGCATTAGCGCGGAGCATTCTGATAAATACCACTCTGCACTACCATTCCCGTCGACCGTCGTTCTCCTATCTATAGATTCGGGACCTGTGTTTTACAATAGTAGTTCTTGTGAAATTTCTTTTTCATTATGATAGTACGGATTCCTATGTCAAGGAGGACAATCAACACTGACATGATGGTTCGTGTAGTTTGTATTATATTACAGGATTTGATTTTCTTATTCTTAAAGGCTGAAGTTCGAGTTCCCGTCCTGGAAATCCTCTATTTCATAAGGTAAGGCAGGTAGTTTCAGTCTTTACTATACATGCAATCCGATAAGTAGCCCATTGGTTGGAACACATCAGATGATACTTTGAATTTTTATTAGAACAATTATGTGTATCCCTTTTAGAGCATTTCTAGCAGATGCCTCAAAAGTCAATTTTGATGAGAATTTTTGTTTTAAATAATTAAGCATTAGCTGGTAGATACCCTAAACGAGTGCATCAAAATTTTGACTTTTGTCCCTGAAAACCTTGCACCATCTCCGTATTTTTAGTCTAATAGGAGCAAGTCTCAGTAAATATGAGAAGCTGCTATGGCCAAGCGGCCAGCGCAATACCAGATTTGACCACCACTGCCCATAAAAGTCGGCGCAACGCCTCCAAATCCTAGATCAAACCTCCCCAACCCATTTTCATTGTCGTTGCCGCCAATTCGGTTCTCTACCACCCGGATTCGGGCAAACGACGCTGTCGCCCTCGAGCATCGCCACATCCCGACCTCGGCGCTGCTTCCCGAGCTCCCGCGCCACCTCCCATCATCTTGGTGCCTTCTTCCTGGTTCTCCGCCCCACCATGGTTAAGAAGAAAATCACCACATATAAGCTGCTCATGCTCGCGCGCCGTGCAGCTTGCTACCGAGGAGCGTGTGTACCATGCGCGTAGGGCGGCACACATCGCCACCGCCGAGCCTTTGAGTTCTCCAGACCAGAGCTCGGAGGAGGAGGAAATGGCGGTGGACCTTGACACCGGGTTCGCTGCTACCGGCTTTGACGTGATTGAGTGGCGGTTAGGGGCGATGACATTCGCCTCCTCCAGATGTTGAGGCACATGCAGAATACGAGCGTGCGCTATCCGAGGAGGTGGAGGAGCCGAGGCAAAGGAGTAGTTCGAGGCTGAGCGCTTCCGTCGCCGCGCTTCCTGCTAACCCGGAGATCATGGCCGAGAATCGCACGATCTTCATGTCGTTGGATAGTGCGCGCACGAGTTGAGCACATTTCTTGCGAGTTCGAGTTTGTGAAGTTGTGCAAGAACATAGAAGGCGAAATGGCCGATGAGGAGATGAAGGATGCCGGCAGGTTAGCCCCCTATGTTGTGGACTCGGCCTGCCGCCAACGATGACGAGGCTGATTCCTCTAGCGCAGGGGTGATCAACATATCCTCCAACAAGCGTAGATTTTATCTATGCGTAGGTGACGTTTTCTTAGTTCAATGTTGATTAGTTGTAATTACTGTACTATGTAATGATTCATTCTAGTATGGTAGATTTGATATTAACACAATACCGTTGTTTAATTATGAAATAAAGTATTTTAAAATAAATTTGGGTGCTAAAATTTGTGTGTGAAATCTTTTAGGGTATTAAATTTAGAGGATATGCTAGCGAGAAAAAGTTTAGTCCCTCGAAAAAAAATAATTTTTTGGGAAAGAAAAATGGTTTGAGCGTATAAAGGGCATCATGAATGCCGACCGCCAAACCTCTCGCAAGCATGCAGACTGAATTGTCCGGACGTCGTAAGCCATCCAATGGTGTCCCACATTTTTTCATGGACCAATCTGTGTGTCAACTTCCCGCGAATCGGAAGCAAACCGGGGGGCTTTGCGGGAGTCCAAACAACAGCCATGTAGGACTCCGACATCCCTGGCCCACCCAAAATTGAGGCGTAGCCCAAGCATTTGGAGCTGGCCGCACTTTTTTCCGGCAACCACCCTTTCTCAACCCTCTCCTCTACCATCCCGTCGCTCTGCATCCTAGTTCCTGCCCTTCTTCGTTGCCGCTGCCGCATGGACCCTTTCGAAATGCTACCAGAGACCGGGAGGTGGAGGATCCAGTGAAGACGGCCACTCGAAATATCAACTCGGCGACACGACAGGCTCGCCGCCTCAAACAGAAGGGTAAAGGAGCCAATACTCGAAAAGAAGGGCGGCAACGGTGCAGGGGCCTGGCGGGGCTTGGGACATGGGGTGTCATCGACGCCCATTCAGACGCCGTCCTGGTCGGACCAATACAAGCCTCCCTACTTCTACGCGGCCCAGCAGTTCGGCGAGCAGTCCCCAGCATCCGCCACTGGGCACGTGCCTTATTGTGTTGACGTCAATGATGTGCCTCTCCTTTTCTTCTAGTGTGTCGCCGCAATTTGTCCGGTCGCGGCCGACAGGCATGGAGCAGCTCGGTACATGACTAGATGATCCACAACGAAGGGGTGGGCGGAGGCTTGTATGAGGACGAGCAGATGGATGACTCGGGGTTGGAGGAGCACGCATAGCAGTCAGAAGCGTACACATAGTCAGGCATGTACACCTAGTCGGGCACGTATATCGGCCAGACGTATTCATACAACGACAAGCAGAGCAGGACGGTGACGGTGGACTTTGATCCGGACGAATTTGCGGCCAATCCAAAGAAAAAGGGTAGAGAAGAAAGCTTCAACATGCAGGGGGGCGAGTTATTGGGCGATGCATGGTTGGCCACTAGCATCGATCTGATCCAGGGCACAGAGCAAAAAGGTGCAACATTTTGGGCCAACATTCATGTTTGATTCCATGAGCACAAGCATTTCAATCCCTACTTCGACAAACACATCAACAACCGTGGGAGGAAGTCACTCAACTATCGATGGTACTCCATCTAAGAGGTCGTGTCCAAGTATTGTGGCATTTGAAACAACTAATCGTTCGATGGCCAAGTGGTGCGCAAATCACCGAGCAAGTAAGTTGTTTATGTGTTAGTCATTTTGACCGGACATGCAACTTGTGGGTCAGATATGCTCTATGTGTTGGTCATTTGGCTGGATATGCAACTTGTTGGCCCGGTATGCAACTTGATGACAATGTTGTTTCTTTCTAGCCTTCTCGTGCATGCAACTTGTTATTGAAGGTGGAGAAGAGAAACTTCGTCCTTATGCATTGTTGGTTGAAGTTGAGTGGAGTATATTCATTGCCAACACCATCAAGACCGTCGGCGTCGGCTCCGAGGAAAAGCTGGGTTTTCCAACCGACCCAACAAAAGAGCCACCCAAGAAGATTAGAAGAGGGTTTCGGGGAAAGAACTAGAGAGAGGAGAAGAGAGAAGGGGTGGCGGCCAAGATGATGGAGAGGTTTGAGGACATCTTGATGAAGAAGGAGGAGGCATGTGTCAAGCACTATGACGTCAAGGAGGAAAAAAAGGCCGAGAGGTTTAACATGTTCATGACGGCGACCAAGAAGAATCTCAAACTCGAAGAGAAGACCATACTCGAAGAGAAGAAGGTTGAGATCGTGACTGCTTTGGAGGATTCGAAGAGGTTGACCTTGAAGATGGACGACTTAAATGAAGATGCAAGGATGATCATGCAAGCCGTACATGTTAGGATGTTGAAGTGCTTCGCAACCGAGCTTGAGACGTCAGAGAAGGAGGCGACTAGTGAGGAGGAGCCGACGACAGAGTGAGCCTGGAGTCTTAGATAGCTAGTCCGGGAGGGCAAAAAAAATCCTTTTAGCACGGACTGCTGGGCTAAGATACTTTTGTGTCTGTCAAAGCAATGGACGCCGATCTCTTTTTTTGTGATTGGCCGTTGTACATTTGAATGTTAAATTAGCCGGATCTAGACAGACATGTAGGGGATGCGGTGCGGTTGGATGACCAGCTCTCTTAGGGAAACACCAACGCACGACCCCAAATGGACCTTCATTTTGTTCGGATTTCATCCATTTGGGGCGGCAAAATGGACGCCCCTGTCTGTTTTTGCCCATTCGCCGGACGTTGTCCCTAACAAGCGGCCGCATCGCATCTTGTCCTCATCGCATACGAACATTTTAAAAATGAAAAACAGGCCGTAAATGTTAAAACACACACATAAAACATAATTAAATGTTAACTTTATGTTCAAACTAGTCCCGGGCGCACATTTAAACATAACTTAAACTTAACAATTTAAGAAAAAGATAGATAGACGTCGCCGACGTGGTCGTCTTGGATGCCCCTGTCGTCGTCTTTGATCCCGATGTCATCTTCACACGTCGCCATCATCGTCGTCGTCCATGGTGAAGTCGACGTATGGTGGAGGCTGCCAAAGGTGGGCTGGTGGCCCGTGCTAGGGCGGACGCGCTTGCACCACCTCCTCCCATGGCTCTAGCTCCTTCTCTGGTGACCGTGGCGACATGGCTGACCATCGCCTGACACCCACCGCGTCGGCCTTCTCTGGCGTCGTGGACGACGAACTCCACTGTTGGCCCACCAAGCATCCGTTCCACGCGGCGATGGGCGGCTCCTACACCACCTCCTCCCGAACCTGTTCCCTGACGGCCATGTCCATCTCTGGGATGGCGAAGTCATCGGTTGTAGAGAGGGCCACCTGGGTTTCGAGGCCCTCCCATCGGCGGTCGTCGTAGGTGTTAATGGAGTCTTTCATGACCTGCCTCATGAGTTCGACTCCTCCTCGGTCATGGGATGTGGTGGTGGCGGGGACGGGGATGGCGTTGGCGTGAGGCCGCGCACATGCGTACACCCAGGCGTTTGGGGAAGACTCTGAGCACGAGTAGGACGCGGTCGCCACAGGCTCGGAGGACGACCGACAAAAAATGATTGTTGCCGCAGGTCGTGCTCGTCACAGAGCCACGTATCCCACATCGGCGAATCTACTGTGTACCCGCGGTCGTAGAGCAGATCCGGTGGTAGGCGGGCATGGTGACGGCTGATCTCCTCACGGCGGACGCGGCCGCTCACCGGCACCGGTGGGATTGACACCCGATCTGCGGAGAGATGTCAATTGTTGGGGAGGTGGGGATCTCCCCGCGGGAGTGGCGTTGCCGTCTCCCAATAGCGTCGGCAGATGTCGCTGCCGACGTAGGGTCGTCTGCGCTACGGGGCGGCCGGCGGCGCTATGGAAAAAGCGGGTGGTGAGGGCGACGCGGACTTTGTGGAGTGGCGGCGACCGGTGGAGGAGTCAGCCTCATGGTCGTACTTCCCCTTGCTGGTCCAATGCCAGCCCATGGCGTCGGTGAGGAGGTGGATGAGAGGGATACGTCGGCGGCTAGGGTTTGCTGACTCGTGTCGGGGCTCGAGGAGGCAGTCGGGCTCGAAAATGGAAGATGTGGACTTGCCGGTCCACGACTTCCACATTAAGAAGGACGATGACCGCGCAGTTGGGTGGCTGACAGTTGTGGCCCGCCGCGCGTGCGCAATTATTTTGGGTGGTGGAGGTAGGTGGACAGCCGCCACGCGTCCTCGAGGTGGACGAGAAGCAAACACGTGCCCGTCCGTTCGTTGTCTGTCTAGACGCAAACATACAATATTTACGGATGCGGCCGCGCGTTGGACCGCGACGTCTGTCGTCTGAGACCAAACAGACACACATGGATCAGATGGGGGCGTTTAGAGCAACTTCAACGCACCGATCCAAACGGACGCACGCTTTATCTGTCTTTTGTCTGTTTGGGTTGGCCGCCCGCTCGACGTCCGCCCTCTTTTGATTTGGGTTGGCTGTGCACCCAACGCGCGTGACCCATTTCATGTCAACGCATAAATTTTAAAAGGCCCGCGACCATAGATCATGCTATGCCATCGCCCAAAGTTCATGCCGGCACCATGCCAGCGGCCTTCATACAATGCCAGCCTCCAAAAAAAAATCCACCACACAGATCATGTTGGCGTACTTGCCAGCGGCCGGCACACATGCCACTACACAAAAGGGGCGGGAATTCGACCACGCCATCTCAGCCGTGGTCATGCCAGCACACTTGCCGGCATAAAAAAGGATGGCATTTTCCGCCATAGATCATGAATTTGAGCATGACGGCCTGCATCTTCTCAAACTATGGCCTCCCTTCCGTCCGCCGCGTGCCTCCTGTCCTTCCGTTTTGTCGGCTGCACGACCCTCTCCTCGGGCGTCAGCGTCTTCTTCTTGGGCGGCGCCGCGTTCTTGCAGGGCGCGCGGTGATTTCCTTCCGCGGAGGCGACAGAGGCGAGGTCGGACGAGGCGAGGCCGGCAACGGCATCGAGGGTCGGGGCATCGTCGACCATGGCTGGGAGCGCGAGTGGGCGGGAGAGTTTTGAGAAAGTGGAGGAAAATGGTGGTTGCTGTGCCATCGACTGGCGGGCCAGGGCGAGGAGTAGGCGCGCATCGCGCGCGTCCGTTTCGTGTCCGCGTCGATGCAAATGTGACTCAAATTTGGGTCGGGAATGGTTCAGCAGGCGGACGAAAAGCGAACGCGCGTCCGTTTGGGTTGGCGTGTCGGGTCGACTTTTCTGTCCGTAGCGATCCAAACAGACGCACGCGAACAAAATTGGTCGGCGCGTTGAAATTGCTCCCGACCCAAAACGCGGCTCTCTCTTAGTTGTTGCCCTTATTCATGTCAGGTCAGTCCGCTCACTATGCAAGAGGATGTTACACAATCACACTGAAATCTGATTTCTTCTTTTTCTATCTGCGCAAGCATCTTTAGTAAGTTGGTACCTCTGGTTTGAATAGTGCGTAGTTTTTTTTGCGAGGTTTAAGAGTATATTCTACTAGTACATTAAGTGACTTTCCTTTGAAATTGAGCCAGTAAGTAGAAATCGAAAGTAAACTAAAAAAGGATGCGCATCTTCATTATTTGCGACAGGCATTCTAGAAGATGCTCGATTTCGTCCGAATAATTATGTGGAAAATAAATAAGTAAAGCACCGCCCCCAGTAAATGCCCCCAATCCCACCCCACCCCCTCTCGGCTTGGGGCTTCTCACTTCACCACCGCTCGCGTCGTCCCCCGCTGGCGATTTCGTTTGCCCATTGCCCCCTCCGAGTTCGTCGCCGTCGCCATCGCCCCCTGCTGGCGAGTTAGTCGCCGTCGCCACCTCCAAACTTGTCTCCATCACCGTCGCTCCTTCAGCGCGCCTGTGTCAGCACCATGGCTTCAACTACTGCGGGCATGCCGTCAGGAGGAAATAGAGAGTAGTAGAGGGAGTGTGTTTGGGCCTAGCCCAGGAGTAAGAGAAAGTGCTGGGCCGTGTCGTTGGGCCTTGGAGTGTGAGAGCCTGTAAGTGGCCAGGAGGATATAACCTGGAGGTGTGCTTCTGTAAACGATAGCTATGATGAATTGATTCATTGCTCACTTTCTCTTCCATCGCCTTTCCTCCTTCCTTCTTCCCCTTCCCCACGGAAACCTCACCTACTCGCTCCTACCTACCCCGATGGCGATCGGGAGATCCCAGTACATCACAGATGGTATTCAGAGCTTGGTCTGACCCGTTTGCGCTTCCCTATTCTCTTGATCTAGCTGGTAAATCCTGCGGAAGGTTGCAGAACGCCCTCGGGTTTGATCTGCGTAAATCCAGAAGTGGGTTAGCGGATTCGGGGCGGGAGCAGCAACGGCGCCATCCAAGCCGAGTGTGCAATCGAGGCAGGTGATTTCGGCCATGGAGGCGTTTGAGGAGAGATTGATGAAGGAATTGGAGGCCCTCAAATTTGTGCGGGACAAAATTGAGGGGACTGACACAATCTCATCGCGGCTGGAGGAGATCGATAAGAAGATGGAGGAACAAGCTGGCCGGATCGACGCAGTACAAGCAAAGGTGAACCTCACGATGAGCTCGATCGCGGATGTGCGCCAAGAGCAAGTTTCGGTGGCCAAGGGGGCCAAGGTGGCGCAGCAGACCGCCTCACCGTGCGACGCGACCGAGGCGTTGCTGCCCTCGCCACCTCCGCATCCCCTGCCTCCGCCCATACAAGTTCCCCGGCCGCGGCTGCAAACTAGATCCTCAGCTCAACCGGATCCAGGACGTGTGGAGGGTTAGACCCCGGAGGGGCAGTCGTCACGCAGGCCATGGATGCCGAAAATGGACTTCCCACGATTTGAAGGGGACGATGTTCGCATCTGGATCGATGGTTGTGAGTCATTCTTCCTGCTCTATGACATCTCGGAGAACTTCAAGGTAACATCAGCTACTCTGCACTTGGGAGGTGATGCTGCACATTGGTATCTCACATACAAACAGGAGGTGGGATGGGTGGAATGGCATCAGTTCAAAGAGGCTGTCATACAAGAGTTTGATGCTCACTGTCACCGGGATAAGATGAAAGCGTTGCTGATGTTGAAACAGGAAAGCACTGTAGATGAATAAAAGAGAAGTTTGCTTCAGTTAGTCTATCAGGTGCGGCTGTATGACCCTGCTATCAGTGATACCTTCTTGGTCACACGGTTTATTTTAGGATTAAAAGAAGAATTGCCTGGGGTAGTGGAGATTCAGTTTCCACTCACAATGGCAGCAGCTGCAGCATTTGCATCCGTTCAAGAGGGAACTCTGCTTAGAGCTCGGGCACCACGACAATTTCCAAAATCCAGTGTCACTAAACCTGACAGCAGAGGGGGGCAAGCCTCCGGGGATATCTGGCGCACACAACAACTGAAAGAGTACCGCCGTGCAAATGGTCTCTGTTTTGGGTGTGGGGAGAAGTTTGCCCCAGGTCACAGTTGTGCTAAACCCGCGGTGGCTCAAGCAAATGCCATAGTTGGGACTGACACTGATGCTGACCGAATACCTGACGCCGTGTTGGACGCCATTGCTATGCAGGAAGCAGTCGAAGAAGAGCTCCTGTTATCTGTCAATGCTCTCTCCGGTGCAGATCATCCCAAAACAATTCGATTGAGAGCAATGGTGGGAAATCAAGTTGTGATTATTCTCCTTGACTCCGGCAGTACACATAGTTTCATTGATGAAGCTATCCTGGACAGATTGAAACTGCAGCCACAATCTCTGCAGACAGCTCTGTCAGTTAAAGTAGCTAATGGGGAGGTGTTACCTTGTAAAGCTGAACTTCCAGAACTCACTTGGTGGATACAGGGCAACACTTTCAGTTACCCACTGAAAGTGGTGGAGTTAGGAGGACATGACATAATCCTGGGAATGGATTGGCTCGAACAATGGAGTCCTATGACTTGCCATTGGAAGGAAAAGTGGGTTCAATTTCTCTACAAAGGCACAGAAATAAAACTGAAGGGCATTCAGACTCAGCAACCAGCAGTGTTACAGAGAATGTCAGTTGATCAAGTGTTGAAATGGGAGAAAGGAAATGATATATGGGCCACTGCTGTGCTTATGCCTAAGGAAAGTCCAACTTCAGTAGCCCCTCCGGAACCTATACAGCAGCTCATTACTGAATATCAGGACATATTTCAAGAGCCCAAGACACTCCCTCCCCACATGACTTTTGACCATGCAATCCATCTTATCCCTGATGCTCAGCCAGTTAATTCCAGGCCTTATCGATACTCACCTCTACAGAAAGATGAGATAGAGAGGCAAGTGGAGGAAATGCTTAAAGCTGGACTAATCACACCTAGCATGAGTCCCTTTGCATCCCCTGTTCTATTGGTGAAAAAGAAGGATGGTTCATGGAGATTTTGCATTGATTATAGAAAATTAAATGCTATCACTATGAAGAACAGATTTCCTATGCCAATTGTGGAAGAATTATTGGATGAGTTGGCTGGCACAGCCTATTTTTCCAAGATAGATCTAAAGGCCGGGTACCATCAAATTAGAATGGTTCTTCAAGATGAGTTCAAGACTGCCTTTAAGACACATCTGGGACAATACCAATTTAAGGTCATGCCTTTTGGTTTGGCAATGGCCCCATCCACATTTCAGTGTGTCATGAATTATCTGTTTGCACCGTATATTAGGAAGTTTGTGCTCGCCTTTATGGATGATATTCTAGTCTTCAGTCACACTCTGGAAGAGCATAAGGAGCACTTAACGGTGGTGTTTCAACTGCTCAGGGAGCATCAATTTTATGCAAAAGAATCCAAATGCTCCTTTGCTCAGTCTCAGTTGGAATATTTGGGCCATATCATCTCTGACAAAGGGGTGGCCACAGACCCAGCCAAGACAGAGGCTATGGTTAAGTGGCCAGTGCCAACTAACCCAACTGAGCTGCGAGGGTTCTTGGGGCTGACTGGTTACTACAGAAAATTTGTGAAGGGCTATGGAGTGCTGGCCAGACCACTAACAACCTTGCTTTAGAAGAAAGCTTTTCAATGGAGTGAGGAGGCCAACCTAGCTTTCCAAGCTCTCAAAAAGGCCATGACCTCTACTCCGGTGCTGCTTTTACCTGACTTCTCTAAACAATTCACTATAGAGACAGATGCTTGTGCAACGGGCATTGGAGCAGTGTTGGCTCAGGAGGGACACCCTATAGCATTTTACAGCAAGGCTTTGAGTGTGCGAAACTAGCAGCTCTCCATTTATGATAAAGAATTTTTGGCTATCATCATGGCGGTGGAGAAATGGAGAGCCTATTTGAGCAGGGGGCCTTTCATTATTAAGACGGATCACCAGAGTCTTTGTCACCTGGGGGATCAAGTGCTTTCAACTGAATTGCAAAGAAAAGCAATGACAAAATTGGTAGGATTGGAATTCAAATTTCAGTATAAGAAAGGAGTGGAGAATGTGGTTGCTGATGCTTTGTCCAGGGTGGGTCATCTTATAGCCACTCGATTAATTTCCCACACTCAGCCAGCATGGATGCAGGAAGTTTTAAATTCATATACAGTGGACAAGGAAGCACAACAACTTCTGCAGAAATTGGCCCTTTCCTCAGAGCCTCTGGATGGCTACAGTCTGCAAGAGGGCATTATTCACTATCAAGGAAGGATTTGGCTAGGGGCCAATACAGCCCTCAAAACTAAAGTTATTGCTAACTTTCACTCCAGTGCAGTAGGGGGACACTCTGGAATTCAAGCAACTTATCAGCGGGTCAAGAAACTGTTCTGCTGGACAAATCTGAAACAAGATGTTCAAGACTTTGTCAAACAATGTGGAGTCTGTCAGCAAGCTAAGCATGAACATTGCAGATCTCCGGGCTTGTTAAATCCATTGCCTGTGCCTCAGGGGCCTTGGCTGGACATTACAATGAATTTCATTGAGGGACTGCCTAAATCAAATGGTTACTCCTC
Source organism: Triticum urartu (assembly GCF_056163025.1). Classification (NCBI taxonomy): domain Eukaryota; kingdom Viridiplantae; phylum Streptophyta; class Magnoliopsida; order Poales; family Poaceae; genus Triticum; species Triticum urartu. Next base: position 642,577,498 of record NC_141874.1, read on the forward strand.
TATCCTCGTGGTGGTCGACAGGTTTACAAAATACAGTCATTTTATCCCACTCAAGCATCCATTCACTGCTCCTATAGTAGCAAGAGCATTTCTGGATCAAGTGGTCAAGCTACATGGCCCTCCCAAAACTATTATCTCAGACAGAGACAAAATCTTCACTAGTGTTTTTTTGGAAAGAGTTGTTCAAATTATGGGGCACTAAACTCTTGATGAGCATGTCCTATCACCCACAAACTGATGGACAAAGCGAAAGGGTGAATCAATGTCTAGAAATGTATTTGAGATGTGTTGTGCATGATCAACCTAGACAGTGGCAATCTTGGCTTTCTGTGGCCGAATTCTGGTATAACACCAACCACCACACCTCTTTGGGTTGCTCTCCTTACAAAGCTCTCTATGGACATGAACCTCATTATGGTACATTTCCTGTGACCGCCTCTTCTCCACAGCCTGATGTGCAGCAGTGGATTTCTGAAAATCAAGCACACTGTGATCAGCTTAAAGAACATCTCTTGAGAGCTCAGACCAGGATCAAACACTATGTTGACCAACAAAGAAGTGAAAGAGAGTTTCAGGTTGGCGACAAGGTGTACCTCAAGTTACAACCCTATGCTCAACATTCAGTGGCCAACAGGCCTTGTCCAAAATTGGCCCTCAAGTTCTTTGGTCCTTTTGAAATCCTGGAAAGAATTGGACTAGCTGCATACAAATTGCAGCTACCCGATGAAGCTCTGATTCACCCAGTATTCCATGTCTCTCAACTGAAAGAGCATGTACCTGACCACACCCCCGATGGCGATCGGGAGATCCCAGTACATCACAGCCTGCCGCTGCCACTTGATCTGGTAATCCCCGGGAAACCCTAGCCAGTTTGTGCTATGAGTTGCTCAATCATGTATGCTTTTACTGGGATTATACTCTAATTAAGCTGTGTTACTCAAATCATCTGGTCCGATATCCAATATCTTTGGATGTTTTTGCTTCTGTACGGCAGTGGATTGATAGTGTAGAAGGTGAATGGATCTTCTATTGAATCACCCGTGTAGCTAGTATTCACGGGAGTGGATCTATATGCTAAAACAGACCTGTTTTGTCCTAAAAACTAGGTGACCTTTAGAAACTTGTTGGTTCTTTCCCTCTTTGCAATGGTTTTATGTTTTAAGACAGTGGATAGATGTATAAATTACTCAGCGTGTTTCTCCAAAAAAGCTTGTTATCTTATATTTTGTTGCGTTGTGAGAACAATGCAATACAAAACTTTTTGTTCAATTCATGTCTGTTTCTATATGTACAAAATGTACTGCAAATGTTGTGTTCCAGACCCTTTTCTAATTTTTTGATCCGATGCTGCCGTGCTCTGCATCATGTCATGTTATGTGCTATCCGTAAGACAGCATATCAGAGATGTGTGAGTGTTCATGTGCAGGCATATATTGGAGTTCATACTATACAAATTATGCATGTTGCGTGTATGTTCAGACTTGAGGTTGACCCTGTTATGCTGCCCCACTAGTAGTTTCTCTAAAATGGCAACATCAAGTATATATTAATGCAGTGTTTATAATTGTAGGCTATGGAGCATCTTCAGGACATGGCTTCTGTCATGTATGATGATATACCACCAGACTGCTTTAATGCCAAAGTCCCACTACAAGTTTTTGAGTACCCTGACAACGAGGTTATCCCGTTCTCATGGAGCGTGGGAACTCAGGAAGGAGGCTCTACTAAATGGATTAGGGCTTCAAAATTTGACCCTTTTGTCACTAGTTGCAGAACTTATGGACAGACAGTAGCTGCCCCTATATTGCCTTCTTCTCTTCATGTCACGGTGATGGTGTATATGCCTCTTGGTGATGCCTATCAACTGCATGGGCTTATGCAGGATTCAGATATATTATCTGATAACTTCTCATATGATGTTGGGAAGTTGATGGGCGATGCTCAACCTCAAGTCGAACCATATGTACTGCCAATGGAAGTGGAGATGCAATGCCCTGATGAGAAGGTGGGATACATTCCACCTAATGCTGAGCATGATCTGAGTATCGGTTTCACAGTTGTCAACTATAACCTTCTCTGGTCCAAGGCAAATCAATACTGCATGATTTCATTCCTGTCTGATCCAATACAAAAGTTCATCAATGACGCTGATATATGCACCGATGTACTTGCTGGTAGACCATCACCAGATCTTGAAAGTTTGGAGGCTGCTTTGGATGAAGCTAAAAAGATGCTTATCTTTATCATGTACAATAGGAACATTCCAGGTATGTAAGGAGTAACTCAAGTCACGTCTTGTTGTCTATAACCTGATGCATAATGTTCAGCTAAACATCAACAGCAAAATGAAGTTCCGTTGCCATTTTATGTATAGTGCGACCCTCCAGATATGTGTCATTTAGTTACTTTGATGCTTACAATTGCATTATGTGAATAACTAAGCATGATAAATTGCATTTCAGATCATGGTAGAGTTACAACCCATTGTGAAGGAAAACATTGCATAAGATCCAAAAATTGTTCTTTCTTTATGACACGCCATTGCAGCCATGCTTCATTTTTTCAAACTTCATCGGAACTTTCTATCAGTCAATGTATAACATTAAACTCATCTAGTTACTGTCATGCATCTCTAGCATTCAACTTAAAGCATCTATCATTGTTCATATGCTCATTTGGATGTTAATCCAACATAGGGTTTCTTTCAGTAATGCATTTCTCAAGTTGTATGGATGTTAGATTTATTTTAGAGAAGACGCCAGAAATTGATGGGTGATTTGGTACTGCTTCATGTGATAACCTGCTCCTGTATCACTGTATGGGGTGCCCATTAGTAAACTAGTATTTATAGTATGTGCACTATGATGAAATGGTTTCATGTCAAATTGACAAGCATTGAGCTTCGTCTTTATCTGGTTGCGCTGACTGCATTTATTTCGCATAGTTTTTCTTTGAATTGCATGCTTGTTTGCTATCAAAATCTAGCTAACATGAGAAATGCATCTACAGTCTCTTGAATGTCAAGCCCACTGCTGTTGAGTTTTATGCTGTCTTATTCAAAACATGATATAATGTCTTATTCAACACATGATAAGCTTGCTGTTTGTTTATTGTAGAGGCACACAACGTTTTACTGGAAATGTTTCCTGAAGTACATAATACTGTTTACTTGGACTGTCAACATTGCCAACACCCAAATGCTGCTGTGCATGAAGATTCCCCTGAGACTGTTGAGAGGCTAAATGAAGCACTTGAAAATCTCGAATATCAAGATTATGATCTCCATGACTCTGTTGAAGCTGCACAGTATAATCTGATGGCTGTAAGGGTAGACTGGAATATGGGAAACACTGCCAAAGTGCGTCAGTTGCTTTTGCACTTGCAAGGAAAGAGTTTAGTGATGCTCTGAAGCCCATCATCCACAATATGACAATTGCCACGGAGAAGCTGACGTTAATGGGAGGTTAGTCATATAGTCTGATCTAATGTTTTTATTTTACTCTTATGGTCTTTATATTCTCATTTAACTCTATGATTTCTGTTAATTTCAGTCCCAAGTGTGGATGATAGTGATGGCGAAGATGGGTTTTTCGAACTGAACTGAGCCTAGTGTCAAGCAAACATGAGTAGATGACCACTGAAGGAGGTGTATCTGAATGGGTTGTGTCCCATTTCATATTGTCTGCAGTTTTGTTCTCATTTTAAATCAGTAATAACAGAGTTGGCAGCCATAAGAGAATTGAATCACAATGTACTCCCTCTATCAAAATATAAGATGTTTTTTGACTGTAAAAAAACGTCTTATATTTTGATACGCAGGTTGTAGTTTCGGAACAAATACAAGGGCCTCTTGATACATGTGCTGGTAGTAATTTTGCAGTTCCTTATCATGTTCGTAGGGAGTTCTTAATGCAAACGGAAGTGTATGGTAGTCATTTCACAGTTCTAGCATGCTTTAGGAAGCAAAATAGTTCTTACTGCAGTTCTCATCAAACTTAAAATTTCATGTACTTTCATATCATATTATGTATGAGACTAGTAAGTGGTAAGAATCATTTTTCCCTTTTTTTTCAATTTGTGTGTTGATATTTAGCGTCAGCAAGCTATTTATATAGTGAGTATAGTTCTTGCCATTGCTGTGCTTGGGTTTATCCTATTCTGCGTACTGCTCCTAGCGGAATAGTGCCTGAATTGCACACCCCTCCAGTGACATGGGCTGCTGGGCCGGTACATTGTTGTCGATTTTGCATTTTGTATTTTTGAATTTCTTTTGCTCCATTGTTTTTTATGTTTCTTTTGTGTTTTCCTCTATTTCTCAACTTAATTTATAATTATCTTCTAAACTTTGTGAACAAGTTTTTGGAATTATAATTATTTTAAAATTAAATGAATATTTCCTTTTTTGAACATTTTAGAATACTGAAGATCATTATTTAAATTTGTGAACACTTTTGATTTCATGATCATTTTTTAAGTCAGTAAGAAACCGGCTTTTCTGAATGAGTAGTTTATTTTTAACCGTTTTTCCCCAGTTGCATAGAGCGAATACCCCTCATCTGGGGTGTCTTTCTCCACTGGTTACCTGAATGGGTTTTCTTTCTTTTTGTTTTTCATTTATGTTGGTTTCTTTATTTTTACTAGTAAATGTGTCCATGCATTGCGCCGGGAAAAATAAATGATCACATGCCTTAAGCGACCAATTTGTGTTGCCACTTTTCCTGTTTGCCATCGTCGCTGATGATGGGATGATTTTGTTGGTGCCCGCAGTCACAAATGAGATATACTCCCTTTGTCCGAAAAAACTTGTCCCAAGCTTGTATTTCAAAAGGTCTTTTACATTTGTGTCCCTAACTTGAACCCACTACTCACATTTATCCCTAATTTCGAAGTCTGCTCAAATTTGCCCCTCTGCCGTTAAGTGACCTTACAGAAATGCCTTTCCGTTTTGTTTCCGTCCGGTCAAAGGGGTTTGACCGTCCATGGGGCGTTTGTTGGACATTTTGCCCTTGCCTCCATGTGCCACTTACATGTGGGACCCAATCAAAAATAAATAAAAAGGAAAAGGAAAAACTCTCCCTCTCACCCTCTCTCTCACACACTTACATGTGGGCCCCAAACAAAATAGATAAATAAAAAAACCCCTTCCACCTCTCTCCCCTACCTCACGACTTCTCTGTCTCACCTCCGGCGAGCGCCGACAGGCCGGATTGTGCGTCGTCGGCACCAGCTCCCCACGCGCCGCAACCCTCCCTCCATTCCATTCTCCCTCTCCCTCCCTTCCTTCCTCTCCCTCCCTCTCCCGTGACTGTGCCCTGGACTAGCGACGTGCTCTAGTGACCAAAGCCAAGGTGACGATGGACGAAATCGCAACTCCGACGACCAACTTGTTGACGAAGAGTATAGTTCGGACGAGTGCACTGGGGCACGTCCAGTGGTACCAACAGAGTGTGAAGGGGTGGTCGGAGTCGACTGCAGCGACGAGCTAGGCGGCGGCCGACGGCGGCGCTCAACGAACTCGAGAAGGCGGCCATGGATCCAGTGGTTTAGGGGTCTGGGCGACATCTTAGGGGCACCACGAACACGACCGAGACATTGATTTGTGGTTTAGCAGCACAGGGGCGGCGAATCGATGATGGCGCTCCGGCGGTTGCAGACGAGAAAGATGGTCGATCCGGTCATGTTTGCAAGGTCCTGCTCGAGCTGCTCCTAGGAGTAGACAGAAGTCGAGGCGTGCACATCTCCTGGATAGATTTTCAGCCGTCTGTGAGGACAATGACCGCGACAATGGCGAAGGTCACGACGACGGCCGTCCTGGGATGCGGCTGAGGGGAGGAGAGCGAGCGGGGGAAGGGAGGGAAAGTTAGCTAGGGTTGTCCAAGGGCCTGCCGGCGTCGCTAAGTAGCCCTACTCGAGCTACTACGGCGGCAACTGTCGAGCAACAGGCGACGGTGGCGCGCGCCGGCGCGTGCAGTCGATGAGCTGACGAAGACGACGACTGGGGGAGATGGGTGGGCCTGGCGATATGCACATGGGCCGAAAGTGCACATTGCACTTGGGCCAAAAGGTAAGCACTCTCTTTCTTCTCTTTAATTTCTGTTTTATTTTTCTTCAGGGGTAAAAATGTCCAACAAACTCCCCATAGACGGTCAAGCCCCTTTGACTGGACGGAAACGGAACAGAAGGGCATTTTTGTAGGGTCACTTAACGGCAGAGGGGCAAATTTGAGCAGACTTTGAAATTAGGGGCATATCTGAGTAGGTGGTTCGACTTAGGGACAGAAATGCAAATGGCCCTTTCAAATGAATGTATCTAGCACTAATTTGATGCTAGATACATCCATATAAGGGACAAGTTTTTCCGGACGGAGGGAGTACAACGCCTCATACGTCATTGTAGATAGGTCACCACATCCAAGATACATCGTAACAAACAATGTTGACCCCTTGATGTTTCATTAAATTTTTCATTGCACAAATGTCGTTTTAGTTATAACTTACTCCCTTTGTTTCTAAATATAAGCCTTTCTTGAGATTCCACTATAGGGACTACATTCAAATGTATATAGACGTCTTTTAGAGTATAGGTTCACTCATTTTGCTCCGTATGTAGTCTATACTGAAATCTCTTAAAAGACCTGTACTCCCTCCGTTCTTAAATATTTGTCTTTCTAAAAATTTCAACAAGTGACTACATATGGAGCAAAATGAGTGAATCTACACTCTAAAATATGTCTATATACATCCATATGTGATAGTCCATTTGAAATCTCTAAAAAGACAAATATTTAGGAACGGAGGGAATACATAGTATGCAGACTAATAACATAAGAGCAAGTACAATAGCAGACTTATAGCCCGCTTACATGGCAATTTTGTCTATGTGAAGGAGAGAGACATGAAAAAAATACAGGGAGTCACTACAAGAAATATGTCAATTTGTGACCTTGACTATTGGTCACTGAAAGGTCATTGTTTTTCATTTGCGACATTTTTTTGACCAAAAACAGAAGGTCAAAAGTTGGCGGTCGTAAACTGAAATTAACGACCTTCTCTGTGAGAAGGTCGTGGACGTTTACGACCAAAATATGCCCACTGTCTTGTTTTGGTCACTAGCAGCCTCCCTAGGCCACGTAGGCATCCGACGTGGCAATATGATGTGGCACAAGAATCAGCCCGGTCCAATTCGGTTTTCTACATGGGCCTAGCCCAACAATTCGGCCTTTTTAATGTATTTTTTTCTTGTTAATTTTCGCTAGCTACATGGGCTTGGGCCATTAATTTGGCCTTTTTTTTCTAAGATGCAGCCTTTTACAGTCTACTAATTTTTTATTTTCGTCTTTTTTTGCCACTGGTCCCATCAATCAGATTGATCCCACTTGTCATGCTTATCACAAAACTGATCCCACACATCAAAAAATTCAAAATCTGTCAAACAACCATTATAACTTGTCAGGTTTCCATTTGACGGGTATTCAAATCACATACACAATCATTATTTCAAACAATCCAAATAGCAAATGAAATTCATCCAAAACAACACGACATTAGTCTATTACAAACGTTACAGTATACTACAACCCAGATAAGCCTACTACTGCCTACATTTACAACACATAATATGCTAGTCTTTGTTGATATGCTTCACAGCTGTGAACTTGGATTCTTCTTCCTAGAGCTCCAACTTCTGAAGACTGAAGGCCAGCATCTGCAAATAATAAATTATGATAAGTTAGAAACATAATCAAGTGAATCCTGACTCAAGAAACATAACCAAATTTCCTGATGTGTGTGTCATGTTATACATGCATCAAGAAGATCGTATATATACACAGATTTAATGCCTAAAGCACATCAGGCTTGGAGCTTACATATATATACACGATTACTAGTTGGAACTAGTGAACAAAGGTTGTGAATGATTTTCATGAGTATGTACAGTCATGGTTCTGGACATGAAAATGTTTATGTACATTCATGAAAGTTTTGCACATGACATGAGCAAGTCTGCAGTCCCTAATTAGATTACATGTTCTGACTTATGAGCACGAGAGGAATACATAGACACTGGAATATCCTCATGCTTAAACTAGAAAGAGAACAAAAGAAAAACTGAACCTATCTATGCAACAGAGAGAGATAGCAGGGCAGGAGGACCTATGGACCAACTTGTCCTTCACTAGATCGTTCAAGGGGAGAAAAACAGCAGCAGATCAGCTTGCCTGTTCCCGTTCACACAACTAGACCAGAGCAGCCATATCGGAACATAACTATATGGTGAATAGTTTGACACTATCAGCTATGTAGTTATATGGCTCAGGAACATCTACTCAACAAACAAAGAGTGCTACTACTCTGGCACATAGAGATGATGCATCGGCAAAATATTTCAAAACTGGATAACTAAGATGATTTACTGAATGAAATCTTGTGGAGATACTTACACCACATACCTAGCGTACCATTGCACTTACACCATATAACGAGCGAGGGGTCGGGTCGGGGCACTGACCTAGAGTCGCCGGCGCGGGAGCTCACCTTGGCCTTCATCCTGCCGCCGGACGCCAACCTGATCATAGCCCGCAGAAACCAAAATCATGGATTGGCCGGGAACCGCGCGGTACCTTGGGATCGGAGCGAGGGCGAGGGGTGGGCTGGGACTCGGATGCTGAGCTACCTGCACATGGCATATTGTGTTAATGCTTACAGCAACATAAGATACTCACATATAAAAAATGCACCCTGGAAGTATAAAGAGTGCTTCCTAGCACACCAAGAATCCAACAGAAAGCAAACATGTACACCGGTGAGCTGGTGACCATAAAGTAACATCACAAAGACTCAGCCATCACAAAGACTCAGCCCGATCATAATATAAAGCAATTCAGAAACTCAATGACAACAGAATATATAGAAGAAAGAAAAGCTCATTTGGTTGGAAATTAATTTTTAAATCGCATTTTAAGTTGCTTCCTATTGCATGAATAACAACCAGATAAAAGTATGATGAATAAACTATATGTCAAAAGAGAACTGAGCAGATAATAGACACTAAAAGAAAGCAGATAGTATACTCAATAATTACTACAGATTTGCTCACTGGACACACACACATACACACACACACACAAACACACACACACACAAACACACTTTGCACATGCAGATTTGCTCCCCGCAAAAACAAGTCTGAACAATTGGCACAAGGGTGCATATTGGAATTGCAAACAATGTTGCCTAAGGAAGTTTTCATTTTCTTTGGACGAAAAAACCATTTTCCATTTTTCGAGTGCCCGAAATGAGGTTTTATTGTGAAGGAACTACCAAATAATTGTTGCAAATTTGGACCAAATAGATTTTATAAAATACTAGGACATATTTAATGCACAATTGACAAAATGGTTGGGTGTAAAAATTTTTGATCCACCTCTCGTGAAAAAGACAAATTTCTGCCGATTTAGCTGAAAGCGGGTCAAATTTGAACTGTAGTTGCCATGTAGTTTGCTTTTATTTTTTCCAAAAATCATTTCTAGGTACATAAGTATCTATTTAATCAGAGAAACACCAAAAAAATTCCAAGATTCAACCACTAGCTAGGAACGGTCATTCCCGCCGTTTTGACCGCATTTTGAAACGGGCATAAAAAAATTGGGAAACCTTCGCATTGTGTCATAATATGTGGCCAAGTTCCTAGTAAAAATAACAAACTTGTAATACGGCAATTATTATAAAAAACTGTTCTCAGAAACGAGCTATCACGTGTGGAGATCAATGGCTTTTATGCCAAATGATCAATCTTATGGCCACATCCATGGCATAGTTTGTTCAAATGATCTCATATTGTGCACAAGGGTGCATATTGGAATGACAAACAATGTTGCCTAAGGAAGTTTTCATTTTCTTTGGACGAAAAAACCATTTTCCATTTTTCGAGTGCTCGAAATGAGGTTTTTTTGTGAAGGAATTACCAAATAATTGTTGCAAAATTGGACCAAATCAATTTTCTAAAATACTAGGACATATTTAATGCACAATTGAAAAAATGGTTGGGTGTAAAAAGTTTTGATCCACCTCTCATGAAAAATACAAATTTCCGCCGATTCAGCTGGAAGCGAGTCAAATTTGAACTGTAGCTGCCTTGTAGTTTGCTCTTTATTTTTTCCAAAAATTATTTCTAGGTACATAAGTATCTATTTAATCAGAGAAACACCAAAAAAAATTCCAAGATTCAACCACTAGCTAGGAACGGTCATTCCTGCTGTCTTGACAGCATTTTGAAACGGGCATAAAAAATAAAAAAAAATAAAAAAATTGGGAAACCTTCGCATTGTGTCATCATATGTGGCCAAGTTCCTAGGGAAAAATAACAAACTTGTAATATGACAATTATTATAAAAAACTGTTCTCAGAAACGAGCTATCACGTGTGGAGATCAATGGCTTTCAAGCCAAATGATCAATCTTATGGCCACATCCATGACATAGTTTGTTCAAATGATCTCATATTGTGCACAAGGGTGCATATTGGAATGACAAACAATGTTGCCTAAGGAAGTTTTCATTTTCTTTGGACGAAAAAACCATTTTCCATTTTTCGAGTGCTCGAAATGAGGTTTTTTTGTGAAGGAATTACCAAATAATTGTTGCAAAATTGGACCAAATAAATTTTCTAAAATACTAGGACATATTTAATGCACAATTGACAAAATGGTTGGGTGTAAAATTTTTTGATCCACCTCTCGTGAAAAAGACAAATTTCCGCCGATTCAGCTGGAAGCGGGTCAAATTTGAACTGCAGCTGCCTCATAGTTTGCTATTTATTTTTTCCAAAAATCATTTCTAGTTACATAAGGACCTATTCAATCAGAAATACATGGTTTGGTGGTGATACGTTGAGGTTTGGGCGGTGGCCGAGGCCCCAACTCTAGAGCATGTAAACTCGCATGCCCGCCGCGTGGTCACCGCGTGACCGTGGCGTTGCCATGTGTTCTGGGCGGCCTAGGCATGTCTAGTGGGTTGGGCACTCCCTAGGTAGGTGCTAGGAAGAAAATTACAACATAAGATTCTCACGAGGAGACCGATCGATGCTCAAACATGAATTAGCAGCCAAGTGTTTGATTAGCGGTACAGAAAATGTACATGGCTAATGGGTGTGAGTTTTGGTCAAGGATGATCAGTTACTAAGAAGACCGTCTTCACAAATTTTCAGCTCAAAAGGAGGAGCCTAGGTGGTACTTGCTTTGCAAACTACCACACTGGACATAAATACGAATGTTGAAGCTCGACTCAAAATAATGAATGGATTAAGCTGGCATTTGGTGGAGGATGGTTATTTGGGCATAGGAAAGCACTGTAGAAAATAGATACTATTTGGACATGCCAAAGTGGTACTTCCTTCACAAACTGTTGTTCTGAACAGAATAGGAAAATGAATATTTTTGAACTAGGCAAGGAAGGTTTTTACATATTTGACGAAGATATGACCCAAAGAATTTATGAGATTTTTTTGGGAATTTTGGGAATGACAGAAATGTAGTTGCTTCACAACCTAGGGCAAAAACTGCCACATGGACATGACACATAGGCAAAACTGATGAGGTGGCGCCTAGTCATAGCAACCGATCACAATTTACAAGGCTATGACCATCTATATTGGTCGTTAACAACTAGAAATAAGGTAGCAGACTAGCGCTGTTTGCTTTATGACCATTTCGTGTAAGGAAATTACGACCTTTCTGACCAAAATGGTCGCAATGGTTCAGGGTTTGGAGCCCCCCGAATAGCTTTTGACCAATTAGTCTGAAATGGTCATAGATCTATGACCAATTCTTCCAGGGTCACTGACAGAAGGTCACTAGTTGACATATTTCTTGTAGTGAGTGAGCTCTCATGCAAGAGTCAAGCTATATGCGGATTCCTAGGCCAATACAATAAATATGAAGAAAAAAAATAAGAGAGAAGATGAGAAAAGGTAGTATTCTTATAGCCAACCTTATTGTTTGAATGGCTATAAATGGTGGCTATATATGACATGGCAACACCATATAGCCAAGAGTTGGCTATACTATTAATCATGCTCTAAGGTTTACAATAGTACCACAGGAAACACACCATCAATCTTTGTTTTTTGCGGGAAACACACCATCAATCTTAATGTTACTGGTTACCCTATGGTGTATGCTGGAATAATATTCTTCCAAAGGGGCTTTAGTCAAAGGCAACATAAAAAATTCTAACAATTTCAATCATGAAAATTTCAATTAACTATTTTTTGAAAGATATGCTATATTATTATTATTATTATTATTATTATTATTATTATTATTATTATTATTATTATTATTATTATTATAACGAGAAAATCTAAAACTGTCACAACGATCCCCCAAACACTTCTTAATGGGCCTGAATTGTTATAATAGTAAATAATGATAATTAGGGCCATGAAGGAATCCTTAAGATAAACTTCTTAAGTGTATACGTATTTCACAAAAAAATTTTATAAAGGACGGAATTACTTTGAGTAAGTTGAAATTTCTCATAAGCTTTGACCTTGTATGTGTTACAGTACTAGATGAGTCCGTAGTTGCCCACCAGGTTGAGAAATCGTATAGAGTTTCACCTGCCATGTCTTTGAAAGGTAATGACATGTTGACAATGAAGGCAGAACGATGATATGCCGATCGTTGTACACCTTCAAAACTTATACGCTCCATGCTAAATCGTATAGAGTTTCACCTGCCATGTCTTTGAAAGGTAATGACATGTTGACAATAAAGGCAGAACGATGATATGCCGATCGTTGTACACCTTCAAAACTTATACGCTCCATGCTATAGTGCCCAGACAATTTGTAACTTCAATATTATTGTCACCCAAGGATGAGTATTCAACTATCCTGCAATTACAAATTGTAATCGGTCTGTCCCAAAGACAGTGCAACCATGTGCTGAGAGGCAGGCATGCATTCATGGGAGCTTGGACAGGATGTGCTTATTAGATAGCGGGACATGCTATGGTTTGTTTATTCAAAATACAATAACATGAAGAAAGTGATTGAAGTCAGTCTTTAGAGCATTCTCATGTGTTCATGATCTTCTCTACTTTTATAAAAAAACTGAGTTGGTGAAGATGGTGTGCCTGTCATCTTGTAATATAGACCGTCTGATCTATATCTGACGGATAGAAAACAAACTATGACAATTTTATGAAAAAATACCCGCACCTCTCTCCACAAAATTGCAGATAAGGCATTTTCTTGTTCATCTTTATCTCCCACAACGTCATTGTTGAGCAATTAAAAAAGAAAGCCTCTGAAACAATCTGGCATGGTGGCCGCTGTCGGCTCGTCTATCAGCATGCCTTCGCTCAGTCCGACCACCAATCACCACCACGCCTCACTCCTCCTCACCTCATCTTCCTCTTTCTCGAAATATCATTAGTTTTTACATATGAGATTACTCCCGCATGGATCAACCACAACAGGTGTTTATAAAAAAATGCATCTTGATTTTCCGTGCAATGCACGGGCATCTTGCTAGTTACCATATACTCCCTCTGTCCCAAAATAAATGTCTTGAGCTTAGTACAAATTTGTACTAGAGCTAGTACAAAGTTAAGACACTTATTTTGGGACGGAGGGAGTATATCTGAGAGTAAACATTATGCTTAATCTTATTTCCACCTCAGCACCTTTCTAACCAAAGGTAGCAATGGAGCCAACCCACTTCACTTTTGTACACGTATCAAACACATAAATAGAAGTATAGAACAAAAGCAATTCATCCCATTTGATATCCAAGCAACACGCACTGGATGGCTCGACATGGCGCAGAATAAGGGAAATGGGATTCACCGCTCATCTTGTCCGCTAGCTTTTGCTGGCCACGCGTCTTTGCGCGGATCGAAACGCCTGCAGGCTTGTAGTTGCCGCCCATGGCAGCATGGCACAATGCACAACAGCTCAGCGCTACACATTTTCCATCGAATCGTGTATGTGTTGTTGTTGGAGACATACATAACAGGTAGGCCCATGAAGTATCAAAGATCATAAAGCACGGGGTTCACATATTAGATGAACCCACAACATCACTTAGACAATCGACAAACCATCCACTCGGATGACCATCAAGTCACTCGGATGATAACAACCACTCGAAGCATAGCACTCCATTCGACGAACTCATTCCACTCGGAACACCTGATCTCACTCGGATATGCGAAGACCAACAGTTGATAAGGCACTTGAAGCATCATCTTAGTATTAGGCTAAGTTATGGCATTAACGACCCCACTTTGTAACATAAGAGGTGGGGAGGTGGCACACTCTATATAAGCCACCCCCACCACTAGACATGGGGCCTTTTTCTTCTCTCATTCCTCTCTTGGCTCTCTCTCGCCATTAGTCTGAGGACTTAGCTCAGGCACGGGGATCTGTTCCTCTCTCTCTCTCAAATTGTAATCTCCAGATATATACTCAAATAAAACAAAACCTCTCCGAAGCACAAGACGTAGGGCTGTTATCTTCACCGCGAGAGGCCCGAACTCGCTAAAACCACTATGTTACCCATATGCATCTCGATAGATCATGCTTCTTTACACTATCCCTTATTATTGTCGGAATCATTCCCACGACAGTTTGCACCCACCGTGTGGCATGGCGTCTATCGAGCCATGATGCAAATGGTTTTACTTCAATTTGCGGCAGCGGATCAATGACCATCGTCAGAGAAATTGGCCGTTGGATGTCTGGCCATTGCGCCATTCGCACAAACAAAAGGATCAGGGAAGTATCCATTCGATCTAGTATTTTTACAATAAATCGTCTAACAATGAGTTTGTCTTTTGTCTTCTGCATGATCGATCATGAAGCAAAGAGGAAGAGAAAAGGGCAAGTCATTCCTCATCTTTCTTGCCTTCTCACAGGATCATCATCAATGGCAACCACCGCAAACAGCCGTTGGCGTGGGCGTCCCGTTGTCTCCGGCGTCGTCTACGACACCGTCGACGAGCTCGTGTAAATGCCCTCCGGAGCGGCATCTACTGCGTCGTCTCCGGCCTCATCTATGACACCGTCGGTGAGCTCGTACAAACGCTCTCCGTCGCGGTCCGCCGCGTCGTCTCCAGCCTTGTCTACGACGCTGTCGGCGAGATCATCCAAACGCCCTCTGGCGCGGTCCGCTGCATCGCCTTCGGCCTCGTTCATGTCGCCGTCGGCGAGCTCGTCCAAACGCCCTTTGGCGCGGCCGTCTCCAACCTCGTCTACGACACCGTCGGCGAGCTCGTACAAACGCCCTCCGGCGTGGTCCGCTGCGTCGTCTCCGGCCTTGTCTATGACGCCATTGGCGAGCTCGTCCAAACGCCCTCCGGCGCGGTCCGGCGCGTCGCCTCCGGCCTCGTCTACAAGCCGCCGGCAAGCTCTGTTGGAATGTTTGTAATCCTATCGCACTAGTTGCTTAGGTTTGTTTTCAGCAAATAAACTGGTCCATGCAACGTGAGCTTGTTCACGTCTGAATCGGGGCAGTAGCTAGGTTGTTAGCATGATGCTTTGTGCGTGGTCAAGGACGTGGGATGGCACATCCAATTAGCTTGGTCGTGGCACAAAATTAGGATTTTTCTGTTAGTTAGTTGAGCTGTTAAATAAACGAGAAAACAAAAAAGCTGCAGAAGTTGCACACAGCGCAAAACCCTCCTCTCTCTCTCGTGTGTGTGTGTGTGTTCGAGTTCATCAGGCGAGTTCTTCTCTGGATCAGCTACAACAAGTGGCATCAGAGCCTCTGATCAAGAGCTAAGAGCCATGGCTGGCGGACGAGGTTCGCAGGCGCCGACAGGGACGCCGGTGGCGGATCAGCAACACCGCACACAGAGCTGCGGGTGGAGCCCGACGCGGCACGGAGGCCACGCCGTGATCATCCGAGAGAGCGCCAGGGAGGTCGGCGGCGGCGACGTCGTCTGGCCCATGCTGACGCGTGTTGGGGAACGCGGTAATTTCAAATTTTTTCCTCGATCACGCAAGATCTATCTGTAGGTGATGCATAGCAACGAGAGGGGAGAGTGTTGTCTACGTACCCTCGTAGACCGAAAGCGGAAGCGTTATGACAACGCGGTTGATGTAGTCGTACGTCTTGACGATCCGACCGATCCTAGCACAGAAGGTACAACACCTCCGCGATATGCACACGTTCAGCTCGGTGACGTCCCACGAACTCTAGATCCAACTGAGGTCGGGGGAGAGTTTCATCAACACGACGGCGTGGTGACGGTGATGATGAAGTTATCGGCGCAGGGCTTCACCTAAGCACTACGACGATATGACCGAGGTTGAATTCTGTGGAGAGGGGCACTGCACACGGCTAAACAATCAACTTGTGTGTTCTAGGGTGCCCCCTTGCCCCCATATATAAAGGAGGGAGGGAGGAGGAGGCCGGCCAGGGGAGGAGGCGCGCCAAGGGGGGGAAATCCTACTCCAAGTAGGTTTGCCCCCCTTCCTATTCCAACAAGGAGAAGGGGGAAGGCGGAGGTGGAGAGAAGGAAGGAGAGGGGGGGGGGGCACCGCCCCCTCCCCTTGTCCAATTCGGACTAGGGCAAGGAGGGCCGCACGCCACCTCTTGGCCGCCCTCTCTCCACTATGGACCATGAGGCCCAATAGCTTCCGAGGGGTGGGGGTTCCGGTAACCCCCGGTAGTCCAATTTTATTCTAAACTTATCCGGAACACTTCCAGTGTCCGAATATAGTCGTCCAATATATCAATCTTTATGTCTCGATCATTTTGAGACTCCTTGTCATGTCCGTGATCATATCTAGGACTCCGAACAATCTTCGGTACATCATATCACATAAACTCATAATACCAATCGTCATTGAACGTTAAGCGTGTGGACCCTACGAGTTTGAGAACTATGTAGACATGACCGAGACACGTCTCCGGTTAATAACCAATAGCGGAACCTGAATGCTCATATTGGTTCCTGCATATTCTACGAAGATCTTTATCGGTCAAACCACATAACAACACACGTTGTTCCCTTTGTCATCGGTATGTTACTTGCCCGAGATTCGATCATCGATATCTCAATACCTAGTTCAATCTCGTTACCGACAAGTCTCTTTACTCGTTCCATAATACTTCATCCCGCAACTAACTCATTAGTCACAATGCTTGCAAGGCTTATAGTGATGAGTATTACCGAGAGGGCCCAGAGATACCTCTCCGAAATACGGAGTGACAAATCCTAATCTTGATCTATGCCAACCCAACAAACACCTTCGAAGACACCTGTAGGGCACCTTTATAATCACCCATTTACGTTGTGACGTTTGGTAGCACACAAAGTGTTCCTCAGGTATTCGGGAGTTGCATAATCTCATAGTTTGAGGAACTTGTATAAGTCATGAAGAAAGAAGTAGCAATGAAACTGACACGATCATAATGCTAAGCTAACGGATGGGTCATGTCCATCACATCATTCTCCTAATGATGTGATCCCGTTCATCAAATGACAACACATGTCTATGGTTAGGAAACATAACCATCTTTGATTAACGAGCTAGTCAAGTAGAGGCATACTAGGGACTATAAGTTTTGTCTATGTATTCACACATGTACTAAGTTTTCGGTTAATACAATTCTAGCATGAATAATAAACATTTATCATGAATTAAGGAAATAAATAATAACTTTATTATTTCCTCTAGGGCATATTTCCTTTAGTCTCCCACTTGCACTAGAGTCAATAATCTAGATTACATAGTAATGATTCTAACACCCATGGAGCTTTGGTGCTGATCATGTTTTGCTCGTGGAAGGCTTAGTCAATGGGTCTGCAACATTCAGATCCATGTGTATCTTGCAAATCTCTATGTACCCTTCCGACACTTGATGACAGATGGAATTGAAGCATCTCTTGATGTGCTTGGTTCTCTTGTGAAATCTGGATTCCTTTGCCAAGGCAATTGCACCAGTATTGTCACAAAAGATTTTAATTGTACCCGATGCACTAGGTATGACACCTAGACCGGATATGAACTCCTTCATCCAAACTCCTTCATTTGCTGCTTCTGAAGCATCAATGTACTCCGCTTCACACGTAGATCCCGCCATGACGCTCTGCTTGGAACTGCACCAACTGATAGCTCCTCCATTCGATAAAAATACGTATCCGGTTTGAGACTTAGAATCATCCGGATCAGTGTCAAAGCTTGCATTGACGTAACCGTTTACGATGAGCTATTTTTTACCTCCATAAACGAGAAACATATCCTTAGTCCTTTTCAGGTATTTCAGAATGTTCTTGATCGCTGTCCAGTGCTCCACTCCGGGATTACTTTGGTACCTTCCTGCTATGCTTATAGCAAGACATACATCAGGTCTGGTACACAACATTGCATACATGATAGAACCTATGGCTGAAGCATAGGGAATGACTTTCATTTTCTCTCTATCTTCTGCAGTGGTCGGACATTGAGTCTGACTCAACTTCACACCTTGTAACACATGTAAGAACCCTTTCTTTGACTGATCCATTTTGAACTTCTTCAAAACTTTATCAAGGTATGTGCTTTGTGAAAGTCCAATTAAGCATCTTGATCTATCTCTATAAATTTTCATGCCCAATATGTAAGCAACTTCTCTGAGGTCTTTCATAGAAAAACTCTTATTCAGGTATCCCTTTATGCTATCCAAAAATTCTATATCATTTCCAATCAATAATATGTCATCTACAATAAGATTAGAAATGCTTCAGAGCTCCCACTCACTTTCTTGTAAATACAGGCTTCTCCAAAAGTCTGTATAAAACCATATGCTTTGATCACACTATCAAAGCGTTTATTCCAACTCAGAGAGGCTTGCACCATTACATAAATGGATCACTGGAGCTTGCACACTTTGTTAGCACTCTTTGGATCGACAAAACCTTCCGGTTGCATCATATACAACTCTTCTTCTAGAAATCCATTCAGGAATGCAGTTTTGACATCCATTTGCCAAATTTCATAATCATAAAATGTAGCAATTGCTAACATGATTCAGACAGACTTAAGCATCGCTACGGGTGAGAAAGTCTCATCGTAGTCAACTCTTTGAACTTGTCAAAAACCTTTTGCAACAAGTCGAGCTTTGTAAACAGTAACATTACCGTCTACGTCAGTCTTCTTCTTAAAGATCCATTTATTTTCTATGGCTTGCCTATCATCAGGCTAGTCCACCAAAGTCCACACTTTGTTCTCATACATGGATCCCATCTCAGATTTCATGGCTTCAAGCCATTTCGCGGAATCTGGGCTCATCATCGCTTCCTCATAGTTCGTAGGTTCATCATGGTCTAGTAACATGACTTCCAGAACAGGATTACCGTACCACTTTGGTGCGGATCTTACTCTAGAAGACCTACAAGGTTCGATAGTAACTTGATCTGAAGCTTCATGATCATCATCATTAGCTTCCTCACTAACTGGTGTAGGAATCAGTGGAACTGATTTCTGTGATGAACTACTTTCCAATAAGGGAGAAGGTACAGTTACCTCATCAACTTCTACTTTCCTCCCACTCACTTCTTTCGAGAGATACTCCTTCTCTAGAAAGGATCCATTCTTAGCAACAAAGATTTTGCCTTCGGATCTGTGATACAAGGTGTACCCAATAGTCTCCTTTGGGTATCCTATGAAGACACACTTTTTCGATTTGGGTTTGAGCTTATCAGGTTGAAGCTTTTTCACATAAGCATCGCATCCCCAAACTTTAAGAAACGACAACTTTTGTTTCTTGCCAAACCACAGTTCATAAGGCGTCGTCTCAACAGATTTTGATGGTGCCCTATTTAAAGTGAATGCAGCCGTCTCTAAAGCATAACCCCAAAACAATAGCGGTGAATCAGTAAGAGACATCATAGATCGCACCGTATCCAATAAAGTACGGTTACAATGTTCAGACACACCATTTCGCTGTGGTGTTCCAGGTGGCGTTAGTTGTGAAACTATCCCATGTTGTTTCAAATGAAGACCAAACTCGCAACTCAAATATTCTCCTCCACGATCAGATCGTAGAAACTTTATTTTCTTGTTACAATGATTTTCCACTTCACTCTGAAATTCTTTGAACTTTTCAAATGTTTCAGACTTATGCTTCATTAAGTAGATATAACCATATCTGCTCAAATCATCTGTTAAGGTAAGAAAATAATGATACCCACCACGAGCCTCAATACTCATTGGACCACATACATCGGTATGTATTATTTCCAACAAGTCAGTAGCTCGTTCCATTGTTTCGGAGAACGGAGTTTTAGTCATCTTGCCCATAAGGCACAGTTCGCAAGCACGAAGTGATTCATAATCAAGTGATTCCAAAAGTCCATCAGCATGGAGTTTCTTCATGCGCTTTACACCGATATGACCCAAACGGCAGTGCCACAAATAAGTTGCACTATCATTATTAAACTTAAATCTTTTGGCTTCAACACTATGAATATGTGTATCACTACTATCGAGATTCAATAAAAATAGACCACTCAGCAGGGGTGCATGACCATAAAAGATATTACTCATATAAATAGAACAACCATTATTCTCTGATTTAAATGAATAATCGTCTCGCACTAAACAAGATCCAGATATAATGTTCATGCTCAACGCTGGCACCAAATAACAATTATTCAGGTCTAAAACTAATCCCGATGGTAGATGTAGAGGTAGCGTGCCGACTGCAATCACATCAACTTTGGAACCATTTCCCACGCGCATCGTCACCTCGTCCTTAATTAGCTAATCTTTGCTAAATCCGTAGCCCCTGTTTTGAGTTGCAAATATGAGCAACAGAACCAGTATCAAATACCCAGGCGCTATTGCGAGCATTAGTTAAGTACACATCAATAACATGTATATCAAATATACCTTTCACTTTGCCATCCTTCTTATCCGCCAAATACTTGGGGCAGTTCCGCTTCCAGTGACCAGGCCCTTTGCAGTAGAAGCACTCAGTTTCAGGCTTAGGTCCAGACTTAGGTTTCTTCTCTTGAGCAACAACCTTTTTGTCGTTCTTCTTGAAATTCCCCCTCTTCCCTTTGCCCTTTTTATTGAAACTAGTGGTCTTATTGACCATCAACACTTGATGCTCCTTTTAGATTTCTACCTCCGCGGCCTTTAGCATCGCGAAGAGCTCAGGAATAGTTTTGTTCATCCCTTGCATATTATAGTTCATCACGAAGCCTTTATAGCTTGGTGGTAGTGATTGAAGAACTCTGTCAATGACACAATCAACTGGAAGATCAACTCCCAGTTGAGTCAAGTGGTTATGGTACCCAGACATTCTGAGTATGTGTTCACTGACAGAACTATTCTTCTCCATTTTGCAGCTGTAGAACTTCTTGGAGACTTCATATCTCTCAACTTAGGCATTTGCTTGAAATATTAACTTCAACTCTTGGAACATCTCATATGCTCCATGACGTTCAAAACGTCTTTGAAGTCCCGTTTCTAAGCTGTAAAGCATGGCACACTAAACTATCGAGTAGTCATCAGCTTTGCTCTGCCAGATGTTCTTAACGTCATCAGTAGCATCTGCAGCAGGCCTGACACCCAATGGTGCTTCCAGGACGTAATTCTTCTGTGCAGTAATGAGGATAATCCTCAAGTTACGGACCCAGTCCGTGTAGTTCCTGCCATCATCTTTCAACTTAGCTTTCTCTAGGAACGCATTAAAATTCAAAGGAACGGTAGCACGGGCCATTGATCTACAACAACATAGACATGAAAAATACTATCAGGTACCAAGTTCATGATAAATTAAAGTTCAATTAATCATATTACTTAAGAACTCCCACTTAGATAGACATTCCTCTAATCATCTAAGTGACCACGTGATCTAAATCAACTAAACCATGTCCGATCATCACATGAGATGGAGTAGTTTTCAATGGTGAACATCACTATGTTGATCATATCTACTATATGATTCACGCTAGACCTTTTGGTCTCAGTGTTCCAAGGCCATATCTGCATATGCTAGGCTCGTCAAGTTTAACCCGAGTATTCTGCGTGTGCAAAACTGGCTTGCACCTGTTGTATGTGAACGTAGAGCTTATCACACCCGATCATCACGTGGTGTCTCGGCACGGCGAACTATAGAAACGGTGCATACTCAGGGAGAACACTTGTACCTTGAAATTTAGTAAGGGATCATCTTATAATGCTACCGACATTCTAAGCAAAATAAGATGCATAAAGGATAAACATCACATGCAATCAAAATATGTGACATGATATGGCCATCATCATCTTGTGCTCATGATCTCCATCACCAAAGCATCGTCATGATCTCCATCGTTACCAGTGCCACACTTGATCTCCATCGTAGCATCGTTGTCGTCTCGCCAACTATTGTTACTATGACTATCGCTACCGCTTACACTACAAAAAAATACACATCCGTGACATTTTGGGCCGAATGAAATTTTTTCTGTCATACTTATGACACTTCTATGACGATAATTGTGACAAAACTCGGTATCATCATAGATGTGGTGGGTGAGGGAGTCCTGGATTAGGGGGTCCTCGGACAGCCGGACCATATACTTTGGCCGGACTGTTGGACTATGAAGATACAAGATTGAAGACTTCGTCCCGTGTCCGGGTGGGACTCTCCTTTGCGTGGAAGGAAAGCTTGGCAATACAGATATGTAGATCTCCTTTTCTATAACCGACTCTGTGTAACCCTAACCCCCTCCGGTGTCTATATAAACCGGAGGGTTTAGTCCGTAGGACAACAACAATCATAATCATAGGCTAGCTTCTAGGGTTTAGCCTCTACGATCTCGTGGTAGATCAACTCTTGTAATACTCATATCATCAAGATCAATCAAGCATGAAGTAGGGTATTACCTCCATCGAGAGGGCCCGAAGTTGGGTAAACATTGTGTCCCCCGCCTCCTGTTACCATTGGCCTTAGATGCACAGTTCGGGACCCCCTACCCGAGATCCGCCGGTTTTGACACCGACATTGGTGCTTTCATTGAGAGTTCCACTGTGTTGTCATGATAAGGCTTGATGGCTCCTTCAATCATCTACAATGATGCGATCCAGGGTGAGGTTTTCCTCCCCGGACAGATCTTTGTATTCGGCGGCTTCGTACTGTGGGCCAACTCGCTTGGCCATCTGGAGCAGATCAATAGCTAGGCCCCTGGCCATCAGGCTAGGTTTGGAAGCTTGAACTACACTGCCGACATCCGCGGAGATTTGATCTTCGACGGATTCGAGCCCATGACAGGTGTGTTGTACAGTCACGATGAGCTTGACTTGGATCTACAATCAGACAATGTTCAGGAAAACACACCTATAGCTACCCTGGCCTTAGAGCCGGAGCAGACCGCACCATCCGAGGATGGGTGGATAGACCCCGCCACGGAGGACGCACACTCAACGGCGATAGAGCCAAACACAGGCTTCACCTCTAATGAGATCTGTGTCATTGGACCCTCGGACTCGTCTCCGGCCATAGGTTCCGAACCACGCGCATCCGTGCCTATCGAATCTGGTTGGGCACCGATCATGGAGTTTTCCTCCGCGGATATCTTTCAGCACTCACCCTTGGGCGACGTGCTAAATTCACTGAAATCCCTCTCCCTATCAGGAGACTCTTGGCCGAACTATGTTCAGCTTGAGTGAGAAGCGGACGACGAAGAAATTCGTTCCCCACCCACCACCCACTTAATATTCACTATCGATGACTTAACCGACATGCTTGATTTCGACTCCGAAGACGTCGACGGTATGGACGACGACGCCGGAGAAGAACAGGAACCACCGCCCACAGGGCGCTGGACAACCACCTCATCATATGATATATACATGGTGGATAAACCCGAAGAAAACAACAGCGAGGAACGGAAGGATGCAACGGAGGATAATCCCCTCGAGAAGCAACCAAAGCGACGACGTATGCGCCACTCTAAATCCCGCCACAGTAAAAACAGCAATAACAGCGCAAGAAGAAATAATACCCGGTCGACTCCAAAGGAAACGAAGACCCCATGGACCCAGCGATGGAGCAGGATGAGCCAGGGGACAGCAAACATAGTCCGGGGCCGCTGTCCGATCATAGCAACAACGGAGATAAAACCCATAAACCTGTCTTCGGAGAGGATAACTGTCCGGGCGGCGATGCACTCATCATCCTGGAAAAACACCTGGAACAAGAGAACCTCCATAGAAGGCTTATTGCCACCGCGAGGAGCTTGAAGAAGCAGAAGCAAAGGCTTAAGGCCGTGCAAGATACGCTCAACCACAGATGGAACAAAGTGCTCGACACTGAAGAAAAATGCGGCGGCGATCGCCACACAAAGAGCTACCCAAAGCGCAAGCTGCTGCCTGAATTCGACGACGAGGCTATAGAGCCCATTCAACCGAAAAATAAAACGGCCGATCAGCTGGGCCGACCACCCCGTGGCCGCGACAGGGCGGCTAATGACGCCGCACATAAGTCAGCACATGATTTACGTGAGCACCTGGACAAAAAAGCCGGTATGGCCAGGTCCATCTATGGATCTAGGAAGCATGCTCCGGCACATGATCATGGCCGCCCAAACGACTATATTGACCGAATAACAGCTCGGAATCAAAACCGAACACTACAACCGTCAGAAGAATGCCATGACACATCCAAATACAGGGGTGTCGCACACCCCTGTGCTTCACCGATGAGGTGCTGGATCATGAATTTCCAGAGGGATTCAAACCCGTGAACATAGAGGCATACGACGGAACGACAAACCCTGGGGTCTGGATTGAGGACTTTATCCTTCACATCCACATGGCTCGCGGAGATGATCTCCACGCCATCAAATACCTACCCCTCAAGTTGAAAGGACCAGCTCGACACTGGTTGTAAAGCGTCCCTGAAAACTCAATGGGAAGTTGGGAAGAACTTGAGGATGCTTTTAGGGCTAATTTTCAAGGGACCTATGTCCGACCTCCGGATGCAGACGATTTAAGTCACATAATTCAACAACCCAGAGAGTGAGCCCGAAAGCTTTGGAACAGATTTCTCACCAAGAAGAATCAAATCGTCGACTGCCCGGACGTAGAAGCCTTAGCGGCCTTCAAACACAGTGTCTGGGACGAATGGCTCGCCAGACACCTCGGCCAGGAAAAACCGAGGACAATGGCAGCCCTAACAAGCCTTATGACCCACTTTTGCGCGAGCGAGGACAGTTGGTTGGCCCGTAGCGGCACCAGCGACCCAGGAACATCCAAAGTCAGGGATGGTAATGGGAAACTGCGACGCAATAAAAACAAGAGTCGAAACAATGAAGACAACCCAGACAACACGACGATAAACGCCGGATTCAGGTGCTCTCGACCCGGTCAACGGAAAAAGCCATTTAAAGGCATCAGAGATGGACCGTCCAGCCTAAACAAGATTCTAGACAGATTATGTCAGATTCATGGCACCCCCGAAAAACCTGCAAATCACACCAATAGAGAATGCTGGGTCTTCAAGCAGGCCGACAAACTAAACGCTGAACACAAGGGGAGGGAGACGCCAAGTGAAGACGAGGATGAGCCTCGCCAGCCGAACACTGGGGGACAGAAATTTTTTCCACTAGTGGTCAAAACAGTGAACATGATTTACGCAACTCACATACCAAAGAGGAGGCGCAGACACACACTCCGAGACGTATACGTTGTAGAGCCCCCCCCCAAGTTCAACCCTTGGTCGGCCTGCCCGATTACTTTTGATCGCAGGGATCATCTGACTAGTATCCGGCACGGAGGATCGACTGCCTTGGTGCTCGACCCAATAATTGACGGATACCATCTCACCCGAGTCCTTATGGACGGCGGCTGTAGTCTTAATCTGATATATCAGGACACTGTCCGCAAAATAGGGATAGACCCGTCAAGAATCAACCAAAGCAATACTACCTTTAAAGGAGTAATACCAGGCGTAGAGGCCCGCTGCACGGGCTCTCTAGTACTAGAGGTTGTATTAGGTTCTCCCGACAACTTCCGAAGCGAAGAATTAATCTTCGACATCACTCCATTCCGAAATGGCTATCACGCGCTACTCGGAAGAACGGCCTTCGCTCGTTTCAATGCAGTACCGCATTACGCTTATCTTAAACTTAAGATGCCCGGTCCACGTGGCATCATCATAGTTAGCGGAAATACAGAGCATTCCTTACGTGTGGAAGAATATGTGGCGGCTCTAGCAGCCGAACACTGAACGGCCTCACCAACCAGAATAAATGATCGGTCGTCAAGACTGCGGACACAGTTAGACGAGTCCGACACACCACTAATTGTAGCAGCCCAGACAAACATGAGCTTGGGTTGATGGATATACCCCCATAAGTGGTGCTAGGGGCTGCCCGCATGTAAAAGGCCCATAGTTCGGCTTGACCCTATTAATACAATAATAGATTGCATTTTCATGGTTCATTAAGAATAACCAACGTTTCGCACGAAGTCTTTCACCTGGGTTTTTCTGTTTTACAGATGATCATCGTGCTACACCCTTCCAGGATATGGCACAACGGAGACAAAGGCGCATACGTGCAGCAGGGCCCCGCTCAAAGGTTTCTTTTTAGATTAAGAACCTGTGTAAACCTTTTTTAATGTCTCTTGTTGTTTCACACCCTCCGGGCACTCAACACAACCGAGAGGGATGCTGGCGATTTGACATTTCGTCACGCCAGACTAATGCATCTACCTGGAAATTCAGGGCTCATTATCGAGGGCGTTACTTAGCCCAATATATGTTGTAAAGTCCGAATACCCTAGGGAGTGTTCGGCATCACGAGTTTGGCCTTATATGCATCAGCTCTGGATCATGTCTTTGGTCAATAGTTGGGTTTGTCCGGCTCCCGTGTTTTGCGACCTTACGTTCCGCTCTATCGGCTAAGGTGGCACCGGGAGAACTACTGCGATTGTGCCTTGGTTCATCTGGATGAGCACCTCAGTAGAGAAAGCCGAAAACTGACTGTCATGATAAAGCGCGAGACTGGTCAACCACTCAATGACTCAGTGGAATCTTCGCAATTCCTCCGCATTAACGAAGGACCGGTTTCCCGATCATGTACCTATGTGCATCGTATCCGGATGCACGCGGAAGTACCAGGGGCTATATAGTAGCCCCACCGTCAAACTCCTATGGCTAAGTGAAAGTGTTAAAGCTATATAGTGCGATTTCCTTGTTCATCGCGCTATCACCTCCTTAATGGACCAAGACGTTGGATTAAGTGTGATTACGCGCTTTTCCGAAAACCCCGGCATTATATGTGTGGGGGCTGAAGCCGACGACTGCAAACTTTCAGGTTATATACATGCATAAATGGCCGCACAAGAGGCACTATAATACTTTCGAGCAAAAGTATAAACACAGCCTTTGTAATCAAAATAGCATTGTTTTTACAAGTCAGATACATGTGACTCGAACATGGTACTCTTCGAGCACTGAGCCTCTATTAAACGGGCGCCTTCTAGGACTTCTTCAAAATAGTGCTCGGCCGATTCCTGGCCTCCGGCCGGACCCCGGGTTGCAATAGCGGTGGCCTCCATCCCTGCCCAATATGTTTTAATACGGGCAAGAGCCACCCGTGCACCCTCTATGCACGCCGACCTCTTTACAGCGTTGATATGCGGCACAGCAGGAAGGAATCGTTGCACTAAACCAAAATAACTATCCGGCCTTGGTCCCTTCGGCCAAAGATGATCCACGACAGACCTCATGGCAAGCCCGTGTTGGAAATATGCCCTAGAGGCAATAATAAAATGGTTATTATTATATTTCTTTGTTCATGATAATTGTCTATTGTTCATGCTATAATTGTGTTATCCGGAAATCGTAATACATGTGTGAATACATAGACCACAACACGTCCCTAGTGAGCCTCTAGTTGACTGGCTCGTTGATCAACAGATAGTCATGGTTTCCTGACTATGGACATTAGATGTCATTGATAACGGGATCACATCATTAGGAGAATGATGTGAGGGACAAGACCCAATCCTAAGCATAACACAAGATCGTGTAGTTCGTTTTCTAGAGCTTTTCCAAATGTCAAGTATCATTTCCTTAGACCATGAGATTGTGCAACTCCCGGATACCGTAGGAGTGCTTTGGGTGTGCCAAACGTCACAACGTAACTGGGTGACTATAAAGGTGCACTACGGGTATCTCCGAAAGTGTCTGTTGGGTTGGCACGAATCGAGACTGGGATTTGTCACTCCGTATGACGGAGAGGTATCTTTGAGCCCACTCGGTAATGCATCATCATAATGAGCTCAATGTGACCAAGTGGTTGATCACGGGATCATGCATTACGGTACGAGTAAAGTGACTTGCGGGTAACGAGATTGAACGAGGTATTGGGATACCGACGATCGAATCTTGGGAGAGTAACGTACCGATTGACAAAGGGAATTGTATACGGGATTGATTAAATCCTCGACATCGTGGTTCATCCGATGAGATCATCGAGGAGCATGTGGGAGCCAACATGGGTATCCAGATCCCGCTGTTGGTTATTGACCGGAGAGTCGTCTCGGTCATGTCTGCGTGTCTCCCGAACCCGTAGGGTCTACACAGTTAAGGTTCGGTGACGCTAGGGTTGTTGAGATATTAGTATGCGGTAACCCGAAAGTTGTTGGAGTCCTGGATGAGATCCCGGACGTCACGAGGAGCTCCGGAATGGTCCGGAGGTGAAGAATTGTATATAGGAAGTCCAGTTTCGGCCACCGGGAAAGTTTCGGGGGTCACCAGTATTGTACTGGGACCACCGAAAGGGTCCCGGGGGTCCACCGGGTGGGGCCACCTATCCCGGAGGGCCCCATGGGCTGAAGTGGGAGGGGAACCAGCCCCTGGTGGGCTAGTGCGCCTCCCTTGGGCCTCCCCATGCGCCTAGGGTTGGAAACCCTAGGGGTGGGGGGCTCCCCACTTGGCTTGGGGGGCAGCCACCCCCCTTGGCCGCCGCTCCCCCTTGAGATGGATCTCTATGGGGCCGGCGCCCCCCTGGACCCCTATATAAAGAGGGGGGAGGGAGGGCTGCGCACCCTAGCCCCTGGCACCTCCCTCTCCCTCCCGTGACACCTCTCCCTCTCGCTGAGCTTGGCGAAGCCCTGCCGAGAAACCTGCTGCTTCCACCACCACGCCGTCGTGCTGCTGGATCTCCATCAAACTCTCCTTCCCCCTTGCTGGATCAAGAAGGAGGAGACGTCTTCCCAACCGTACGTGTGTTGAACGCGGAGGTGCCGTCCGTTCGGCGCTCGGTCATCGGTGATTTGGATCACGACGAGTACGACTCCATCAACCCCGTTCTCTTGAACGCTTCCGCTCGCAATCTACAAGGGTATGTAGATGCACTCCTTTCCTCTCGTTGCTAGAAGACTCCATAGATTGATCTTGGTGATGCGTAGAAAATTTTAAATTCTGCTACGTTCCCCAATAGTGCCATCATGAGCTAGGTCTATGCGTAGTTTCTATGCATGAGTAGAACACAAAGCAGTTGTGGGTGTCGATATTGTCAATTTACTTGCCGTTACTAGTCTTATCTTGATTTGGCGGCATCGTGGGATGAAGCGGCCCGGACCGACCTTACACGTACGCTTACGTGAGACAGGTTCCACCGACTGACATGCACTAGTTGCATAAGGTGGCTAGCGGGTGTCTGTCTCTCCCACTTTAGTTGGATCGGATTCGATGAAAAGGGTCCTTATGAAGGGTAAATAGAAATTGGCATATCACGTTGTGGTTTTGGCGTAGGTAAGAACGTTCTTGCTAAGAAACCTATAGCAGCCACGTAAAAAATTGCAACAACAATTAGAGGACGTCTAACTTGTTTTTGCAGCATGTGCCGTGTGATGTGATATGGCCAAAAGGATGTGATGAATGATATATGTGATGCATGAGATTAATCATGTTCTTGTAATAGGAATCACGACTTGCATGTCGATGAGTATGACAACCGGCAGGAGCCATAGGAGTTGTCTTAATTTATTTATGACCCGCGTGTCAACATATAACGTCATGTAATTACTTTATTTTATTTCTAAACCGTTAGCCATAGTAGTAGAAGTAATAGATGACGAAAGAACTTCATGAAGACACGATGATGGAGATCATGATGATGGAGATCATGGTGTCATGCCAGTGACGATGATGATCATGGTGCCCCGAAGATGGAGATCATAAGGAGCAAAATGATATTGGCCATATCATGTCACTATTTGATTGCATGTGATGTTTATCATGTTTTACATCTTATTTGCTTAGAACGACGGTAGCTTAAATAAGATGATCCGTCGCAATAATTTCAAGAAAATGTTCCCCCTAACTGTGCACCGTTGCGAAGGTTCGTTGTTTCGAAGCACCACGTGATGATCGGATGTGATAGATTCCAATGTTCGAATACAACGGGTGTAAGCCAGATTTACACACGCAATACACCTAGGTTGACTTGACGAGACTAGCATGTACAAACATGGCCTCGGAACACGGAAGATCGAAAGGTCGAGCATGAGTCGTATAGAAGATACGATCAACATGAAGATGTTCACCGATGTTGACTAGTCCGTCTCACGTGATGATCAGACACGGCCTAGTTGACTCGGATCATGTTTCACTTAGATGACTAGAGGGATGTCTATCTGAGTGGGAGTTCATTGAATAATTTGATTAGATGAACTTAATTATCATGCTTAGTCTAAAATCTTTACAATATGTCTTGTAGATCAAATGGCCCACGTTAATGTTGCCCTCAACTTCAACGCGTTCCTAGAGAAAACCAAGCTGAAAGATGATGGCAGCAACTATACGGACTGGGTCCGAAACCTGAGGATCATCCTCATAGCTGCCAAGAAAGATTATGTCCTAGAAGCACCGCTAGGTGAAGCACCCATCCCAGAGAACCAAGACGTTATGAACGCTTGGCAGTCACGTGCTAATGATTACTCCCTCGTTCAGTGCGGCATGCTTTACAGCTTAGAACCGGGGCTCCAAAAGCGTTTTGAGCAACACGGAGCATATGAGATGTTCGAATAGCTGAAAATGGTTTTCCAAGCTCATTCCCGGGTTGAGAGATATGAAGTCTCCGACAAGTTCTTCAGTTGTAAGATGGAGGAAAATAGTTCTGTCAGTGAGCACATACTCAAAATGTCTGGGTTGCACAACCGCTTGACTCAGCTGGGAGTTAATCTCCCGGATGACGCGGTCATTGACAGAATCCTTCAGTCGCTTCCACCGAGCTACAAGAGCTTTGTGATGAACTTCAATATGCAGGGGATGGAAAAGACCATTCCTAAGGTATATTCAATGCTGAAATCAGCGGAGGTGGAGATCAAAAAGGAACATGAAGTGTTGATGGTGAATAAAACCACTAAGTTTAAGAAAGGCAAGGGTAAGAAAAACTTCAAGAAGGACGACAAGGGAGTTGCCACGCCCGGTAAGCCAGTTGCCGGGAAGAAGCCAAAGAATGGACCCAAGCCTGAGACTGAGTGCTTTTATTGCAAGGGAAGTGGTCACTGGAAGCGGAACTGCCCCAAATACTTAAGAGGACAAGAAGGCCGGCAACACTAAAGGTATATGTGATATACATGTAATTGATGTGTACCTTACTAGTACTCGTAGTAGCTCCTGGGTATTTGATACCAGTGCGGTTTCTCATATTTGTAACTCAAAGCAAGAGCTGTGGAATAAGCGGAGACTGGCGAAGGACGAGGTGACGATGCGCGTCGGGAATGGTTTCAAGGTCGATGTGATCGCCGTCGGCACGCTACCTCTACATTTACCTACGGGATTAGTTTTAAACCTCAATAATTGTTATTTAGTGCCAGCTTTGAGCATGAACATTGTATTAGGATCTCGTTTAATTCGAGATGGCTACTCATTTAAATCCGAGAATAATGGTTGTTCTATTTATATGAGAGATATGTTTTATGGTCATGCCCCGCTGGTGAATGGTTTATTCTTAATGAATCTCGAGCATAATGTTACACATATTCATAGTGTGAATACCAAAAGATGTAAGGTTGATAATGATAGTCCCACATACTTGTGGCACTGCCGCCTTGGTCACATAGGTGTCAAACGCATGAAGAAGCTCCATGCAGATGGACTTTTGGAGTCTCTTGATTACGAATCATTTGACACGTGTGAACCATGCCTGATGGGTAAAATGACCAAGACTCCGTTCTCAGGAACAATGGAGCGAGCAACCAACTTATTGGAAATCATACATACTGATGTGTGCGGTCCAATGAGTGTTGAGGCTCGCGGTGGCTATCGTTATGTTCTCACTCTCACTGATGACTTGAGTAGATATGGGTATGTCTACTTAATGAAACACAAGTCTGAGACCTTTGAAAAGTTCAAGGAAATTCAGAGTGAGGTTGAGAATCAACATGACAGGAAAATAAAGTTCTTACGATCAGATCGTGGAGGGGAATATTTGAGTCACGAATTTGGCACACACTTAAGGAAATGTGGAATAGTTTCACAACTCACGCCGCCTGGAACACCTCAGTGAAATGGTGTGTCCGAACATCGTAATCGCACTCTATTGGATATGGTGCGATCTATGATGTCTCTTACTGATCTATCGCTCTCATTTTGGGGCTATGCTTTAGAGACTGCCACATTCACTTTAAATAGGGCTCCGTCGAAATCCGTTGAGACAACACCGTATGAATTATGGTTTGGGAAGAAACCTAAGCTGTCGTTTCTAAAAGTTTGGGGATGCGATGCTTATGTCAAGAAACTTCAACCTGAAAAGCTCGAACCCAAGTCGGAAAAATGTGTCTTCATAGGATACCCTAAGGAAACCATTGGGTATACCTTCTACCTCAGATCCGAAGGCAAGATCTTTGTTGCTAAGAATGGATCCTTTCTGGAGAAAGAGTTTCTCTCGAAAGAAGTAAGTGGGAGGAAAGTAGAGCTTGATGAAGTACTGCCTCTTGAAGTGGAAAGTAGCGCAGCTCAGGAAAATGTTCCTGTGGTGCATGCACCGACTAGAGAGGAAGTTAATGATGATGATCAAGGTACTTCGGATCAAGCTCCTACTGAACTTTGTAGGTCCACAAGGACACGATCAGCACCAGAGTGGTACGACAACCCTGTCTTGGAAATCATGTTGTTAGACAACGGTGAACCTTCGAACTATGAAGAAGCGATGGCGGGCCTAGATTCCGACAAATGGCTAGAAGCCATGAAATCTGAGATAGGATCCATGTATGAAAACGAAGTATGGACTTTGACTGACTTGCCCGATGATCGGCGAGCCATAGAAAATAAATGGATCTTTAAGAACAAGACAGATGCAGATGGTAATGTGACCATCTACAAGGCTCGACTTGTCGCTAAGGGTTATCGACAAGTTCAAGGGGTTGACTACGATGAGACTTTCTCACCCGTAGCGAAGCTGAAGTCCGTCCGAATCATGTTAGCAATTACCGCATTCTATGATTATGAGATATGGCAAATGGACGTCAAAACGGCATTCCTTAACGGCTTTCTTAAGGAAGAATTGTATATGATGCAGCCGGAAGGTTTTGTCGATCCTAAGAATGCTAACAAGGTGTGCAAGCTCCAACGCTCAATCTATGGGCTGGTGCAAGCATCTCAGAGTTGGAACATTCGATTTGATGAGATGATCAAAGCGTTTGGGTTTACACAGACTTATGGAGAAGCCTGTGTTTACAAGAAAGTGAGTGGGAGCTCCGTAGCATTTCTCATATTATATGTGGATGACATACTGTTGATGGGAAATGATATAGAATTCTTGGAAAGCATAAAGGCCTACTTGAACAAGTGTTTTTCAATGAAGGACCTTGGAGAAGCTGCTTATATATTAGGCATCAAGATCTATAGAGATAGATCGAGACGCCTCATTGGTCTTTCACAAAGTACGTACCTTGACAAGATATTGAAGAAGTTCAATATGGATCAGTCCAAGAAGGGGTTCTTGCCTGCATTGCAAGGTGTGCAATTGAGCACGACTCAATGCCCGACCACGATAGAAGATAGAGAAAAGATGAGTGTCGTCCCCTATGCCTCGGCCATAGGGTCTATTATGTATGCCATGCTGTGTACCAGACCTGATGTAAACCTTGCCGTAAGTTTGGTAGGAAGGTACCAAAGTAATCCCGTCATGGAACACTGGATAGCGGTCAAGAATATCCTGAAGTACCTGAAGAGGACCAAGGATATGTTTCTCGTTTATGGAGGTGACGAAGAGCTCATCATAAAGGGTTACGTCGATGCTAGCTTCGACACAGATCTGGATGACTCTAAGTCACAAACCGGATACGTGTATATTTTGAATGGTGGGGCAGTAAGCTGGTGTAGTTGCAAGCAAAGCGTTGTGGTGGGATCTACATGTGAAGCGGAGTACATGGCAGCCTCAGAGGCAGCACAAGAAGCAATCTGGGTGAAGGAGTTCATTACCGACCTAGAAGTCATTCCCAATGCGTCGGGCCCAATGACTCTCTTCTGTGACAACACTGGAGCTATTGCCCTTGCCAAGGAGCCTAGGTTTCATAGGAAGACAAGGCATATCAAGCGTCACTTCAACTCCATTCGTGAAAATGTCCAAAATGGAGACATAGATATTTGTAAAGTACATACGGACCTGAATGTAGAAGATCCGTTGACTAAACCTCTCCCTAGAGCAAAACATGATCAACACCAGAACTCTATGGGTGTTCGATTCATCACAATGTAACTAGATTATTGACTCTAGTGCAAGTGGGAGACTGTTGGAAATATGCCCTAGAGGCAATAATAAAATGGTTATTATTATATTTCCTTGATCATGATAATTGTCTATTGTTCATGCTATAATTGTGTTATCCGGAAATCGTAATACATGTGTGAATACATAGACCACAACACGTCCCTAGTGAGCCTCTAGTTGACTGGCTCATTGATCAACAGATAGTCATGGTTTCCTGACTATGGACATTAGATGTCATTGATAACGGGATCACACCATTAGGAGAATGATGTGATGGACAAGACCCAATCCTAAGCATAGCACAAGATCGTGTAGTTCATTTGCTAGAGCTTTTCCAAATGTCAAGTATCATTTCCTTAGACCATGAGATTGTGCAACTCCCGGATACCGCAGGAGTGCTTTGGGTGTGCCAAACGTCACAACGTAACTGGGTGACTATAAAGGTGCACTACGGGTATCTCCGAAAGTGTCTGTTGGGTTGGCACGACTCGAGACTGGGATTTGTCACTCCTTATGATGGAGAGGTATCTCTGGGACCACTCGGTAATGCATCAATATAATGAGCTCAATGTGACCAAGTGGTTGATCATGGGATCATGCATTACGGTACGAGTAAAGTGACTTGCCGGTAATGAGATTGAACGAGGTATTGGGATACCGATGATCGAATCTCGGGCGAGTAACATACCGATTGACAAAGGGAATTGTATACGGGATTGATTGAATCCTCGACATCGTGGTTCATCCGATGAGATCATCGAGGAGCATGTGGGAGCCAACATGGGTATCCAGATCCCGCTGTTGGTTATTGACCAAAGAGTCGTCTTGGTCATGTCTGCCTGTCTCCCGAACCCGTAGGGCCTACACACTTAAGGTTAGGTGACGCTAGGGTTGTTGAGATATTAGTATGGGGTAACCCGAAAGTTGTTCGGAGTCTCGGATGAGATCCCGGACGTCACGGGGAGTTCCGGAATGGTCCGGAGGTGAAGAATTGTATATAGGAAGTCCAGTTTCGGCCACCGGGAAAGTTTCGGGGTTCACCGGTATTGTACTGGGACCACCGAAAGGGTCCCGGGGGTCCACCGGGTGGGGCCACCTATCCCGGAGGGCCCCATGGGCTAAAGTGGGAGGGGAACCAGCCCCTGGTGGGCTGGTGCGCCCCCCTTGGGCCTCCCCCTGCGCCTAGGGTTGGAATCCCTTGGGGTGGGGGGCGCCCCACTTGGCTTGGGGGGCAGCCACCCCCCTTGGCCGCCGCCCCCCCTTGAGATGGATCTCTAGGGGGCCGGCGCCCCCCTGGACCCCTATATAAAGAGGGGGGAGGGAGGGCTGCGCACCCTAGCCCCTGGCACCTCCCTCTCCCTCCCGTGACATGTCTCCCTCTCGCCGAGCTTGGCGAAGCCCTGCCGAGAAACCCGCTGCTTCCACCACCACGCCGTCGTGCTGCTGGATCTCCATCAACCTCTCCTTCCCCCTTGCTGGATCAAGAAGGAGGAGACGTCTTCCCAACCGTACGTGTGTTGAACGTGGAGGTGCCGTCCGTTCGGCGCTCGGTCATCGGTGATTTGGATCACGACGAGTATGACTCCATCAACCCCGTTCTCTTGAACGCTTCCGCTCGCGATCTACAAGGGTATGTAGATGCACTCCTTTCCTCTCGTTGCTAGAAGACTCCATAGATTGATCTTGGTGATGCGTAGAAAATTTTAAATTCTTCTACGTTCCCCAACAGCCCGGACAACCTATGGAGCTCGGCCCATTCGGCCATTTGTTCATTCAACAGCAGCGGACGCTTTGGAGCACTGAACTGCGACCAGAACAACCTTTCCACCTCATGATCTTTCTGATCTTTGAAATACTCAGTCGCATCAGTAGCACTCTTTGCCAAGTCCAAGTATGCGTCTGCAGCACTCCATAATTGATCCAGAGGGGCATACTTCGGATCTACGAACTTCGTCCGCAACAAAAAGGGCTTCCCAGCCGTGATATCTCCGGCTTGGTGAAGCTCCTCCCTTGCCGCTCTGATTTCAGAGCGAGTTTCCTTGGCTGCTTCCAAGGCCTTCTTTAGGTCAGCCGCCTTCGCTTGGCTTTCCTTTTCAAGGAGCTGATATCGGCCGGCGGCATCTTTCAGCTCAACAGCCATCTTGGCTATTTTATCTTCGCTCTGGCAATGAGCAGCCTGTTCGGCTCTTAACTCTTCGGCCGCCTTTAGGGCAGCCGCATCACTTCTTCTGGCTTGTTCCTTGGCTCGAGCAAGTTCCGCCCGAAGGGTCTCCACGGCGGCAGCTCCATCTGCAGTCACAACATATTATAGATACTAGCATCTTGCTCCTCTTAATATTTTCTGACCACCCGAAAATACATACCCTGTGCCTCGTCAAGCCACTTGTTCACAAGCGCGATGTCGGCATCCGCCACGTCAAGCTGCCGCCTCAGTTCGGCAAAATCAGCAGTCCGGCCAGCCACCGG
Source organism: Triticum urartu (assembly GCF_056163025.1). Classification (NCBI taxonomy): domain Eukaryota; kingdom Viridiplantae; phylum Streptophyta; class Magnoliopsida; order Poales; family Poaceae; genus Triticum; species Triticum urartu. Next base: position 642,614,681 of record NC_141874.1, read on the forward strand.
ACCCTCAGCCGCCTGCACATGAAAGCAGCGTGATCATTACCCGGGACTATGATCCTCTGTTTGCCGCCTCTGGACGACAACCAAAGTCTCAGGGGCTACTATCTATACAGAACACACCTAGCGTGTGCGGTACCGTCAAAAAATACATGTATATCACTTTGCGTACCTCAAAGCCTCTTAGCAGGCTCGTAGAAGCTTCATTCAACCCGCTTTTGGCAGATGAAATCCTCTCAACCATCGTACCCATTAAGGTACGATGCGCCTTTGAGATAGCCGCTTGCTCCAGAAGACCCATCAGTGTGTCCGGTTGTGCACCGGACAATTCCAGACTCTTTTTGTTGCTCTCCTTAGGAGCCGAATACTCCGGACTTTGGGTGGCTGAAGAATTACCTTCTGGCCTTTGCGTATCAGGAGAAATCCTCCATGACGACACCTCGGGGTCGTCCGCCCCATGAGGCGGGGAGGCAGGAGGAGGCGTTTCCTCTACATCATCTCCGGATAAGATCCCCCGAAGACGAACTTTGTCGAGAAGGGCTACGAGCCGGACTGCAAAATATATGTCTCGGTTATTGTTCTCAAAGATAAAGCAGGATATATTTACCAAAGTACTTTTGTTCACTTACAGCTCGGTTGATGGCTGGCCCCCTTGCGAGCGCTGTGCGGTAAGGACGCCCTCCGGGGCAGGGCCCCCTAGCGAAGGTTTCTTCCCTCGTTTGGAAACCTCCATTTCCAAGTCTTCAGAGGTGGCCCTTTTCTTCCTGTGGGGAGAGGGGATTCTAGATTCACCTCCCCGATTATCCTCCTTCGCGGAGATACTAATTCCCCCGGTTTGGATGTGTAATGTATGAAGCCCGCTTTTGGCTTCTCTATTCCTCCCTTCATCTTCTCCTGATGGCACTTGATAGGGTGCGCGCTCAAGCATCCTGGTTAGTACAGGATCCGGCGAGCCTTCGGGAAGGTGGGGGGCAAACACCTGATCCTCTCCGCCTTTCTTATCCAGTCCTGGCCGAGAGCAATTTTTCAGAATGATGTTGTGACAAATATAAAGATGGCATGTTTGGTCGCGGAATTACTTACTTGGGTATCTGGACGGTTGCAGTTGAGACCCACATCCTCGGTGGTGTCCGGACACTTTATTCGTGATCCGAAGAACAATCCATACATCCCTTCGAGCGTCACGCCGAAGAATTGTTGAATAGTTCGCGGTCCTTCCGGGTTGAACTCCCACATACGGAGAGGTCGACGTTGGCATGGCAGGACCCGACGAACTAGCATTACTTGCATTACCTTGACAAGACTGACATCCCTCTTGAGGAGATCTTAGATGTGGCTTTGCAATGTCAGCACGTCATTAACTGGCACCCAGTCCAGCCCCTTGTTGACCCATGACGCCAGTTGGGGCGGAGGGCCTGAGCGGAAGGCGGGGGCGGCCGCCCGCTTTGTGCCTCCGGGAGCTGTGATGTAAAACCACTCCCGTTGCCATAAGTCAGACACCTCCGGGAAGGAACCCTTTGGCCATAGGGCGTCAGCGCCTTTGCTTATTATAGCGCCTCCGCACTCCGCGTGCTGCCCGTCGATCATCTCCGACTTCACATTGAAGGTCTCGAGCCATAAGCCGAAGTGTGGGGTGATGCGGAGGAGGGCCTCACACACGACGATAAACGATGAGATGTGAATGATGGAATCTGGGGCTAGGTCATGGAAATCTAGCCCGTAATGGAACATGAGCCCTCTAACAAAGGGATCCAGACTAAAGCCAAGCCCTCGGAGGAAGTGGGAAACAAATACGACACTCTCGTGGGGTTCGGGAGTAGGGATGACCTTCCCTTGAGCAGGCAGCCTGTGCGGGATTTCGGCGGTCAGATACCTAGCCTCCCTAAGCTCTTGATGTCCTCCTCTGTGACAGAGGAGGCAATCCACCGGCCTTGAAGGTTGGATCCGGACATGGTTGAAGGTCCGAAGCGCTTAGCCTGAGCCTTGGGTGTTGGAACTCGTGGTGGGGGAAGGGAAGGATCGAGCGTGGGAAGAAAATGATAGGCCTTGGCCCCTTTATAACGAGGGTGAATATCAAGCGTCCTCCGCGTGGCTGTTTGGAACTTGCCTAAAATCGAGGAGTCACACTAACAATCACAGTTGGGTTACCCACACCCATATTGATGAGAATCCCGTGAGAAGGGGAACATGATCTCTGCTTCGACAAGACGTGCCAATAAAGCCGCCTTGCAACACGTGCAGTAGCAGACTGGGAAAAACGGTTCGTAATGACCGAGCCGCAGCGTGATGTAACGCTATGAAAAGTTGTCAGCGGATTAGATTTGTGGGATATTGTGCTCTCTACGGTGGTATGTGGAAATTATTTTGCAGAGTCGGACACGATCCTTGTGTTCAAGATCTTCTATGGAGTATTCGAAGAAGGAACCCGCCTTGCAATGCCTAAGACAATCTGCGCGCCGGACTCATCGTCATTGAAGCCTGGTTCAGGGGCTACTAAGGGAGTCCTGGATTAGGGGGTCCTCGGACAGCCGGACTATATACTTTGGCCGGACTGTTGGACTATGGAGATACAAGATTGAAGACTTCACCCCGTGTCCGGGTGGGACTCTCCTTTGCGTGGAAGGCAAGCTTGGCAATACGGATATGTAGAGCTCCTTCTCTGTAACCGACTCTATGTAACCCTAGCCCCCTCCGGTGTCTATATAAACCGGAGGGTTAAGTCCGTAGGACAACAAAAATCATAATCATAGGCTAGCTTCTAGGGTTTAGCCTCTACAATCTCGTGGTAGATCAACTCTTGTAATACTCATATCATCAAGATCAATCAAGCATGAAGTAGGGTATTACCTCCATCGAGAGGGCCCAAACCTGGGTAAACATTGTGTCCCCCGCCTCCTGTTACCATTGGCCTTAGACGCACAGTTCGGGACCCCCTACCCGAGATCCGCCGGTTTTGACACCGACAGTGGGCTCCTACTTCTATGACAAAAAATCATGATAGAAAATGGGCTTTTCGTCCTGGGTGGGCCAAAGACATAGCTGCATGACATTCTTTCGGCCGTCCATGACGGGAAAAACCGTGGTAGAAGTGAGGGCGAGGAAAATTTCGGGGAGTTCCCGGTTATGGTGGGTGGTTGGGGGCCGAGCGATGCGCGTTTCTCTCGTACACGTACGTGCGTGTGTGTGAGGCGTTGGGCTCCAACTGAACCCGAGCGAGGCGTCGCCTAACTGAACCCGAGAGATTGCACTGCAGGCTACGCGTTACTGAACCCAGACGATCGAGCGATTCCTTCACTACTGCTGCTAAGTGAAGCCGATCGATGCTGCCTCTGGAAGAACAGTGAGCGTTGCGGGGGGGGGGGGATGAACAGTGAGTGGTGGGGGTGGATGAACAGGACCCCGTGGCGTTGTCTCTGTATGAACAGACCCCGATCTATCGATCCGGTTGGGGTTGGATGAACAGGACGACCCCGCGGAGGGCTGGATGAACAGTATGAAGGAAATATGCCCTAGAGGCAATAATAAAGTTATTATTTATTTCCTTATTTCATGATAAATGTTTATTATTCATGCTAGAATTATATTAACCGGAAACTTAGTACATGTGTGAACACATAGACAAACAAAGTGTCACTAGTATGCCTCTACTTGACTAGCTCGTTAAATAAAAGATGGTTAAGTTTCCTAGCCATAGACATGAGTTGTCATTTGATTAACGGTATCACATCATTAGAGAATTATGTGATTGACTTGACCCATTCCATTAGCTTAGCACTTGATCGTTTAGTATGTTGCTATTGCTTTCTTCATGACTTATACATGTTCCTATGACGATGAGATTATGCAACTCCCGTTTACCGGAGGAACACTTTGTGTGCTACCAAACGTCACAATGTAACTGGGTGATTATAAAGGTGCTCTACAGGTGTCTCCGAAGGTACTTGTTGAGTTGGCGTATTTCGAGATTAGGATTTGTCACTCCGATTGTCGGAGAGGTATCTCTAGGCCCTCTCGGTAATGCACATCACTATAAGCCTTGCAAGCAATGTGACTAATGAGTTAGTTGTGGGATGATGCATTACATAACGAGTAAAGAGACTTGCCGGTAACGAGATTGAACTAGGTATTGAGATACCGATGATCGAATCTCGGGCAAGTAACATACCGATGACAAAGGGAACAACGTATGTTCTTATGCGGTTTGACCGATAAAGATCTTCGTAGAATATGTGGGAGCCAATATGAGCATCCAGGTTCTGCTATTGGTTATTGACCGGAGACGTGTCTCGGTCATGTCTACATAGTTCTCGAACCCGTAGGGTCCGCACGCTTAACGTTCGGTGACGATTTATATTATGATTTATGTGTATTGATGTACCGAAGGTAGTTCCGAGTCCCGCATGAGATCGGGGACATGACGAGGAGTCTCGAAATGGTCGAGACGTAAAGATCGATATATTGGACGACTATATTCGGACATCGGAAAAGTTCCGAGTGATTCGGGTATTTATCGGAGTACCAGAGAGTTACGGGAATTCGCCGGAGAGTGTATGGGCCTTATTGGGCCTTAGTGGAATAGAGGAGGAGGAAGCCTAGGAGGGGGAGCCCCCCCAAGCCCAATCCGAATTGGGTGAGGGGGCCGACCCCCCTTTCCTTCTTCTCTCCCTCCTCTTTCCTACCTCTCCTACTCCAACTTGGAAGGGGGGGGGAATCCTACACCCGGTGGGAGTAGGACTCCCCTTGGCGTGCCCTCCTCCTGGCCGGCGGCCTCCCCATCCTCTACTCCTTTATATACATGGGAGGGGGCACCCCATGGAGACACACAAGTTGATCTGTTGATCTCTCCCAGCCGTGTGCGATGCCCCCCTCCACCATATTCCACCTCGGTCATATCGTAGCAGTGCTTAGGTGAAGCCCTGCGTCGGTAGCAACATCATCACCGTCATCACGCTGTCGTGCTGACGGAACTCTCCCGTGAAGCTATGCTGGATTGGAGTTCGTGGGACGTCATCGAGCTGAACGTGTGCTAAACTCGGAGGTGCCGTACGTTCGGTACTTGGATCGGTCGGATCGTGAAGACGTACGACTACATCAACCGCGTTGTGCTAACGCTTCCGCTTTCGGTCTACGAGGGTATGTGGACAACACTCTCCCCTCTCGTTGCTATGCATCACCATGATCTTGCGTGTGCATAGGATTTTTTTTGAAATTACTACGTTCCCCAACAGTGGCATCCGAGCCAGGTTTATGAATAGATGTTATATGCACGAGTAGAACACAGGTGAGTTGTGGGCGATACAAGTCATACTGCTTACCAGGATGTCATACTTTGGTTCGGCGGTATTGTTGGATGAAGCGGCCCGGACCGACATTACGCGTACGCTTACGCGAGACTGGTTCTACCGACGTGCTTTGCACATAGGTGGCTGGTGGGTGTCAGTTTCTCCAACTTTAGTTGAATCGAGTGCGGCTACGCCCGGTCCTTGTGAAGGTTAAAACAACACTAACTTGACAAAATAACATTGTGGTTTTGATGCGTAGGTAAGAACGGCTCTTGCTCAGCCCGTAGCAACCACATAAAAACTTGCAACAACAAAGTAGAGGACGTCTAACTTGTTTTTGCAGGGCATGTTGTGATGTGATATGGTGAAGACGTGATGAGATATAAGTTGTTGTATGAGATGATCATGTTTTTTCGAAGTTATCGGCAACTAGCAGAAGCCTTATGGTTGTCTCTTTATTGCATAAGATGCAAGCGCTAAATAATTGCTTTACTTTATCGCTATGCGATAGCAATAGTTGCAAGAGCAATAGTTGGCGAGACGACCATGTGACGACACATTGATATAGATCAAGATGATGGAGATCATGGTGTCATGCCGGTGATGATGGAGATCATGACGATGCTTTGGAGATGGAGATCAAAGGCACAAGAAGATGATGGCCATATCATGTCACATATTTTGATTGCATGTGATGTTTATCTTTTATACATCTTATTTTGCTTAGTTAGGCGGTAGCTTTATAAGATGATCTCTCACTAAATTTCAAGATAAAAGTGTTCTTCCTGAGTATGCACCATTGCCAAAGTTCGTCGTGCCGAGACACCACGTGATGATCGGGTGTGATAAGCTCTACGTTCATCTACAACGGGTGCAAGCCAGTTTTGCACACGCAGAATACTCGGGTTAAATTTGATGAGCCTAGCATATGCAGATATGGCCTCGGAACACTGGAGACCGAAAGGTCGAGCGTGAATCATATAGTAGATATGATCAACATAGTGATGTTCACCATTGAAAACTACTCCATCTCACGTGATGATCGAACATGGTTTAGTTGATTTGGATCACATGATCACTTAGATGATTAGAGGGATGTCTATCTAAGTGGGAGTTCTTTAGTAATATGATTAATTGAACTTTTATTTATCATGAACTTAGTCCTGATAGTATTTTGCAAATTATGTTGTAGATCAATAGCTCGCGTTGTTGCTTCCCTATGTTTTATATGTGTTCCTAGAGAAAACTAAGTTGAAAGATGATAGTAGCAATGATGCAGACTGGGTCCGTGATCTAAGATTTATCCTCATTGCTGCATAGAAGAATTATGTCCTTGATGCACCGCTAGGTGACAGACCTATTGCAGGAGCAGATGCAGACGTTATGAACGTTTGCCTAGCTCAATATGATGACTACTTGATAGTTTAGTGCACCATGCTTAACGACTTAGAATTGGGACTTCAAAGACGTTTTGAACGTCATGGACCATATGAGATGTTCTAGGAGTTGAAGTTAATATTTCAAGCAAATACCCGAGTTGAGAGATATGAAGTCTCCAACAAGTTCTATAGCTAAAAGATGGAGGAGAATTGCTCAACTAGTGAGCATGTGCTCAGATTGTCTGGGTACTACAATCACTTGAATCAAGTGGGATTTAATCTTCCAGATAAGATAGTGATTGACAGAGTTCTCTAGTCACCATCACCAAGTTACTAGAACTTCGTGATGAACTATAGTATGCAAGGGATGACAAAAACGATTCCCGAGCTCTTCATGATGTTGAAATCGACGAAGATAGAAATCAAGAAAGAGCATCAAGTGTTGATGATTGACAAGACCACTAGTTTCAAGAAAAGGGCAAAGGGAAAGAAAGGGAACTTCAAGTAGAATGGCAAGCAAGTTGTCACTCCCGTGAAGAAGCCCAAAGCTGGACCAAAGCCTGAAACTGAGTGCTTCTACTGCAAAGGAAATGGTCACTGGAAGTGGAAATACCCTGAATATTTGGTGGATAAGTAGGATGGCAAAGTGAACAAGGGTATATTTGACATACATGTTATTGATGTGTACCTTACTAGTGTTTACAGTAGCCCCTGAGTATCTGATACTTGTTCGTTGCTAAAAATTAGTAACTCGAAACAGGAGTTACAGAATAAACAGAGACTAGTTGAGGGTGAAGTGACGATGTGTGTTGGAAGTGGTTCCAAGATTGATATGATCATCATCGCACACTCCCTATACTTTCGGGATTAGTCTTGGTGTTTGCGTTGAACATGAATATGATTTGATCATGTTTATTGCAATATGTTTATTCATTTAAAGTTAGAGAATAATTGTTGTTCTATTTACATGAATAAAACCTTCGATGGTCATACACCCAATGAAAATAGTTTGTTGGATCTCGATCGTAGTGATACATATATTCATAATATTGATGCCAAAAGATGGAAAGTTGATAATGATAGTGCAACTTATTTGTGGCACTGCCGTTTAGGTCATATTGGTGTAAAGCGCATGAAGAAAATCTATGCTGATGGGGTTTTGGAATCCCTTGATTATGAATCAGTTGATGCTTCCGAACCATGCCTCATGGGCAAGATGACTAAGACTCCGTTCTCCGGAACAATGGAGTGAGCAACAGACTTGTTGGAAATAATACATACTGATGTATGCAGTCCGATGAGTGTTGAGGCTCGCGGCGGGTATCATTATTTTCTGACCTTCACAGATGATTTGAGCAGATATGGGTATATCTACTTGATGAAACATAAGTCTGAAACATTTGAAAAGTTCAAAGAATTTCAGAGTGAAGTGTAAAATCATCGTAACAAGAAAATAAAGTTTCTACGATCTGATCGTGGAGATGAATATTGGGTTACGAGTTTGGTCTTCAATTAAAACAATGTGGAATAGTTTCACAAATTCATGCCGCCTGGAACATCACAGTAATGGTGTGTCTGAACATCGTAACCGTAATTTATTAGATATGGTGCAATCTATGATGTCTCTTACCAATTTACCACTATTGTTTTGGGGTTATGCATTAGAGACAGCTACATTCACTTTAAATAGGGCACCATCAAAATCCGTTGAGACGATGCCTTATGAACTATGGTTTGGCAAGAAACCAAAATTGTCGTTTCTTAAAGTTTGGGGCTGCGATGCTTATGTGAAAAAGTTTCAACCTGATAAGCTCGAACCCAAATCGGAGAAGTGCGTCTTCATAGAATACCCAAAGGAAACTGTTGGGTACACCTTCTATCACAGATCCGAAGGCAAGATATTCGATGCTAAGATGGATCCTTTCTAGAGAAGGAGTTCTCTCGAAAGAAGTGAGTGGGAGGACAGTAGAGCTTGATAAGGTAATTGTACCTTCTCCCGAATTGGAAAGTAGTTCATCACAGAAATCAGTTCCAGTGATTCCTACACCAATTAGTGAGGAAGCTCATGATGATGATCATGAAACTTCAGATTAAGTTACTACAGAACCTCATAGGTCTTCCAAAGTACAGTCCGCACCAGAGTGGTACGGTAATCCTGTTCTGGAAGTCATGTTACTAGACCATGGTGAACCTAAGAACTATGAGGAAGCGATGATGAGCCCAGATTCCGCAAAATGGCTTGAGGCCATGAAATCTGAGATGAGATCCATGTATGAGAACAAAATGTGGACTTTGGTTGACTTGCCCCATGATCGGCAAGCCATCGAGAATAAATGGATCTTCAAGAAGAAGACTGACGCTGATGGTAATGTTACTGTCTACAAAGCTTGACTTGTTGCGAAAGGTTTTCGACAAGTTCAAGGGGTTGACAAGAATGAGACTTTCTCACCCGTAGTGATGCTTAAGTCTGTTCGAATCATGTTAGCAATTGCCGCATTTTATGATTATGAAATTTGACAAATGGATGTCAAAACTACATTCCTTAATGGATTTATTAAAGAAGAGTTGTATATGATGCAACCAGAAGGTTTTGTCGATCCTAAAGGTGCTAACAAAATGTGCAAGCTCCAGCGATCCATCTATGGACTGGTGCAAGCATCTCGGAGTTGGAATATACGCTTTGATGAGTTGATCAAAGCATATAGTTTTATACAGACTTGTGGTGAAGCATGTATTTACAAGAAAGTGAGTGGGAGCATTATAACATTTCTGATAAACATATGTGAATGACATATTGTTGATCAGAAATAATGTAGAATTTTCTGGAAAGCATAAAGGAGTATTTGAAAGGAGTTTTTCAAATGAAAGACCTCGGTGAAGCTGCTTACATTTTCGGCATCAAGATCTATAGAGATAGATCAAGACGCTTAATTGGAGTTTCACAAAGTACATACCTTGATAAAGTTTTGAAAAAGTTCAAAATGGATCAAGCAAAGAAGGGGTTCTTGCCTGTGTTACAAGGTGTGAAGTTGAGTAAGACTCAAAACCCGAGCATGGCAGAAAATAGAAAGAGAATGAAAAGTCTTTCCCTATGCCTCAGTAATAGGTTCTATAAAGTATACTATGCTATGTACCAGAGCTATTTTTACCTTACTCTGAGTTTGGCAAGGGAGTACAATTTTGATCTAGGAGTAGATCACTGGACAACGGTCAAGAATATCCTTAGTAAGGACTAAGTAAATGTTTCTCGATTATGGAGGTGATAAAAGAATTCATCGTAAAAAGTTACATCTTTGCAAGCTTTTACACCGATCCAGATGACTCTAAGTCTCAATTTGGATATATATTGAAAGTGGGAGCAATTAGCTAGAGTAGCTCCGTGCAGAGCATTGTAGACATAGAATATTTGCAAAATACATACGGCTCTGAATGTGACAGACCCGTTGACTAAACTTCTCTTACAAGCAAAAACATGATCACACCTTAGTACTCTTTGGGTGTTAATCACATAGCGATGTAAACTAGATTATTGACTCTAGTAAACCCTTTGGGTGTTGATCACATGACGATGTGAACTATGGGTATTAATGGCATACACATGTGAATATTGGTGTTAAATCACATGGTGATGTGAACTAGATTATTGACTCTAGTGCAAGTGGGAGACTAAAGGAAATATGCCCTAGAGGCAATAATAAAGTTATTATTTATTTCCTTATTTCATGATAAATGTTTATTATTCATGCTAGAATTGTATTAACCGAAAACTTAGTACATGTGTGAATACATAGACAAACAAAGTGTCACTAGTATGCCTCTACTTGACTAGCTCGTTGAATCAAAGATGGTTAAGTTTCCTAGTCATAGACATGAGTTGTCATTTGATTAACGGGATCAAATCATTAGAGAATGATGTGATCTATTTGACCCATTCCGTTAGCTTAGAACTTGATCGTTTAGTATGTTGCTATTGCTTTCTTCATGACTTATACATGTTCCTATGACTATGAGATTATGCAACTCCCGTTTACTGGAGGAACACTTTGTGTGCTACCAAACGCCACAACGTAACTGGGTGATTATAAAGGTGCTCTATAGGTGTCGCCGAAGGTACTTGTTGAGTTGGCGTATTTCGAGATTAGGATTTGTCACTTTGATTGTCGGAGAGGTATCTCTGGGTCCTCTCGGTAATGCACATCACTATAAGCCTTGCAAGCAATGTGACTAATGAGTTAGTTGCGGGATGGTGCATTACATAACGAGTAAAGAGACTTGCCGGTAACGAGATTGAACTAGGTATTGAGATACCGACAATCGAATCTCAGACAAGTAACATACCGATGACAAAGGGAACAACGTATGTTGTTATGCAGTTTGACCGATAAAGATCTTCGTAGAATATGTGGGAGCCAATATGAGCATCCAGGTTCTGCTATTGGTTATTGACCGGAGACGTGTCTCGGTCATGTCTACATAGTTCTCGAACCCATAGGGTCTGCACGCTTAACGTTCGGTGACGATTTATATTATGATTTATGTGTATTGATGTACCGAAGGTAGTTCCGAGTCCCGGATGAGATCGGGGACATGACGAGGAGTCTCGAAATGGTCGAGACGTAAATATCGATATATTGGACGACTATATTCGGACATCGGAAAAGTTCCGAGTGATTCGGGTATTTATCGGAGTACCAGAGAGTTACGGGAATTCACCGGAGAGTGTATGGGCCTTATTGGGCCTTAGTGGAATAGAGGAGGAGGAAGCCTAGGAGGGGGCGCCCCCCCAAGCCCAATCCGAATTGGGTGAGGGGGCCGACCCCCCTTTCCTTCTTCTCTCCCTCCTCTTTCCTACCTCTCCTACTCCAACTTGGAAGGGGGGGGGGGAATCCTACACCCGGTGGGAGTAGGACTCCCCTTGGCGTGCCCTCCTCCTGGCCGGCGGCCTCCCCATCCTCTACTCCTTTATATACATAGGAGGGGGCACCCCATGGAGACACACAAGTTGATCTATTGATCTCTCCCAGCCGTGTGCGATGCCCCCCTCCACCATATTCCACCTCGGTCATATCGTAGCAGTGCTTAGGCGAAGCCCTGCGTCGGTAGCAACATCATCACCGTCATCACACCGTCGTGCTGACGGAACTCTCCCATGAAGCTCTGCTGGATCAGAGTTCGTGGGACGTCATCAAGCTGAACGTGTGCTGAACTCGGTGGTGCCGTACGTTCGGTACTTGGATCAGTTGGATTGTGAAGACGCACGACTACATCAACCGCGTTGTGCTAACACTTCCGCTTTCGGTCTACGAGGGTATGTGGACAACACTCTCCCCTCTTGTTGCTATGCATCACCATGATCTTGCATGTGCGTAGGAATTTTTTTGAAATTACTATGATCCCCAACACAGTAGACGGTGGAGGGGTGGATGAACAGTAGCCCGTGGAGGGGTGGTTGAACAGGAGCCCGTGGAGAGGGGTGGTTGAACAGTAGCCGGTGGAGTAGTGCGCGGTGGAGGCTGGATGAACAGCAGCCCGTGGATGAACAGTTGCAGGTGGAGGCTGGAGGAGGTCGACGGTGGATGAACAGTAGCCCGTGGAGGATGGAGGAGGTCGACGGTGGAGATGAACAGTATCCCGTGGAGTCCCGTTTTGCGGTACGCCATGCCCCTCCCGATGAACAGGACCCCTGTATCGACCATAGCGCTCCAACACAAGTCCGTTTCGTCCGTTTTGCGGTACGCCACACCCCTCCTGATCAACAGGATCCCGTTTCGACCGTAGGAGGTCTAACACAAGTCTGTTTCCTCCATTTTGCGGTACGCCAGACCCCTCCCGATGAACAGGATCCCGTTTCGAACGTGGCCGATCGAACACAAGACCGTTTCCTCCGTTCTGCGGTACGTCAGGCCTCATTTCCATCTTCTGTTCCGTCCAAGCCCTCCTGATGAACACGATGACACATTTCGTTCTGACCTAGCCGGTTGGCTCCCCATGAACACGACGACGACACTGTTTCTCCGTTCCAACCCAGCCATGTACACAAGCCCTGGCCGTACGTATGCGCGAGTAGGTGTTCGAGACCCCGCCCGTATGTACGTACATGGCCGTATTTTCTTTCTTGCACACTGGCTGCTGTACGTACGTGTACATGCTACGTGCGCGCCTCTACTACGACATGTGCGCGCCTCTACATCCACCAATATGTATGTACACATCCGCGACCAGAATGACAATGCTACGTACGCTTCGACCAGGTGGGTCCCGACTGTCAGGCACTTCCTTGCGTGCGAAGATGTAGATGGTGGGTCCCAGCAGTCAGGGGGCGAATCTTTTTTTGCCCGGATGCACTTCCTTGCGTGCGAAGATGTAGCTGGTGGGTCCCAGCAGTCAGGGGGGCAAATTGTTTTTTTCCCCGGACGCACTTCCTTGCGTGCGAAGATGTAGCTAGTGGGTCCCAGCAGTCAGGGGGAAATGTTTTTTTCACGAAATACAGTGGCCCGTCCGGTGGGTCCCAGCTATCAGGTGGAGGAATCATTATTTTCCACGTAATAAGGAGGCACTTCCTTGCTGCGGCTGTGGACCCAGCTGTCAGCCTCTCCACGTACATTCCATGTTCGATGGAAGCCGTTCCTTGACCACGTTGACCATGCCGGGCCGAAAGCACCACGGTAGTGGATGACGGCGAGGCCTAGGAAGGGAACGATGCGGAGCTGGGGAAGACGCGACAGTGGATGCCCACGCAGAGAGAGGAGTATGAGGGTTCACTGGTTCGGCTGAGTTGTGAGGCTGCCGTCGCCGCAGAATAACAGGGGGTGTGGGTGAGTGGAGGGATGGCCTGGCCAGCAGTGGGAGTAGTAGGGGGCGGTGAGGCCTCCGCGGCAGCACAACCGGCCATGGGAGGCAGGAGCAGACGGCACGACTGGCGCTGCTTTGGGCGGCTGGAGCAAGAAGACCAAAGGTTGAAGAATCATGACGGCCGTTGGATGGACGTCATACGGTCACTGCAGCTAGAATTGTTTATATGGACTAAGTTGACAAAGCCCTTGGTACGCGTCAACTTAGTAGGCCCACAGGTCAGCTTCCGAAATGGTGCACAACAGATGTTAGGGGCAGGAATCATTTTTTGGGCGGGTGAAGCTAGAATATCCGAGATTGAAGAAGAAGCACGACATCCGTTGGATGGACATCTAACGGCCACTGCTGCTAGAACTGTGTGTTGACTATAAGTTGACAAAGCCTTGCATACGCGTAAACTCTTTTTTTAAGGGACGCGTCAACTTAGTAAGGCCACAAGTGTGTGGCAGAGAACTTATAGCCCATTTGAGATTTGTAAGAATGTGCAACCCATTTTTGAATTCTAATGGAATTTACTACAGCCCATTTACAGTTTGTTAAAAGTACAACCCATTTCAACCAACCGTTCAAAACAGAATTCTATAAAATTTCCCACCTTTTTGATGGGATCTGAAATATTTTTATCCCGAAATTTCTAGTTAGATTAAATACAATTTCAATATAAATTTATATTACGTAAAATCCAACGAAACATTGCGCTTGCAACAATTAATGAAATTAAAATTTTCAATATCCAAAAAATATATTTTATAAAGTAATTACGTGTTTGGTGCATTTTTTATAGTTACTGCCCAGTTTTATTAATTACATCCCATTTATTATTTCTTAAAGCCCATTTTCTTGTTAAGCCTAATGCATCCCTCCTAGGAAAGATTTGCAGCCCAGCGGGATGGAGAATAACAACTTGACCTTGCCTGGGTATTCCTAAAAAAAGTATAGCTAGGCTAGCCATTTTCAGCTTGAAAAAAATTAATATCTGGGCTGGATATCTGGCCTGGGCTAGACGGGCCACAGCCCGCCCAGTTAATACCTGCAGCGATGTTTTCGTTGTTGTTTAGAGGAGAAAAATTAATATCTGGGCTAAACATCAAAAAACTCTGTAGTGCTCACACCTCAAAACACAAATATTGCTCGAGCTGCTTGGTCCCAACTGTCGGCCGCTTCTTGTGCAATTCTCTCATTTATTGACTACATAGGTTGACAATGGTGTGGGACCGTGATGTCAGGAAACCAGGAGGAAGCAAAAAAATTATAGTTTTATATAATAAGGAGGCACTTGCTTACGTGAGGCTATGGCCCTGGTGGGTCCCCATTGTCATCCTCTCCAAGTAAAGTCATCTCCTCCCCCACGCGCGCTTTCCACCCGAAATAGTCAGCGCCGCCCGCCCCGCTTCCCGGTGCAGGCGATTGGTCCACCTTAAAACGACACAAGTTCCGTCCGTCCGCCCGTCTGCCGCCCACATTAACGATACGCGGTTGCCAAGGCCGCTACTCTGGCGCCACACGTCCATCCCTCCGCCGCCCACCATTGCTATATAAACTGCTGCGCCGGCCATAGCCGCAGTCATTCGAATCCGTTCCCTTTCTCCTGTCCACACCACTACTGCCCACCATGGCTTCCTCGCGCTCCAGCGCTCTTCGGGACGGGCGGATGACGGACCACAAGGAGATGGCAGCCATTGCTGCCGACCGGCTGGCCGGCAGGCAGCCAGAGGACGACGACGTCCCAATGGAGAAGATGGTAGTCTATGATCCAGCGCCAACCCCCTCCTCCGCGCCATCCTCGCCAGTGCATTGCACCATGACCATCGGCGAGGCCCATGCCCAATATATGGACATGGTGAGGCAGATGCGTGAGGAGCAGTTCTGGGAGGCGCAGGCCGCTGCCGCCTAAAACCACCATCTCCTCCAGGAGCACCTGCAGGCGGAGGAGCAAATCGCCGCGGAGCAGGCAGAGCAGGAGGCGCTGCTCGACTCGTACCGCTCCGCCCGCGAGGGCCGCCTCGAGCTCAGGCGGTACCGCATGCGGGCGGCGGAGGGTGCGGCCGCCTACAAAGAGGGCGATGAAGCGGACGAGGCGCTGTTTGGCGAGACCGAGGATGAGGCAGAGGACAATGACGGCTCCGACGAGTCCCCGCTCCGCTGGCGTCGACGAGACCCTGCTCCGCCGAGGCCCCACGGCGCCAACAACGAGGCAGAGGACACCGCCGGCTTTGCCGAGGCCCCGCCCCGCCAACAACGAGGCAGAGGACATCGTTGGCTCAGCCGAGGCCCCACCCTGCCGGCAACGAGGGGGAGGATTTCCACTGCTCTACCAAGGCGCTGCCCGCCGGCAACGAGACAGAGGACATCGCCGGCTCCGCCGAGGCCCTGCCCCGCTGCCTACGAGGCCGCGCCATGCAGAAAACGAGGAAAAGTAGAACACACTAGGTCGCCGCCGCTCGGGTCCAAGTAAGGCCATCGCTGCTACCCTCCGGTTGAAGCCAAGCTAGGCGGGTTGACCATTGACGGCCGGTTAGCTTCTTGGCGGTGACGTGGAGTCGGAGAGCTGTGTTGGAGAAGGACACTACTTCTACTTAACTGTTGGTGCAGTTGGCTGACTAACACGTGGGCCCAACAGGCCACATGCCAGTTATGCAACTGCACCTGCAGTTAAGTCACTGAAGCTTCTGTTCGGCTTAGGGGGACACAGGTGGGTAGCTTCGGTTAATTAATTATACCACCAGCGCACCCCTTTTTAGTTGAAGAATGTATGAAATGTAATGAAATCCGACATGTTTATATGAAATCCGACCATGTATGAATGAATTTATTTTGATTAGTTCGAATTCCTGTATCATTGGCATTGGATGAACATGCAAAACAATACGTACTAGCATTATTCCGTGGGTGATCACCTCGTTTGCAGCAGTTTCACATGTACTCCCTCCGGTCCTTTCGAGTCTGCATACAAGTTTTGTCTGTAGTCAAAGTATCTCTACTTTGACCAATCTTATGGAAAAAAGTATGCACTTTCACAATGTGCGAAGTAAAAAGGAACAGAAGGAGTACAAAGAGTTTGAGCAGCTTTTTAGCATTTCTGTACATTGCAAAAACACACAGGGTTCATAGAGAACATTCAAAACGATCGATGATTATGCATCTCAGCGACTCACATGTCAGAGGCAATATTTACTTCACAACTAAAGAATAAAGAAAAAATTGATCGACGCTGCTGACAGCAAAGGGCGTCCCATTCGAAAATATCAAACGTGGAATGGGCAGGGTTTGCCATCAGTTCAGACATTGACATGGCACCTCGTGCTAAATAAACCAGTTGTTCTTTTTGTGCAGTTCCACCAAAATCAACCAAATTCACGCGTAGCTTGTATGATTTCGCCCTTATATGTTGAAACACCTTGAACTTATCAGCACCTCCTTTCTTGTGGTGGAAATGAATGATTCGATGTATTCATGAACATTTTGTGCAGTTCCCATTGAAATGCTGAGCACCCCTGTTTGCACAAATACAAAAAACTGATTAGTATAAAGCAAACTGTACTATGAATTGACAATTTAAACAGGCACCTACATGGTCCATGTAGAGCACACTTTTACAAAAATGGAACTCACCAGAAAGAATCCTAGAACAACATTGTACTCACGCATCACAGCAAAAAAATGGAGATTTGTCAGTCCTTCTGAGCTGAAGTTAGTTTGGTCTTGTGGGTAGTAATGTAATGTAGCGCCCCGAGACCGATGTGCCAGGTGTCCTCCAGTTATACGCTGTTGTTGCCTTGTCATTTGCTTGCGTGTTGCATCTTATCATGTCATCATGTGCATTGCATCATCATGTTTTCGAAACTTGCATTAGTCCGGGTTCCCCCAGTTCCGTCCGTTGTCCGTTCTGAGCCCAGACACACTTGCACGCGCCCGCGGCATGTCCGAAATAGTATTTTATAAGTGGCTGGAAAATGTTCTCGAAATGGGGTGAAAGTTGGCGTGCGGTGTTTTTATGTTGTAGGTAGTCCGCCTGTCAATTTTCGTCGCATTCGGAGTTCGTTTGACGCCCCAACAGATAACTATAGCGACATTATAGTCGGTCAAAACGTCGGACGTTTTCGGTCTCCGGAAACCGTGCCGGGCTGCATCTCTACCCTCTTCTCTCAGACCAAGCCGCTCTTCACATTCCGCCAAGCCCTACCTAACCTCTCTCGTCAGCCCGCGGCCATCCTCGCGCGCGTCCGAAAGTTGTCCCGGACCCGACCCGAGCAGTCGCCACCGTTGTGTCCGGATCATCCCCAAACATCTACAAAACGTCTCCGTTTTCTTCATTGGGCTCCCTAGCCTATTTATCCGATACCGTCCGATTTTGATCGGAGGGTCCAAACCTAATTTTTTTGTCCCTATATATAGACCAACCCCTACCCAAATCGGATCAAACCCTAAAATCTAGGAGAGGTGTCCCATCGCCCGCCGCCACACTCCACTGAATCCACATCGGGATCCTCCCCGATCCAAAATATCCCCCTCGTTTCTTCATCGGACCAGCCAACAAAAATCCATCCTTCCCTCGATCCCTTCGCTCTACTGAGCCGGAGCGCTCTGCCTTGCGCGCACGATCCAAGGGAGGAGATCTTCCTCTGCCATCCATCGCCCAAAGGAGCAAGGCCCTCGTGCCCATTTTCCATTGCCTTCACCACCCCGCGAGCAGCAGTAATAGGACCATGGTCTTCGTCCTCGCCTCTTCCTCCTCTGCTCGAGACGCGCCCGAGCATCTCCACCCTCGCCGCCTCAGTTGAGTGTTGCCCTGGTTCTCGTTCTCTCCTTCCTCCGGTCCCCTCATCTCAACTCCCACTCGCCTCTCTCTACAGGAATCCACCAGGACGCCGCCGCCATGGATGGGTGAGCCCCGCGCCGAGCCGCAAGCCCCTGCGCCCCCTTCCGCCGGAGAACGCCGCCCTGCCCCGGATCCACCCGTCCCTGGCCTCACCGCAAGACGCCATGCCTTCGCCTCGCCAGTTACCGAAGATCGCGTCGCCTCTGTTTTCCCTTGACCCCCTCTGGATCGAGGAGAAGGACGACGACAGGTGTGCAGGCCGCGTGGGCCGCATCAAGCGCCAAGATTAGGCCTGCTTCCCCTCCGAACTGGGCCTGGCCCATGGGTGAGGCCGCCCCCGTGCGCCCTCCTTTTTTTTTTCTCATGTTGGTCCAGCCTGCTAGATTCGGCCCGTTCATGTTTTTTTCCAGATCTACGAATTTCATATTTATTCCAGAGACGACAGTTTTGCAGAAAGCCCCCTAAACTTCATGCATTTAATAACTCCACAACCGTGCATCGGATCTAAATAATTTATATATGAAAGTTGCTTAGAATTTTGTCTAGTTTAATAATATGCAACTTTCATTCATGTTAAAAATGTTTAAACTATTGGTTGTGTAATTTTGCCCCTATGCCATGTTAAAAATGCTTTAATTCATAACTAAATAACCGTAACTCAGAATTTAATAAACTTTATATGTAAATGGGGTGGAAAAATGTCTAGTTTAACATGGTGGCTTTACTTTGCATGTTAAACAACTCTAAAAAATATGTTTTAGGACAGAACAGGACCTAACCTAATATATGCACATGAGGAGTTTCCGGATTTGTTGTTCGTTGCTTCCGGCCTCATTTAACCTTGACTAGATAGGTAGTTTAACTTTGCTTCACCCTCTTGCCATGTTTAACAACATTTAATATTGTTGGGTACATAAACAAGATCGAACTAAATAAGTCATGTGGTGTTTCGTCAATATGCAACTCGTTGCATATTGAGCTCCACTTAATTTGTAGAATTGCTTGTGCTCGTTGCCATGCCATGCTTCTTTAAACCGTACATGCATCATACTTGGTGTGCATCATGCCATGTTCATGTGAGGTTTGTTTACTATGTTGTTTGCTTCTTTCCGGTGTTGCTTCTTCGGGTTGGTTCCGATAACGTCATGTTTGTGAGGCCCCGTTCGTCTACGTCCATTTGTCTTCTTCATGGACTCGTTCTTCTTCCTTGCGGGATTTCAGGCAAGATGACCATACCCTCGAAATCACTTCTATCTTTGCTTGCTAGTTGCTCGCTCTTTTGCTATGCCTATGCTGCGATACCTACCACTTGCTTATCATGCCACCCATATTGTTGAACCAAGCCTCTAACCCACCTTGTCCTAGCAAACCGTTGTTTGGCTATGTTACCGCTTTGCTCAGCCCCTCTTATAGCATTGTTAGTTGCAGGTGAAGATTGAAGTTTGTTCCTTGTTGGAACATGGAGATGTTGTTCCTTGTTGGAACATGTTTACTTGTTGGGATATCACAATATCTCTTATTTAATTAATGCATCTATATACTTGGTAAAGGGTGGAAGGCTTGACCTTTTGCCTAGTATTTTGTTCCACTCTTGCCGCCCTAGTTTCTATCATATTGGTGTTATGTTCCCGTATTTTGCGTTCCTTACGCGGTTGGGTTATAATGGGAACCCCTTGAAAGTTCACCTCGAGTAAAACTCCTCCAGCAATGCCCAACATTGATTTTACCATTCGCCACCTAGCCTTTTCTTTCCCTTGGGTTCTGCAGACTCAAGGGTCATCATTATTTTAACCCCACCAGGCCAGTGCTCCTCTGAGTGTTGGTACACCTGTCAGCTGCCGGTGGCCACCAGGGGCAACTCTGGGCTGGCCTACCCGTACCTAAGACAATCTGAGTGTGCCCTGAGAAAGAGATATGTGCAGCTCCTATCGGGATTTGTCGGCACACTCGGGCGGTGTTGCTGGATTTGTTTTAACTTGTCGAAATGTCTTGTAACCGTGATTCCGAGTCTGATCGGGTCTTCCCGCTAGAAGGTCTATTCCTTTGTTGACCGTGAGAGCTTGTCATGGGCTAAGTTGGGACCCCCTGCAGGGATTTGAACTTTCGAAAGCCGTGCCCGCGGTTATGGGCATATGGGAATTTGTTAACGTCCGGTTGTAGAAAACCTGAAGTTGACCTTAAATTAAAATGCATCAACCGCGTGTGTAACCGTGATGGTCTCTTTCCGGCGGAGTCCGGGAAGTGAACACGGTGTTGGAGTTATGCTTGACGTAGGTTGTTCTAGGATCACTTCTTGATCATAGTTTTCTCGATCGTGCTTTGCCGTCTCTTCTCGCTCTCTTTTGCGAACAGGTTAGCCACCATATATGCTAGTCACTTGCTGCAGCTCCACCTCATACCTTTACCTTACCCATAAGCTTAAATAGTCTTGATCGCGCGGGTGTGAGATTGCTGAGTCCCCGTGACTCACAGATACTTCCAAAACCAGCTTGCAGGTGCCGATGAGACCGTGCAGATGACTCAACCAAGCTCAAGGAGGAGCTCAATGAAGATCTTGTCCTTTATGTTGTTTCGATCTAGTTGATCAGTAGTGGAGCCCAGTTGGGGTCGATCGGGGACCTTGTCGCATTTGGGGTTCTTCTTTTATTTTGGTTCCGTAGTCGGACCTTGATTGTATCTGGTTGATGTAATGCTTTATTCATGTACTTGTGTGAAGTGGTGATTGTAAGCCAACTATGTATCTCTTTTCCCTTAATGTATTACATGGGTTGTTTGCGAAGATTACCTCACTTGTGACATTGCTTTCAATGCGGTTATGCCTCTAAGTCGTGCTTCGACACGTGGGAGATATAGCCGCATCGAGGGCGTTACATGTAACCATCCTTCAACTGCTCCTTTTGATGAGAAGATAGACATGGCTTCTTCATCCTGCCATAATCGGAACTAGTCACTTCACGTACTCCATATTCTTCTTCAGAGGAAAATGATCCTGTTGTGCAAAGACAAGAGGACAACTAAATGCTAGCATCCTTGTTTGCTCGAAGAAAAGGAAAGGAAATATTTAAAACAACACAGATGAAGCACTTCTCAAGGACAATACCACTTTTTCATGACAGTATCTAAACAGTAGCACAACACCAATAGAGATGACAAAGCTCAATCATATGGATGAAATCAGTGGGCGAGTACCAACCTTTGTCAGGAGGCTTATTGTGTAGATCATACAGATGAAGCACTTCTCTGGAACCATATATTGCTATCTACTGTGGTGGCCATGCTTACTATATACTCCTCGATTAGTTTAATGTTTCCAACATCTTCTTGTGCAGTTCCACTAAAATATATGGTATCTTCAAAGAAGATCCCTGTTTGCACAAGTAGAGATAATTACGTATTACATTAAGAGTGGCATCAAATCAGTGGCAAAACAATTGCTCGTTCCAGCCATAGCAATAAATTAAGATGCAAAACTATATCATTACTTGTGTCATCACAGTTCCAGTGCTTCATTACAGCACCGGGAGTTGAGTTTTGTTTTTTCTTCCGCTTGTTCTTCCCCTTCATCACTTGGTTCAATAATAGACAAGCTTCGCCTTCAATGTAAGATTTGGCATGTCAATTAGGGAGCACAAGTATAGCACTAAACAATGACATTAATTTTCTGATGAAAGTGGAAAAATATAGGCCAACAGTTGTGAAATATCCTTATCTTACCTCAATGGGATATTACGGTGCACATACAGATTGGAAGTCTTGTCTCCACTTGTGCAGTTCACTAAAATCAAGCAACATTACCGTACAAGTAGCACAACATATGAAAGCACACTGCAGAATCATGTGAAAGAAGGCTAGTACTGACCTCTCATGACGCGGAATTCAAACAACTCACAAGAAGAAGATCTGAACCAAATTTGCCAACACGGATAGGAAGTAAGATCTCCTCTTGTGCAGTTACACTAAGATCAAGCAATCAAGCAACGTTGTCAGTGTGACATTTTGGTTGAATTGCACAAAACACTCTTAAAACAAAAGTGTTTTGTGTAGTGCAACAAAAGGTCACAATGGCAACGAGGTGAAGTAGATAACCCTGTTTACCACTACTAGGAAAAGGCCTACTAATGGCACACCTAATTTGGCCATTAATGGCGCATTAGTGGTGCGCCATTAGTAGCACGCCATTAGTATATTTTACTAATGGCGCACCACTGGTGCGCCATTAGTATCTGGTATACTAATGGCGCACCTTGGATGCGCCATTAGTATATACAATAGTGCGCCATTAGTATGCCTCCCAGGGGGCCATGTATACCCAGGTGCTTTGGCATACTAATGGCGCACGACAACAAGATGCGCCATTAGTAACTTCGGCATACTAATGGCGCACTGTTTAATGATGCGCCATTAGTATCCTTTGGCATACTAATGGCGCACTGTGATGTGATGCGCCATTAGTATGAATATTATGTTTTTTTTAATTTTCTGTTTTTTGCACAGGTTACAAAATGTATAATTGGACAAAATATAGACAGCACACATCAACAACAGATTCATCGAATACAATAGAAGATTAGTCTCTGAATACAATTCATCATATTAGTCTCCGAATACAATTCATCATATTAGTCTCCGAATTGAAAAGACTAAACAAAGATAAAACATTACAAGTCTCAAGACCGCGAGTATCGAGTTTGTTGGAAGTAATACTAATCCTAACAAGTCCTACTAATCATCATCATACAACTTCTACTCGTTATTCATAACAAGTCATACGATCATCATCTTGATAGTCTTCGAACCAACCCTACTTAATTGTTCATCAGCACATGATCATCAATATTAGGCAGGACCTAAATACCCTATTTAAGCTAAAATAGCATAAAACAATATAGACCCTGACTCTCCATTATGGAGAATGGAGAACATCCTGTCTCCAATTCTTGCGCTTCGCTTCCTTTTGCTTCCAAGAAGCTCCTTACGACTGTCCATACATTTTTTCCATCCTTTGATTTTCATGTCTCCACTTCTTTTAGAAATCTCGTATGGACAGTTGAGATTCGTAGGATGACCTGGCTGTATGTTCAAAACATTAACACTACCTTTCAGATACATCATATGAGGCACACAATTCTCTGGGATTATCTGTTGAAAAACATAGTAATAACTTCATAGTTAGCAATGATGTACTAGTTTTAGAAGTATGCAAAAGATGCACGGATGTCGTAATAGTAAAAATCTTACCAGGGTATCTCCATGGTAGTTACCGTAGTTGAACACATGCACTAGTGGCACGTATTTACCTTAATGTTGAGGAATTTGTTTGTGGATAATGTAATTTTCAATGTCAGTACAAAATCCGACCAGATGATATTTCTCCTTGTAAGTTGTTAATTCGGAGCCATCGGTGTAGTGGGTTTTGTCTACCATCTCCCGCACATTCTTTGAACAATAAAAATAAGCTGTCAATGGAAATAAGCTGTCAACTATTTTGAAATAAACAATATAAATTAGCTAATAACTATGTTTGAGAAACTCACATAGCGGTAGAACTGGAGGCGTATCAACAAGGACCCAAATGTCCATATTGTCTTGGTTGATGTCAGGATTACCAAGATCCATGGTGATAAGCATACCCTCATCAAAACCATACATCTTGCAAAATGCTTCCCAATTTTTGCAACCAAAATGGGTTACGCTCTCAGAATTATATAGATTTACTTCAAAGTCCACATCGTGATGAGTCCTTAGGTGAATTTTCTTTGTTTCAGAAATTTCATGGTCTTCAAAATCCATCCTCTCCAAGACATAGCGTCTTGCATGGCATGGGATAAGCTATACTCGAATTGTAAAAGATGAAAATTACATGTTGAAATAGTTGAAGTAATGCTTAATTATGAAAATAACACTTGTCGTCGTTGTGTACCGTTTCGACTTCGAAGGTCTCCTCGAGCTTAATGCTGAAGCGCCGATCATCGTCCAGGTGAGGCATGTCGCACTGACCTCGATGACTACATATCCTGGGACAGCTCCCAGAATTTCTTGCCGCCCGAACCACCGGCCTCATCGTTGTGGGCCATGTTTCGCTCAAAATAGGAAAAAAGTTTGGTCAAAAAGTTGGTTATTGTCAAGGAACAAGATCATGGTCTCATCATTTAGGGTTTGTCGACACCGAGGCACCCTAAAATCCTAAGCTTTCATCATTTAGGGTTTCGACGCCGAGGCACCCTAAAAGCCTAAGCATACATCATTTAGGTTCTCATCGACACCGAGGCATCCGGGGCAGCCAAGTTAAGTTTTCATCATTTAGGGTTTATCGATGCCGAGGCACCCTAAATGCTAAGTTAAGTTTTCATCATTTAGGGTTTATCGATGCCGAGGCACCCTAAATGCTAAGTTAAGTTTTCATCATTTAGGGTTTCTCGATGCCGAGGCACCCTAGGTTGGGCCTAATCACTTGGCACTAATCACTTGGCTCTATTGCCACCTATGGTTTAATACAACAAGAATAAAGGGGCAGTTGATCCTACTTAATTAAGTACTAAGATACCCCGGCCCATGCATTAGTAGCAAGTACCTCATATGTCCAATTTTTAGCAAAGTCATGCTAAAATTCACGGAAAATTTCAGCATGACCTTTGCTGAAAATAGGACATATGGAGTACCCGAATTTGCCGGAACGGAAGTTAATCGACATTCCGGCAAACTCAAGGGCCTCTCGGGGTACCTGCAAATTCATCACGACACGATGGTCGGAGACAAAACCCAGCAAACTAACATGTAAAACATGTCCAATGAGAGCATATAATTCAACAACTCCACTGAAAATGAGAGCTGAAAGATGCAGGGAGAGCACAAACAGCTCAGAAAAATCAATCCATCTAGCATTTCAGGTTTTGCTAGAAATACCTTTAACATCAGTATCAATATGATTTATAGAGTCAACATCCAGTAAGTATAATCAAGGTAATCAACCATTCCCATAAAACAAGACAAGTTTGATTCAGTACTGCTAATATGATTGGAGATTACTATGAACATGTGGCAAGACTACTTTGATAACAAGGGCCACTAGTTGCCCAGTAGTTGAACTAGCAGCTTGGCCATATCACTGACACCACGCACTGCTGTGACAGCTCTCAGCAGCAACCTCCAAGGCTCCGACAACCGACACAGATAACCTGTCTCAAAGATGAGCCTCAAGACAAGCTTCGCATTCTTGAGTTTAATTTTTTCCAGAATTTTAGAGGCCCCACAAATTCAGTTCAGGTATTTTATACCATGTTAAAGACACTAATGTATAGAGGTTTAGCCCTGGTCCTTAGATTCAGTTTCCTAATCTTTTTGTTTTCTACAAAGATATTCCCAACCTTCATGATGCTGGTAAGAAAAGAGCTACTCTCTGAATCTTTTATCTATTTATACCTGTAAATTAGCACTCTGATGCTGGCCTTGACAAATGATCCCACTATGTTGTTTGCTGGAATCTGCAAAATGATCCCACTATGTTGACAAATGATCCCACTATGTTGTTATACTTGAGAACACTGCAAAAAAATCAAAACCACAATAAACAGTGGTCAGATATAACAGGTACAATTACACAAAGCATCTGAATACACACATACTTCATCTATCAAGTATAACTCTGTCAAGCCAAGAAGCATCTGAATGCACTACAGCAAGTTTTGGTTGGATGCAGTGAAACATTTTTTTGCCCCATGTGTTTTCAGTGAAATGATTGGGATTTGTAACTATGGGCCAATTTGCCTGCAGTTGGTGAAGATTATAGAATGGTAAAGCAAAATCAGGCTCTGGTGGAGCCTATGCAAACAATGATGTTTGTTACTCGAGAGAGAATCGTCAACTCTAGATGTTTGGTTACTTAGATATATAAATGGCAGAAACCATAATCATCTATATATATATATGCACAAGCAGATGCATTTCGCATTTCTTTTACATAATCTTTATGAACACATAGCAAACTCATTAGAAGTCATAGAAAAATGTTTGCTGGTGCGATTCTCACAAATAATAACCACCGGGATGGAGAAGTACACAGAATGGGTGGAAAATAACTCAATCGGTCCACAAATGTGCCACCTAGAGTACAGGTCCAAAATGTAAGCAGTGTGGTATTTGACTAAAAAAGTGTGGCATTAATTCTAGTTATTTCTGTCAATGGAGTTTGAATAGATGGCAACTGCCATGTCTTAGATAATTAGGGGTTTGAATAGATGGAAATTGCCGTGTGTTTGCTCTAATGTAGATTTGTAAAAATTTCATATGTAGCATATGTTGAACTACTTTGTCCAACAAAATATTTATCTTTCTAACAAATTAAAGTGCACTGGGTCATGGCCAATTTTGGAGGCGACAAGGAGGAGGAAGGGTGGAGAGGGAGGAAGGAGGAAGGAGGAGAGGTACCTGGGCGGGCGCGGCCGGTCGCCGGAGGGGTCGGGGTTGGGGTTGGTGTCGGGGTCGGCGGAGGCGGCGTCGAAGGGATGCCTCGGTTGGTCGTGGGGAGGCCGGCGGCCACGGCGAGGTCGCGGAGGCGTCGGCGATGGAGGAGCTGCGGTGGTGGGGGCCGTGGGGGCGCGGGGGCGCCGGCAGTGGTGGCGGCGGCTAGGAAACCTAGCTGTCGCGCTCGGGAGGGAGGTTGTCGCAGGCGGGGCCGTGGGGGGAGGGGGACGGCGAGGGCGCGGGCGCGGGCGGAGGGGGGACGGTGAGGGAGGTGGTCGGGTGCGGCGGGGGAAGCGAGCACGGCCGGGGAAGTGGTGGGCGGTGGTGGTCAGGCGCGGGTGAGACGAGGCAGGGGAGGGATTAGTAATGGCGCACCAACACTAAATGCGCCATTAGTAATCCAGGTTACTAATGGCGCACCTTCTGGTGGTGCGCCATTAGTAGTTTTGCAAAAAAAAACAAAAAAAACATACTAATGGCGCACTGTCCCACAGTGCGCCATTACTAGTTTAAACTAGTAATGGCGCACGGTGGAACAGTGTGCCATTAGTAGTTTTGCAAAAAAAGGAATAAAAAATATAAAAAAACAACAACATTAGTGGCGCACTTTCTGACAGGTGCGCCATTACTAGTTACAACTAGTAATGGCGCACTGTGTCTGGATGCGCCATTAGTATGTTTGGATAGGCGCACTAGTTCAAATTTTTTTTTGATACAAATGGCGCACCCTGGGCCAAGTGCGCCATTAGTATATACTAATGGCGCACCGCTTGTCTGGTGCGCCATTAGTGTCAATCCCATCTATAGCCCTTTTTCTAGTAGTGTACTCAGAGGTGCAAAGGAAACAACTAGTGGTCAATAACGGTGGATGACACATAAGCCAACAAAAAGAAGCATCTACCTTATCTAAATGGGAAAGAAAGCAAGACAGTAGCATTTCTCAAATGGTGGCATTGATTAATATTAACATAGAGATTATATTAATAAAATTCATTAAACATGTAATTTGCTTTTAACTGTGGCATTGCATAAATTTTCCAACGGCATTATTAGAGGGTGTTTGTTTACAGGGACATTTTGGTGTAGGGACTAAAAAACCTCCGTATTAGTCCCATCTAAACCAAACAGGAGGGACTTTTAGGGACTAAAAGTGGGCATTTGGCACTAAAGAAAGAAGACCCCGAGGGAGTCTTTTTGGGACTTTTTCCAACAGTTTCCCCTGCCACGCATCGCACCTTGTCTCTATTAGTTCATTACTAGGGGTAACATGGTCTTTTAGCATGTCATTTAATAACCTCTAGTCCATGTTTAGTCCCTGGAACCAAGAAGGTAGGGACTAGGGAGTTTTTAACCAAATAGGGCCTTAGATTAACAACAGCTAAAGAGTTGCACGGGACAATGGATGCACCAGCACCATGTGCATCTACCGATGTACTGTGGTCATGCACAGTCTGTTGCAACAAAGAACAAACAACCAAGGAGCATATTTGTGTTGGTCCCAGTTTTGTTATCTTTAGACACTTTTCCCTATGTGAGCGCAGCAAATCTAGTCGTCCTCAAACTCTACAACCTTGTCCGCCAAAACAAAAGATCAGTTCGTTACAGATGTGCGTACTGCGTTTGTCATTGTTTTCCCTTTTCGACCAACGTAGGTGCTGGATAGCCAGTCTGTACTAGTACTTTCGTCCCTTCCTTTCCTCTTTGAACCATATCCTAGATTTATGCGATAAAACTTTCCCCCATTCCTTTCCTCTTTGAACCACGTCCTAGATTCATGCTATACAACTTTCCCCACTACTTTCCCCCTTCCTTTCCTCTTTGAACCACGTCCTAGATTCATGCTATACAACTTTTCCCACTACTTTCCCCCACTCCTTTCCTCTTTGAACCATGTCCTAGATTCATGGTATACAACTTTCCCCACTACTTTCCTGTTTGGTCCAACACCTAGATTCAAGTGCAGAAGCGGAAAAAGCCCACATGCAGCTAGGGCAATGCATGTGGAATAAGTAAATTATACCTTAAGGTTCTTGGGGCGTGGTTCGGTGGGCGACGGGACGGCGGCGAAGAAGAAGGGGTCGGAGGCCCTCCCGCTCAGCCTGTGCAAAACCGAACCGAAAACCAAAAACCAAACCAGAAAAAACCAAACCGAACCGAATTTCGGTTTTTTCAGGTTTCAGTTTCAGTTTTCAATTTAGAAAACCATATAACCTTCGGTTTTTTGGTTAAAAACCGACAGTTTTCGGTTAAACCGAATTAAACCGAAACTCTTCGTTGTGTGTTAAACAACCAAAGCCCTGAGTTGATCTTGATCCCTTCTGTCGCCCCTCCTTTTATAGCCATCCACCCATCTCAATCCTGCTCGCTCCGCGAGATGGTACTATTGGGTGGCGCGGCTGGTGCCTGAGTTGGTGGCTAGCGCCTGGCGCTTGGGCCTGGCCGCCTGGGCCCTTGGCTGCCCAACGCACGCGCAGGGCTGGTGCTGCGCTTGGACTAGGAGCCTGGACGCTATAGGCTAGCGCTATGGTATTTCGTGGCATTTTTTCACGAACAAAAATCTGGAGGCTAGCGTAGCTCACGGGGTGCTCTTTCCCTGTGTTATCCTCAAATTTTCATAGTACATGCATACATCTCTGTCAATGGCTCAACGCCTCATCAGTCATATGCCTCGATCTGGTGCACGTCGTACATACATGATACATATATGCCCCACCAAATCATGTATGACATCTAATGATTTAATTTATGTACATAGTTCTCAAAAGAAAAAACTAACCTACATACACAAATTGAATCATGTGATAAAAAATTATGCATTGTTCAAAAATTCGCGTCAACTTTGGTTATTTTGGTTATTACCGAAACCGAACCGAAATTAAATGGTTATTACCGAAACCGAACCGTATCTATGTATACAACTGTATAAACCAAAGTATAAAAACCGTATAAACCGAAAACCGTATAAACCGAACCGAATCAAACCGAAAAAACTGAACGCACACCCTGACCTCCCGCGCCGCCACTGGGTGAAAGTGAACAGCTATGCCGGTAGTGGATTCCCTCCCTCACCGACGGCGACAGCGTTAAGCCTCCTTCCCTTCCCGGCGGACGGATCTTGCCGGCTCTTTGACCAGCAATGAGGGGAGAGAGAGGCCAACGAAGTCTTTTTTAGATCTGGAGAGGGTGAGAGAGTGTGAAGAGAGAAACTACAAGCGCTGAGGCTCCAGCATGTATATATATATTGGAGAGAGAGTGTGAAGCGTGCAAACCCTAGAAAACAAGCGCCGAGGCTGCTGCTTATACGTGATGAGGTGATTATACGGTCACTACAAGATCGTATAGCTCTATATCCATTCATTCTGACCAGTCAAAGAATCCTCCTGGCATGAATTATGCTCAAGTATAGTCATCGAACCCGAGACCTCAAGTTTGATGAGCGAACAGGCTAACCAGCTACACAACCCTCTTGTTATGTTCAACGAGAGGAAAAAACCTTTTATACATTCCTGCATTCGTGTGACAAGCATGCCGTGTTTTTTTTGCGTGGGAGTCATTGGGATTTAAATCATAATCGTGTCATGTGGCTTTGGTGGTAAGACTATCCACAGTGGTGCAGAAATAATGCAGCCTTAGTCACCTTACCTCTCTCCACGTAGTATGTTGGGTCCCACCAGTCAGAGGGTGAAACAAACAAATTAATAAGAAAAATTAAAAGCGCCAGCGGTGTATCTTACCTCACACATCTCGTTACTGCTCGGGAACACTGTCCAATTGATCCATCTATTCGCTCACATACTATTTTAAGAGAATCCTTATTATAACATGCACACAATTTTGGGCACTTGTATTCGACCTAAGTCAGTGTGCCACCGTATCTCGTACTTACTACTCCCTCTGTCTAGGTTTAATAAGTCACGTTAGAAGGTGCAGCGGGACCAAGGTGCAAGCACATTGGAGGAGAAGGAGAAGCTTGACCGGTCATTCCTCCAATCAAAGCCCTAATTTCTGTCTCTGAACACAACAATTAATCCAAACAACTAAGAGATGCCATTTCAGATACCATGCAGGGCCATGTATTAACTCGCATGCAAGCCGACTTTGATTTCTTGACTGATCAACGCGTAGTTGCGCTCCATGCATTGGGTTTTCGAGGGAGATAACAAGGCAGAGCAAGGAGCATTTGGTTACATTGCTTAGGCTGGTCATAGTGGTGAGTAACTTGGACTAGTAACATGCATATGTTACTAGTCTATGTCACTAGTATGCGAAGTTTGCCATCGGAAGCGAGCCGATCTGGCTCTCCTGAGCTAGAAAGGTTTTTCTAGCCCACCCAAGCTAGCTGGCCCACAAAAGCTAGCATACTTTAACAGTTCCAAATGCCTAACCTTGCCTGGCTATGCTATAAGCTGTTCTTGCTAAGGATCCAAACGCTCCCTAAGTAACAACGCTCGCTAGCAACGAGGCCAGGAGGGGATTGAGATGCGAAGTTAATGGACGACGCCTAAACATTTTGGGAATATCTGATTTCCGTAAGATGACTTAACACCTAGACGGAGGGAGTACTACTCCTCAGTCCAGGTTTGATGGAATATTCGTCACCTCTTCTCTTCTTGTATGTACTCCATTTGTATCTCACTTCCTGTGGCTTCTCACTCGCATGATTTTCCTACTCTATGAACCTGTGTGTGCATGTGTGCGTGTGTGTGTGTATTTAACAGCATGTGTGTGTTAGAGAGAGCGACAGATCGACCTACTCCTACAGAGAGATGACGCGTAGTGTACGATTTTAGCCGCGAGAGTCGATGCATCCTCTCGTTTCCAGGCGTCCGGTAGGGACAGGCGGACAGCTGCCACACCCGCTCCTGACCAGCCTGGCCCACCCAAAGCCCCTCCATCGCCCGCGCGCGCTTCCCGCCCGAAACGGTCAGCGCTGCTCCAAAGAATCGGTGCCGCATTCATGCCCGGGCAGAGCGGATGCGACCTCTCATTGGCTCAAGAGTGATGGTTGCTTCGTCCGTCCAACTTACTGCTGGGTCTATGTGATTTGACGGCTCATTGGTATTTATTACTGAGGTGGTAGGAATGCTGGATGTCCCACGCTTTCGGCGAAAGGAGGTACTACTAGATTACAATTTTCTCCATTCTTACAGCGGAGGAGTGCAAGAGCAGTGAAAACACGCAGGCTCAGTGATTACATGGCCCACCTCACACTATCACCATATTTTCTGGACACCGTGCGACACCTAACTCTTTACATAGTACTCCCTCCGTTCCTAAATACTAGATGAGTCTCGTGTGTTGCCGCGGAACAGCCGTATATCTCTGCGTAAAATTATCGATTTCGTAGAACTAAAAAAAACTCTATAACCGCATGAAAAATGTGGTAGCCAAACTAAAAAAAGTCCCATCATCATTTAGATCATCCCACGTAAGGAAAAAAGATCAGCCAACTCCTACTACATAATGGGATTATATATTTCTTTTTGACATGTTAATGGGACTTAAAAGCTCACTTACACGCATGCTATCGGTGCATGCTTGCATGCAGACATGTCGATATGATTTAAAACCCACTCACATGCATGTCACGGTATTTCTGCGTGCTTGCATGTGGCTTAGTGCGGAGCCTCTCAACGTCTAGATCAGACGGCTATTATGGACTGATTTAGTTCATCTAACGGCTACATTAATTTTGATGATGTGGCTCAAGGAGAGGATAGAGAATTCCTAGTAGTGGGGGCTAGCTATTACTAGTAGATAAGTATTTGTAGAGATTCCACTAGGTGAACTACATACGGAACAAAATGAATGAATCTACACTTAAAATGCATCTATATACATCCGCATGTGGTTCATGGTGAAATCTCTACAGAGACTTATATTTAGGAACGGAGGAAGTACTAGTATAGTACGTACTATAATTTATCAGCGAGATAAATTTGTACAATGCTATGAAGCTTCCAGCTTCTGTTACATGTATCTTGCTTCCAAGGTTGCCTATTGCAACATTTCATCAAATACAAAGGAGACTAACATGAATGCTATTGCATCTCAATGATTGACAGATCATAGCAAATATGTACTCCCTCCGTTCCAAAATAAGTGTCTCAACTTTATGCAAACTTTAGTACAAAGTTGTAATACTACTAAAGTTCACACTTATTTTGGAATAGAGGCAGCTAAAGAAAAAAACGATCCATGCAGTCCCTAGCCCTTGAACCGTGAACCCTAACCAGGCTTGAATTTGCTGGCAATGTTTGAGCTTCCTAAGAAATGAAGTTTGCAACCTTTTGACCATCGGATCATTTTGTGCAGTTTCACCAAAATCGAGATGAGCATCCCTGTGGCAAAGAAATTAAAGAAGCGTGATTAGAATAAGATTACTGGGACTAGTTGATGAGACATAAACTCATCACAAATACAGTACATAGAAGCCAGTAGAGGTATGTGCGGGGAAAAGAAGTAGTGAAATATCCACATGGAGTGATGTGGGCACCTGGAGCAAGGGTGCAAGCCGGCTGTAAAGGGAGTTGTACCTGAGGGATGTCGTGACGTAGCTCAACCTTGAGGAGGGCGGCGGGAGGCGGCAACTGCCCACGTCGCGGCAGTGAGAAAGGGACGAAGGCAACCTCACTAGCTTTGTGAGAGAGAAAGGCGGGGACCCCTGATCGGGAGGTGCCGACAGTGGGTTTTCACCGTCGGCGACGGCAACCGCATCTACACTAAGCATCCACCCCTTCCCCTGGCGGACGTGATCTGCCGGGATGTTAGAGATGTGGCCACAGTCGTTTTGTGTGAGAGAGTGTGAAGAGAGCAACCCCAGCAAGCAACCGTGTAGGCCTGCCCATCCTGACTATGTATATAGTGAAGCGGTTTCCTTTTCTCTCCATATGAACCTATCATATTGCGTACGTGCCACTGAAGAAAAAAAACTTTATTTATAAATGACGCGACACCTACTACTCGTTCTCCTATAACCTCGCGCTTGACATCTCCAAAATATTAACCTTGCGATTGGCTCTTCGCCTCTTCGGGAAGTCGAGCAATAATGGTAGTGCAGTATATATCGTTCTGGCTATGTGAGACCGAATGAATTGCTGCACGTCCACCATGTGGGCAAGGGTCGAGGGGCGAGGGAGAGTGCTACATACGGAGAAAAATGAGTGAATCTACACTCTAAAATACGTCTATATACATCAGTGTTTGGAGTATGTACTAGTAGTTCATATTGAAATCTACTAAAGGACATATATATTCCAAACAATATGATATAATCTCTATAACCAAGGTAGTAGGGACGAGGAGTAAACAGAGGGAGTAGTAATTTTTTCTCCTCGTCCTGCGAGCCACCGCGCACGTGGGCGAGGGAGCAGGCGTAAGGCGTATAGTACTAAGCAAGCTTCACCTCATCCTGCGAGCCACCGCGCCCGTGGGAGGGGGAGACGACGTACTAAGCAAGCTTCTCCTCGTTCTGCGAGTTGATGGGAGACATCAAAAGTACTCCAGTGTATAGAGCCTTGCCTCTAAGGTAGGCCCCACATGGTTGCTTCGTCCGTCCAACTTACTGCTGGGTCTATGTGATTTGACGGCTCATTGGTATTTATTACTGAGGTGGTAGGAATGCTGGATGTCCCACGCTTTCGGCGAAAGGAGGTACTACTAGATTACAATTTTCTCCATTCTTACAGCGGAGGAGTGCAAGAGCAGTGAAAACACGCAGGCTCAGTGATTACATGGCCCACCTCACACTATCACCATATTTTCTGGACACCGTGCGACACCTAACTCTTTACATAGTACTCCCTCCGTTCCTAAATACTAGATGAGTCTCGTGTGTTGCCGCGGAACAGCCGTATATCTCTGCGTAAAATTATCGATTTCGTAGAACTAAAAAAAACTCTATAACCGCATGAAAAATGTGGTAGCCAAACTAAAAAAAGTCCCATCATCATTTAGATCATCCCACGTAAGGAAAAAAGATCAGCCAACTCCTACTACATAATGGGATTATATATTTCTTTTTGACATGTTAATGGGACTTAAAAGCTCACTTACACGCATGCTATCGGTGCATGCTTGCATGCAGACATGTCGATATGATTTAAAACCCACTCACATGCATGTCACGGTATTTCTGCGTGCTTGCATGTGGCTTAGTGCGGAGCCTCTCAACGTCTAGATCAGACGGCTATTATGGACTGATTTAGTTCATCTAACGGCTACATTAATTTTGATGATGTGGCTCAAGGAGAGGATAGAGAATTCCTAGTAGTGGGGGCTAGCTATTACTAGTAGATAAGTATTTGTAGAGATTCCACTAGGTGAACTACATACGGAACAAAATGAATGAATCTACACTTAAAATGCATCTATATACATCCGCATGTGGTTCATGGTGAAATCTCTACAGAGACTTATATTTAGGAACGGAGGAAGTACTAGTATAGTACGTACTATAATTTATCAGCGAGATAAATTTGTACAATGCTATGAAGCTTCCAGCTTCTGTTACATGTATCTTGCTTCCAAGGTTGCCTATTGCAACATTTCATCAAATACAAAGGAGACTAACATGAATGCTATTGCATCTCAATGATTGACAGATCATAGCAAATATGTACTCCCTCCGTTCCAAAATAAGTGTCTCAACTTTATGCAAACTTTAGTACAAAGTTGTAATACTACTAAAGTTCACACTTATTTTGGAATAGAGGCAGCTAAAGAAAAAAACGATCCATGCAGTCCCTAGCCCTTGAACCGTGAACCCTAACCAGGCTTGAATTTGCTGGCAATGTTTGAGCTTCCTAAGAAATGAAGTTTGCAACCTTTTGACCATCGGATCATTTTGTGCAGTTTCACCAAAATCGAGATGAGCATCCCTGTGGCAAAGAAATTAAAGAAGCGTGATTAGAATAAGATTACTGGGACTAGTTGATGAGACATAAACTCATCACAAATACAGTACATAGAAGCCAGTAGAGGTATGTGCGGGGAAAAGAAGTAGTGAAATATCCACATGGAGTGATGTGGGCACCTGGAGCAAGGGTGCAAGCCGGCTGTAAAGGGAGTTGTACCTGAGGGATGTCGTGACGTAGCTCAACCTTGAGGAGGGCGGCGGGAGGCGGCAACTGCCCACGTCGCGGCAGTGAGAAAGGGACGAAGGCAACCTCACTAGCTTTGTGAGAGAGAAAGGCGGGGACCCCTGATCGGGAGGTGCCGACAGTGGGTTTTCACCGTCGGCGACGGCAACCGCATCTACACTAAGCATCCACCCCTTCCCCTGGCGGACGTGATCTGCCGGGATGTTAGAGATGTGGCCACAGTCGTTTTGTGTGAGAGAGTGTGAAGAGAGCAACCCCAGCAAGCAACCGTGTAGGCCTGCCCATCCTGACTATGTATATAGTGAAGCGGTTTCCTTTTCTCTCCATATGAACCTATCATATTGCGTACGTGCCACTGAAGAAAAAAAACTTTATTTATAAATGACGCGACACCTACTACTCGTTCTCCTATAACCTCGCGCTTGACATCTCCAAAATATTAACCTTGCGATTGGCTCTTCGCCTCTTCGGGAAGTCGAGCAATAATGGTAGTGCAGTATATATCGTTCTGGCTATGTGAGACCGAATGAATTGCTGCACGTCCACCATGTGGGCAAGGGTCGAGGGGCGAGGGAGAGTGCTACATACGGAGAAAAATGAGTGAATCTACACTCTAAAATACGTCTATATACATCAGTGTTTGGAGTATGTACTAGTAGTTCATATTGAAATCTACTAAAGGACATATATATTCCAAACAATATGATATAATCTCTATAACCAAGGTAGTAGGGACGAGGAGTAAACAGAGGGAGTAGTAATTTTTTCTCCTCGTCCTGCGAGCCACCGCGCACGTGGGCGAGGGAGCAGGCGTAAGGCGTATAGTACTAAGCAAGCTTCACCTCATCCTGCGAGCCACCGCGCCCGTGGGAGGGGGAGACGACGTACTAAGCAAGCTTCTCCTCGTTCTGCGAGTTGATGGGAGACATCAAAAGTACTCCAGTGTATAGAGCCTTGCCTCTAAGGTAGGCCCCACATGGTTTGCCTCTTTTTTTAACATAACGCGTCAAGTCGCAATTTGTTTGTTCACCCGTGGTAGACGATCCTTCCTCCACCAAGTGGACAACCAGTACACGTGCCAAATTACCACGCGGGCTGCCTTTTCGTACAGAAATGAGCTGCACCGTGTACCCGCGCGGGTGTGGTTGGGAAAGAGACGGGAGTACGTGCGCCGTGCATGCACCTCTTCTGTTCGTGCACGTCCCCCACCTACGTGGGTGTGTGTGAGAGATACAAACCGCGTTCATGAGTGTTTATTGTTTTAGGGTGGGGGGGTTGATTTCATGAATGTATTTGTGGGAATATGTGTCGATGACATCTCAAACAAAATTTTGCATGCAATGTGTGAAATGGATGTGTGAAATGGAGGCCTATCCATATCATATATAGAGGGTCGGGCGATCCACGAGAAGAGAGGGAGGGGTCATAGATATCCATAGAGTCGAAGAGAGGATCAAGTGGGTGGGTGCGAGATTGATGAAGAGAGCCATCGAAATTGTGTGTGTGTGCAAGTCAAAGATATAGGGCGACTGACCTACTGGAACATCAGAGGGCACATGTCAAGTTTGTGTGTGGCAGGGACACATGACTAGAGCACTCAATGTATCGGTGTGTGTGGGGGGGAGGGGGGTGGGGTAGGCAGAGGCCTAATTATAGAGGTAGAACGACTCGTATATGTGTTGAGAAGGAGAGACCCAGCTATGTCTTGAGGGAGATCGGTCGACATCCATACATAACTGAAGGACGAGAAATATGATGGGACAGAGAGAGAGAGAGAAAGAGAGAGAGAAAGAGAGAGAGAGAGAGAGGAGAGAGAGAGGGAGGGAGAGGGTAGAGTGCTGGATGGGTGATGGAGTTGCTTCTCGAAGATGGTGGAAGAGGCCTACTAGACAAACTGAGGGTGGAACTGCAATGTTATCAATAAGAGTGGGGATGTGTTTCTGTGTGTACCTGTGCGTGATAGATCTGTCGGGACGCATCCATGGATGATGAAGGGGAACCATGTGTTTGGTAAGCAAACCTAACTAGATCGGCCGATCAATTGTTGTTTGTCGGAGGAAGGGAGAGACATAACTAATGAGGTAGATTGATCGACGCGTGGGTAAAAACGAGTTATAAGGACCTAGCTAGCTATATGTATAGCGGGAGATCGGTCGGTGTACGTCCATTTGTTAGAGGCAAATAAGGCCCAGCGAGACGGATAGACAGAGAGAATGGAGCTAGGAGGTGGTGCGAGAGGCTCAGCTACTAGCTAGATAGGG
Source organism: Triticum urartu (assembly GCF_056163025.1). Lineage (NCBI taxonomy): Eukaryota > Viridiplantae > Streptophyta > Magnoliopsida > Poales > Poaceae > Triticum > Triticum urartu. The sequence goes on from NC_141874.1 coordinate 642,652,829, forward strand.
GGAGGAGTGTGCGGCTGTGAGCTCGATGAAAAGAGGGGCGAGAGTTTACACGTGTGTGGGACCATATGAGAGACACGAGGCAAGGACACATAAAGGAGGAGATTGAAGGTGCGTGTGTATGTTGTAGGCAAGCAGCGTTGGAGAGGTTTATCGATCGGTGTGTGTCGGAAAGGAGTTGTGGAGACTCTGGGAGAACGACCTAAAGAAAAAAAATGAATGTGCCCGGTGGATAGAATGCCGAGGGAGGGGGAGGGCGAGGAGGGCGTGTGCATGCACGAGAGAAAGTTAGTGGTAGCTACAAAGGTTAGAGGATTGTGTGGGTGTAAGAGACTAACAAAGATCATAATTTGATATGAAAGTGGAATCATATATTTGAATAGGAGATCATAGTGTTTTAAACATATGCATGCATGAATATAACGGTGATACGTGTGCTGTGCACATGTTATACCATAATGTGATAATGCATGGCGTTTGCAACTCACAGCTAAACGTCGAACAATCTAAACCATACTATACATCAAACAATCTCACATTTTATTTGAATTTGTGATAATGTGTGGCGTTTGCAGCTTACAACTAAATATCAAAAAATCTAAACAATACTATACATCGAACATTCTCACATTTTATTTGAATTTGTGGTAATGTGTGGTGTTTGCATCTAACATCTAAATACTTGTAGGCTAGGGGGCGGGGCACCATACATAATGTGATAAACACATTATATATATGAGACATGGTTTAGATTATGAAGATCTAGCTAGAGCTAGAAATGTAATGTGATTTCAAATCAACATAAAGTGGATTCAAAAAATCGAGTTCGAGTTCATATAGTACACATAGCTCATATGCAACTCGAGACTAATCATGTGGTGTGCTGTGAAGATAATACACAAACGATGGTTTAACTTGACAAAAATGATGATTGTAGATCTTATTAAAATAGAGAAACGAATTCAAATGCGTTGACTTGACAACAATCATTACTGTAGATCTTATTCAAATAGAGAAATGAATTCAAATTTAGTTCATATTGAAGCGGTAGTATATACATTTGGAATGCACTAAAACGTTCATTTCAGTAGTAGGTTGCATGCATTATACACGTAGCGAAATATTTTAATTGAACATAACATGAATTCAAAGTTTTGAATGGCATTTGTAGTGCGAATTGATTTGGTACAGTACATGTTAGGCTTGTCCGGAAATTTCAACCCGCGCCTTGTTAGCCTGAAATATTTAAGATATATCTTTGTCTCACTGTGCTCCGACAACTCCCTCCATCTCAACCCGCGCCTTGCTATTCCGAAACTACAACGCGTGCGAAAACTCCCACCTCCTATGAAATCCCGACACGTGAAGTGCCCGTGGTATCCCTGAACCGAAAGAACCGCCTCAAATCGGTGGGGGTACTTTCGTAACTTACCCCACATTTCGGACAAGCGCGTCCCTAAGCCATGGTTCCCCACTCCCATCCCATCCGCCCACCCATTCGTACACCGAGGCCGCGAAAACCCGTGACGAACCCCACACCCTCCTTCGTCCGCCACCCAGCCGGAGTGTCGGAGTAATGGGCCACGGGTAGGCTAACCTGAAGCCTAGAACCTTTCAAGACATCGGGGCAGGCTACGCCCCTCAGGAACCCCAGGACGGAGGGCCGCCTCTGGGAGTCGGCAGCGGCGCTGCCGACTACCCACTCACGGTCGAGTCCCAGGGACGACGACAAGATGAGCCGACTCCTAACTGGCGGCTTCCAGAGAAGCCGGCTATGGGGAGTCGGCCCGCGACTCCAACCACCCTCTGCCTTCGTAAGAAGGGACGGGACGGGGAACGGCCGCAGTACGGCCCACTCCCACCCCGATTACCAAGGGCAGGCATGGCCACAATGCGCCGTACCAATAGAGATCTCCGTCCGGCGCGACACTGTTGCCATGCCAGCCTTGACATCAGCCCAGTAGCGGAACCCTGTGCCCACGTCGGCCTGCCTGTACGGCCCAGAGATGGCGGGCCCCGCCGGTCAGCGAGGGTACAGAAGACGGCGAGAGCGCCACCGACCCGATGTTGGTCGATTCTGACATGGCATCGCTCGACGCATTCCCCACCAACATGGTGGTCTACGATGAGCAGCTCCCTCATGCGGAGAGCGGCGGAAGCACCATCACAGAAGTGCTCGTCATCGTTCATGGCGAGCACTCCGACGGCGGAGCTCATGACCCACTCAACGCAGCACTGCAAGACCTGGCTGTGCCCATTCCAGAAGACGCTCACGCCGAGACACTGGAGGCACGCCGCCTTCAGCTCATCGAGGGCGCGAAGAAGCTGGCAAGCATGAGACACTTGTCAGAGGCCTACCAGCGAGAGATGGATCGTGCTGTGGGCGGCTCGCCGGCCCCAACGAGGCCTAGCCGCCTAGGCGCGGTCCGGCAGCGCGGCGTGGACATCGCCAACCTGTTCGGGGCCAATCGCCCCGTGTACACCACGCACGCGGAGAACATCCGAGCCGCCCAGGCGGCGGCAGACGAGCTGGAAAACTTCGAGGGTGAAGAGCGCCACCTGATGATGGAGCGAGTCCAGCGACTCCTCGGCGCGGCTGCCGCGCAGAACGAAGCCGGCTGCCGCACAGAGGCGCCGCAATGGCAAAACGACAACCTGCCTCCCCGCCGAGATCAAGGCGCGACGTCTCGGACGCCGACTGGCGTTGTCCGCGGAAGAAAGGACAAGGATCCGGCTGTCAGCCACAGCCGGACTCGCATCACCATCGAGCGCGACCAAGACGGCCGCCCAAGAGCAGTGGAACGACGGGACGACTGTCCGCCTCCTCCTCCTCACAAGGAAAGGTGAGTCTCCCCGCCGCCTGTTGACCATCCGACTCTCGGCGACCGCCTTGGCCACCGAGAGGGAGTCGGAGAAAACGACGCCAGCCACCGGATCGACCGACTCCACCGATCCCTGGCGCTGGAAGAAGAAGACGAGTTGGGCCCGCCCTGTTTCGGACCCCGCATCCGAGATGAGCCCTTTCCCAAAGGGTTCACGCTCCCCCGAGATACGCCCAAGTACACCGGCTCCGTGAAGCCGGAAGACTGGCTGGTTGACTACTCTACGGCGGTCAACATAGCGAACGGCAACAAACGCATTGCCGTGAAATATGTTTCGCTCATGCTCCAGGGCACGGCCCGGACATGGTTGAACAGCCTGAAGCCCCGCAGCATCAACAGCTGGGTCGACTTCACCGAAGCCTTCGTCCGCAACTTCACAAGCACGTACAAGTGACCTCCCAAGCCTTGCCAGCTCTCCTTGTGCGTACAGGGCCCCAACGAGTCAACTCGCGACTACCTCACGCGTTGGGCCGAGCTTCAGAACTCCTGTGAGGGCGTGCATGAGGTGCAGGCTATCGAGTACTTCACCACCAGGTGCAGAGAAGGCACCCTCCTCAAGCACAAGCTCCTCTGCGACGAGCCTGAAACCCTCGACGAGCTACTGATCATAGCAGACAAGTATGCCACAGCCGACTCCTCCATGAAGGCGGAGATTCAAGTTAGTGCAACTGGCAAAGTGGCCCCTCAGGCTCCCAGAACTCCGGCTAGAGACGCCAGTCGGCGACAACAGCAGAACGACCACAAGCGTAAGGCCCCACAGCCGACTTCCAGCAGTCGGCAGGTTGCGACAGTCGAAGACCAGCAACCGGAGGGGCAGCCCCCGCCCAAGCGACAGAAGGGCGGCAAGTCCAACTGGTTGCCAGCCTTCTCTTACGAGCAGACTCTAGATGGTCCTTGCAAGTTCCACAGCGGCGCGAAGCCGTCAAACCACACCACCCGGAAGTGCCACTGGCTCACCAGGATCGCCAAGGGAGACGGCCTCCTGCCTCCCCCGCCTGCTGGGCAGCCGCAGCCGCCTCCACCCCAGCAGCCGGCTATCAGGCCAGTCGGCGCAGTACAAGATGAGTACCCAGAATAGCACGGAGCCTACGTGGTGTTCACCAGTGTGGCTGACGATCGACGTAGCAAGCGGCTGCAGCGACAAGAGGTGAATGCAGTAGCATCAGATACTCCAGAGTTCATGCACTGGTCCGAGAAGCCTATCAGTTGGAGCAGAGCTGATCACCCAGAGGTGATGCCGAATCCGGGCTCCTACGCCCTGGTCTTGGATGCCACCTTTGCCACAGATAGGCGGGCCGCTCACTTCTCGCGAGTGCTGATAGACGGAGGCAGTAGCATCAACATCCTATACAAGGACACCATGGAGAAGTTAGGAATCAAGCAAAGACAACTTCAGAACAGCCGGACTGTGTTCCACGGCATTGTCCCTGGCCTTTCTTGCTCACCAATCGGCAAGATTCTGATAGATGTCCTCTTCGGAGACAAGGATCATTTCCGCCGAGAGTCAGTCTGGTTTGAAGTGGTGGACCTTGAGAGCCCGTACCATGCGTTGCTTGGCCGACCTACCTTGGCCAAGTTCATGGCGGTCCCCCACTATTCCTACCTCAAGATGAAGATGCCGAGTTCCAAGGGGATTCTGACCATAGCCGGCGACTACAGAAAGTCATCCGCGTGTGCGGCTGAAAGTAGTCGGCTCGCCGAGTCCCTGGTAATTGCAGCTGAGAAGCGGCTTCTTGATCGGGTTGTGGTGATGGCCGGCAAGCAGCCAGAGATGTCACCCAACCCCAAGGAGTCGGAAGCTGAGGGTTCGTTCAAGCCGGCCAAAGAGACAAAGAAGATACCCTTGGACCCGGAGCACCCAGAGAGGTACGGTGTCATAGGTGCAAACCTTGACAGCAAATAGGAAGGCGAGCTCGTCGATTTCCTCCGTGAGAATCGGGACATCTTCGCATGGTCCCCCAAAGACATGCCAGGTGTACCGACGGAATTCTCCAAGCACAAGTTACATGTCTGATCTGATGTGAAGCCCGTCAGGCAGCCCTTGCGCCGCCTGTCAGAAGAGAAGAGAAGAGTTGTTGGAGAAGAGATAGCCCGACTCCTAGCAGCCGGCTTTATTATGGAAGTGTTTTTCCCAGAATGGCTAGCAAACCCGGTCCTGGTGCTAAAGAAGAACAAGCAGTGGCGGATGTGTATCGACTACACAAGCCTCAACAAAGCTTGCCCGAAGGACCCATTTGCCCTGCCAAGGATTGATCAGGTGATAGACTCCACAGCCGGATGCGAGCTATTGAGCTTCTTAGACGCATATTCAGGATATCACCAGACCAAATTGAACCCGGCTGATAGACTGAAGACCGCCTTCATCATGCCGATTGGAGCCTTCTGCTACCCGACCATGACGTTCGGCTTGAGAAATGCCGGCGCCACCTTTCAGCGTTGCATGCAGAAGTGCCTCCTCAAGCAACTCGGCAGAAACGCCCATGTCTACGTGGATGATGTGGTGGTTGTTGGAAATATGCCCTAGAGGCAATAATAAAAGGATTATTATTATATTTCCTTGTTCATGATAATTGTCTTTTATTCATGCTATAATTGTGTTATCCGGAAATCGTAATACATGTGTGAATACATAGACACCAACATGTCCCCAGTAAGCCTCTAGTTGACTAGCTCGTTGATCAACAGATAGTCATGGTTTCCTGACTATGGACATTGGATGTCATTGATAACGAGATCACATCATTAGGAGAATGATGTGATGGACAAGACCTAATCTTAAACATAGCACAAGATCGTATAGTTCGTTTGCTAGAGTTTTTCCAATGTCAAGTATCTTTTCCTTAGACCATGAGATCGTGTAACTCCCGGATACCGTAGGAGTGCTTTGGGTGTACCAAACGTCACAACGTAACTGGGTGGCTATAAAGGTATACTACGGGTATCTCCGAAAGTGTCTATTGGGTTGACACGGATCAAGACTGGGATTTGTCACTCCGTATGACGGAGAGGTATCTCCGGGCCCACTCAGTAATGCATCATCATAATGAGCTCAAAGTGACCAAGTGTCTGGTCACGGGATCATGCATTACGGTACGAGTAAAGTGACTTGCCGGTAACGAGATTGAACGAGGTATTTGGGATACCGACGATCGAACCTCGGGCAAGTAACGTACCGATTGACAAAGGGAATTGTATACGGGGTTGCGTGAATCCTCGACATCGTGGTTCATCCGATGAGATCATCGAGGAGCATGTGGGAGCCAACATGGGTATCCAGATCCCGCTGTTGGTTATTGACCGGAGAACCGTCTCGGTCATGTCTACATGTCTCCCGAACCCGTAGGGTCTACACACTTAAGGTTCGGTGATGCTAGGGTTGTAGAGATATGAATATGCAGTAACCCGAAAGTTGTTCGGAGTCCCGGATGAGATCCTAGACGTCACGAGGAGTTCCGGAATGGTCCGGAGGTGAAGAATTATATATAGGAAGTGCAGTTTCGGCCATCGGGAGAGTTTCGGGGGTCACCGGTATTGTACCGGGACCACCGGATGGGCCCCGGGGGTCCACCGGGTGGGGCCACCCATCCCGGAGGGCCCCATGGGCTGAAGTGGGGAGGGGAACCAGCCCATAGTGGGCTGGTGTGCCCCCCTTGGCCCACCCCCTGCGCCTAGGGTTGGAAACCCTAGGGTGGGGGGCCCCACTTGCCTTGGGGGGTACTCCACCCCCTAGCCGCCGCCCCCCTTGGGAGATCTGATCTCCAAGGGCCGGCGCCCCCCCAAGGGGGCCTATATAAAGGGGGGGGGGAGGGAGGGGCAGCCGCACCCTTAAGCCTTGGCGCCTCCCTCTCCCCTGCTACACCTCTCCCTCTCGTAGAAGCTCGGCGAAGCCCTGCTGCGGTGACTGCTGCATCCACCACCACGCCGTCGTGCTGCTGGATCTTCATCAACCTCTCCTTCCCCCTTGCTGGATCAAGAAGGAGGAGACGTCACGCTGACCGTACGTGTGTTGAACGCGGAGGTGCCGTCCGTTCGGCGCTAGGATCTTCGGTGATTTGGATCACGTCGAGTACGACTTCCTCATCGCCGTTCTTTGAACGCTTCTGCTCGCGATCTACAAAGGTATGTAGATGCATCCAATCACTCGTTGCTAGATGAACTCATAGATGGATCTTGGTGAAACCGTAGGAAATTTTTTGTTTTCTGCAACGTTCCCCAACAATGGCATCATGAGCTAGGTCTATGCGTAGTTCTCTTTGCACGAGTAGAACACAATTTGTTGTGGGCGTAGATGTTGTCAACTTTCTTGCCACTACTAGTCTTATTTTGCTTCAGCGGTATTGTGGGATGAAGCGGCCCGGACCGACCTTACACGTAAGCTTACGTGAGACTGGTTCCACCGACTGACATGCACTAGTTGCATAAGGTGGCTAGAGGGTGTCTGTCTCTCCCACTTTAGTTGGAGCGGATTCGATGAAAAGGGTCCTTATGAAGGGTAAATAGAAGTTGACAAATCACGTTGTGGCTTTACGTAGGTAAGAAAACGTTCTTGCTAGAACCCTATTGCAGCCACGTAAAACTTGCAACAACAATTAGAGGACGTCTAACTTGTTTTTGCAGCAAGTGCTTTGTGATGTGATATGGCCAAAGTTGTGATTAATGATGAATGATATATATGTGATGTATGAGATCATGTTCTTGTAATAGGAATCACGACTTGCATGTCGATGAGTATGACAACCGACAGGAGCCATAGGAGTTGTCTTTATTTTTTGTATGACCTGCGTGTCATTGAGAAACACCATGTAAATTACTTTACTTTATTGCTAAACGTGTTAGCCATAGTAGTAGAAGTAATAGTTGGCGAGAAACTTCATGGCGACACGATGATGGAGATCATGGTGTCATGCCGGTGACAAGATGATCATGGAGCCCCAAGATGGAGATCAAAGGAGCTATGTGATATTGGCCATATCATGTCACTATTATATTTGATTGCATGTGATGTTTATCATGTTTTTGCATCTTGTTTATTTAGAACGACGGTAGTAAATAAGATGATCCCTCATAATAATTTCAAGAAAGTGTTCCCCCTAACTGTGCACCATTGCGACAGTTCGTTGTTTCGAAGCACCACATGATGATCAGGTGTGATAGATTCCAAGATTCACATACAACGGGTGTAAGACAGATTTACACATGCAAACACTTAGGTTGACTTAACGAGCCTAGCATGTACAGACATGGCCTCGGAACACAGAAGACCGAAAGGTCGAGCATGAGTCGTATAGAAGATACGATCAACATGAAGATGTTCACCGATGTTGACTAGTCCGTCTCACGTGATGATCGGACATGGCCTAGTTGACTCGGATCATGTTATACTTAGATGACTGGAGGGATGTCTATCTGAGTGGGATTTCATTATATAATTTGATTAGATGAACTTAATTATCATGAACTTAGTCTAAAATCTTTACAATATGTCTTGTAGATCAAATGGCCAACATTGTCCTCAACTTCAACGCGTTCCTAGAGAAAACCAAGCTGAAAGATGATGGCAGCAATTATACGGACTGGGTCCGGAACCTGAGGATCATCCTCATAGCTGCAAAGAAAGATTATGTCCTAGAAGCACCGCTAGGTGACGCACCTATCCCACAGAACCAAGACATTATGAACGCTTGGCAGACACGTGCTGATGACTATTCCCTCGTTGAGTGCGGCATGCTTTACAGCTTAGAACCGGGGCTCCAAAAGCGTTTTGAGAGACACGGAGCATATGAGATGTTCGAAGAGCTGAAAATGGTTTTTCAAGCTCATGCCCGGGTCGAGAGATATGAAGTCTCCGATAAGTTCTTCAGCTGTAAGATGGAGGAAAATAGTTCTGTCAGTGAGCACATACTCACTATGTCTGGATTACATAACCGCTTGACTCAGCTGGGAGTTAATCTCCCGGATGACGCGGTCATTGACAGAATCCTTCAGTCGCTTCCACCAAGCTACAAGAGCTTTGTGATGAACTTCAATATACAGGGGATGGAAAAGACCATTCGTGAGGTATTTTCAATACTGAAATCAGCAGAGGTAGAAGTCAAAAAGGAACATCAAGTGTTGATGGTCAATAAAACCACTAAGTTCAAGAAAGTCAAGGGTAAAAAGAACTTCAAGAAGGACGGCAAGGGAGTTGCCACGCCCGGTAAGCAAGCTGCTGGGAAGAAGCCAAAGAATGGACCCAAGCCCGAGACTGAGTGGTTTTATTGCAAGGGAAGTGGTCACTGGAAGCGGAACTGCCCCAAATACTTAGCGAACAAGAAGGCCGGCAACACAAAAGGTATATGTGATATACATGTAATTGATGTGTACCTTACCAGTATTCGTAGTAGCTCCTGGGTATTTGATACCGGTGCGGTTGCTCACATTTGTAACTCAAAGCAGGAGCTGCGGAATAAGCGGAGACTGGCGAAGGACGAGGTGACGATGCGCGTCGGGAATGGTTCCAAGGTCGCTGTGATAGCCGTCGGCACGCTACCTCTACATTTACCTACGGGATTAGTTTTGAACCTCAATAATTGTTATTTAGTGCCAAGTTTGAGCATGAACATTGTATCAGGATCTCGTTTAATTCGAGATGGCTACTCATTTAAATCCGAGAATAATGGTTGTTCTATTTATATGAGAGATATGTTTTATGGTCATGCTCCTATGGTGAATGGTTTATTCTTAATGAATCTCGAGCGTAATGCTACACATATTCATAGTGTGAATACCAAAAGATGTAAGGTTGATAATGATAGTCCCACATACTTGTGGCACTGCCGCCTTGGTCACATAGGTGTCAAACACATGAAGAAGCTCCATGCAGATGGACTTTTCGAGTCTCTTGATTATGAATCATTTGACATCTGCGAACCATGCCTCATGGGTAAAATGACCAAGACTCCGTTCTCAGGAACAATGGAGCAAGCAACCAACTTATTGTAAATCATACATACTGATGTGTGCGGTCCAATGAGTATTGAGGCTCGCGGTGGTTATCGTTATGTTCTCACCCTCATTGATGACTTGAGTAGATATGGGTATGTCTACTTAATGAAACACATGTCTGAAACCTTTGAAAAGTTCAAGGAATTTCAGAGTGAGGTTGAGAATCAACGTGACAAAAAAATCAAGTTTTTGCGATCAGATCGTGGAGGAGAATACTTGAGTCACGAATTTAGCACACACTTAAGAAAATGTGGAATAGTTTCACAACTCAGCCGCCTGGAACACCTCAGCGTAATGGTGTGTCTGAACGTCGTAATCGCACTCTATTGGATATGGTGCGATCTATGATGTCTCTTACCGATTTACCACTGTCATTTTGGGGCTATGCTTTAGAGACTGCCGCATTCACTTTAAATAGGGCTCCGTCAAAATCCTTTGAGACGACACCATATGAATTATGGTTTGGGAAGAAACCTAAGCTGTCGTTTCTAAAAGTTTGGGGATGCGAGGCTTATGTCAAGAAACTTCAACCTGAAAAGCTCGAACCCAAGTCGGAAAAATGCGTCTTCATAGGATACCCTAAAGAAACTGTTGGGTATACCTTCTACCTCAGATCCGAAGGCAAGATCTTTGTTGCCAAGAATGGATCCTTTCTAGAGAAAGAGTTCCTCTCGAAAGAAATAAGTGGGAGGAAAGTAGAACTTGATGAAGTATTACCTCTTGAACCGGTAAGTAGCGCAGCTCAAGAAAATGTTCCTGAGGTGCCTGAACCGACTAGAGAGGAAGATAATGATGATGATCATGAAACTTCAGATCAAGTTGCTACTGAACTTCGTAGGTCCAGTAGGACATGTTCCGCACCAGAGTGGTACGGCAACCCTGTCTTAGAAATCATGTTGTTGGACAACGGTGAACCTTCGAACTATGAAGAAGCGATGGCGGGCCCGGATTCTGACAAATGGTTGGAAGCCATGAAATCCAAGATAGGATCCATGTATGAAAACGAAGTATGGAATTCGATTGACTTGCCCGATGATCGGTGAGCCATAGAAAATAAATGGATCTTTAAGAAGAAGACAGACGCGGATGGTAATGTGACCATCTATAAAGCTAGGCTTGTCGCTAAGGGTTATCGACAAGTTCAAGGGGTTGACTACGATGAGACTTTCTCTCCCGTAGCAAAGCTGAAGTCCGTCCGAATCATGTTAGCAATTGCCGCATACTATGATTATGAGATATGGCAAATGGACGTCAAAACGGCATTCCTTAACGGTTATCTTAAGGAAGAACTGTATATGATGCAGCCGGAAGGTTTTGTCGACCCTAAGAATGCTAACAAGGTATGCAAGCTCCAGCGATCCATTTATGGGCTGGTGCAAGCATCTCGGAGTTGGAACATTCGCTTTGATGAGATGATCAAAGCGTTTGGGTTTATGCAGACTTATGGAGAAGCCTACGTTTACAAGAAAGTGAGGGGGAGCTCTGTAGCATTTCTCATATTATATGTAGATGACATACTTTTGATGGGAAATGATATAGAACTTTTGGACAGCATTAAGGCCTACTTGAATAAGAGTTTTTCAATGAAGGACCTTGGAGAAGCTGCTTATATATTAGGCATCAAGATCTATAGAGATAGATCAAGACGCCTCATAGGTCTTTCACAAAGCACATACCTTGATAAGATATTGAAGAAGTTCAATATGGATCAGTCTAAGAAGGGGTTCTTGCCTGTGTTACAAGGTGTGAAATTGAGCTCAGCTCATTGTCCGACCACGGCAGAAGATATAGAAGAGATGAGTGTCATCCCCTATGCCTCAGCCATAGGGTCTATTATGTATGCCATGTTGTGTACCAGACCTGATGTAAACCTTGCCATAAGTTTGGTCGGAAGATACCAAAGTAATCCCGGCAAGGAACACTGGGCAACGGTCAAGAATATCCTGAAGTACCTGAAAAGTACCAAGGACATGTTTCTCATTTATGGAGGTGACGAAGAGCTCGTCGTAAAGGGTTACGTCGACGCTAGCTTCGACACAGATCTGGATGACTCTAAGTCACAAACCGGATACGTGTATATGTTGAATGGTGGAGCAGTAAGCTGGTGCACCTGCAAGCAGAGCATCGTGGCGGGATCTACATGTGAAGTGGAGTACATGGCAGCTGCGGAGGCAGCACATGAAGCAATTTGGGTGAAGGAGTTCATCACCGACCTAGGAGTCATACCCAATGCGTCGGGGCCGATCAAACTCTTCTGTGACAACACTGGAGCTATTGCACTTGCCAAGGAGCCCAGGTTTCACAAGAAGACAAGGCACATCAAGCGTCGCTTCAACTTCATTCATGAAAATGTTCAAAATGGAGACATAGATATTTGTAAAGTACATACGGATCTGAATGTCGCAGATCCATTGACTAAACCTCTCCCTAGGGCAAAACATGATCAACACCAGAATTCTATGGGTGTTCGATTCATCACAATGTAACTAGATTATTGACTCTAGTGCAAGTGGGAGACTGTTGGAAATATGCCCTAGAGGCAATAATAAAAGGATTATTATTATATTTCCTTGTGCATGATAATTGTCTTTTATTCATGCTATAATTGTGTTATCCGGAAATCGTAATACATGTGTGAATACATAGACACCAACATGTCCCTAGTAAGCCTCTAGTTGACTAGCTCGTTGATCAACAGATAGTCATGGTTTCCTGACTATGGACATTGGATGTCATTGATAACGAGATCACATCATTAGGAGAATGATGTGATGGACAAGACCCAATCTTAAACATATCACAAGATCGTATAGTTCGTTTGCTAGAGTTTTTCCAATGTCAAGTATCTTTTCCTTAGACCATGAGATCGTGTAACTCCCGGATACCGTAGGAGTGCTTTGGGTGTACCAAACGTCACAACGTAACTGGGTGGCTATAAAGGTATACTACGGGTATCTCCAAAAGTGTCTGTTGGGTTGACACGGATCAAGACTGGGATTTGTCACTCCGTATGACGGAGAGGTATCTCTGGGCCCACTCGGTAATGCATCATCATAATGAGCTCAAAGTGACCAAGTGTCTGGTCACGGGATCATGCATTACGGTACGAGTAAAGTGACTTGCCGGTAACGAGATTGAACGAGGTATTTGGGATACCGACGATCGAATCTCAGGCAAGTAACGTACCGATTGACAAAGGGAATTGTATACGGGGTTGCGTGAATCCTCGACATCGTGGTTCATCCGATGAGATCATCGAGGAGTATGTGGGAGCCAACATGGGTATCCAGATCCCGCTGTTGGTTATTGACCGGAGAACCGTCTCGGTCATGTCTACATGTCTCCCGAACCTGTAGGGTCTACACACTTAAGGTTCGGTGATGCTAGGGTTGTAGAGATATGAATATGCAGTAACCCGAAAGTTGTTCGGAGTCCCGGATGAGATCCCGGACGTCACGAGGAGTTCCGGAATGGTCCGGAGGTGAAGAATTATATATAGGAAGTGCAGTTTCGGCCATCGGGAGAGTTTCGGGGGTCACCGGTATTGTACTGGGACCACCGGATGGGCCCCGGGGGTTCACCGGGTGGGGCCACCCATCCCGGAGGGCCCCATGGGCTGAAGTGGGGAGGGGAACCAGCCCATAGTGGGCTGGTGCGCCCCCCTTGGCCCACCCCCTGCGCCTAGGGTTGGAAACCCAAGGGTGGGGGGCGCCCCACTTGCCTTGGGGGGTACTCCACCCCCTAGCCGCCGCCCCCCTTGGGAGATCTGATCTCCAAGGGCCGGCGCCCCTCCAAGGGGGCCTGTATAAATGGGGGAGGGAGGGACAGCCGCACCCTTAAGCCTTGGCGCCTCCCTCTTCCCTGCTACACCTCTCCCTCTCGTAGAAGCTCGGCGAAGCCCTGCTGCGGTGACTGCTGCATCCACCACCACGCCGTCGTGCTGCTGGATCTTCATCAACCTCTCCTTCCCCTTTGCTGGATCAAGAAGGAGGAGACGTCACGCTGACCGTACGTGTGTTGAACGCGGAGGTGCCGTCCGTTCGGCGCTAGGATCTTCAGTGATTTGGATCACGTCGAGTACGACTTCCTCATCCCCGTTCTTTGAACGCTTCCGCTCGCGATCTACAAAGGTATGTAGATGCATCCAATCACTCGTTGCTAGATGAACTCATAGATGGATCTTGGTGAAACCGTAGGAAAATTTTTGTTTTCTGCAACGTTCCCCAATAGTGGTGAAGACGAAAAAGCGTGGAACACTGCTGGAAGACCTCAAGGAGACCTTTGAGAACCTGCGCCGATTCCAGATCAAGCTCAACCCTGAGAAATGCGTCTTCGGAGTACCAGCCGGCCAACTCCTTGGCTTCCTGGGCTCTGAATGCGGCATAGAGTGCAACCCTATGAAGATCAAAGCCATCGAGAGGATGGAGGTACCCACCGACTGCTGGATGTGCAAAAGTTCACTGGCTGCTTGGCATCCATCAGCCGATTCATCAGTCGGCTGGGCGAGAAAGCTCTCCCCTTGTACCAGCTCATGAAGAAGACCACTTTTTTCGAGTGGAACCACAAGGCGGACGAGGCTTTTCTCCAGCTGAAGAAGATGTTGGCTACTCCCCCTGTGCTGGCGGCTCCAACTCCTAAGGAGCCCATGCTCCTGTACATTGCCGCCACCAGCCGGGTAGTCAGCACAGTCATCGTAGTTGAGCGCAAGGAGGAAGGCAAGGCACTACCTGTCCAGAGACCAATATATTACCTAAGCGAAGTGCTGTCGACCTCCAAGCAGAACTACCCCCACTACCAGAAGATGTGCTATGGCGTACACTTTGCCGCCAAGAAGCTGAAGCCTTACTTTCAAGAGCATCCAATTACTGTGGTTTGCACAGCCCCACTAGCCGAGATCATCGGAAGCCGAGATGCCTCCAGCCGAGTGGCCAAATGGGCCATAGAGCTGGCCCCCTACACCATCTACTATCAGCCCCGCACCGCCATCAAGTCGCAAGCACTGGCCGACTTCCTCGTCGACTGGGCCGAGACCCAGTACCTGCCACCAGCACCCGACTCCACCCACTGGCGGATGCATTTCGATGGCTCCAAGATGCGCACCAGCTTGGGAGCCGGCGTTGTCCTCACTTCCCCTAAAGGCGACAAGCTCAAATATGCGCTGCAGATCCATTTCGCCGCCTCCAACAACGTCGCCGAATACGAGGCGCTCATTTAGGGGCTCCGGCTTGCCAAAGAACTTGGTATTCGCCGGATCCTGTGCTATGGCGACTCCGACTTGGTGGTCCAGCAGTCATCTGGCGACTGGGACACCAAGGATGCAAACATGGCAAGCTACCGCTTTCTCATGCAGCAACTCAGTGGATATTTCGACGGGTGCGAGTTCCTTCACGTGCCAAGAAATGACAATGACCAAGCAGACACCCTGGCGCGAATCGGCTCCACCCGCCAAGCAATACCGTCCGGCGTCGCCCTTCATCGCCTCCTCAAGCCGTCTGTTAAGCCTTCACCGGAGTCGGATTCCATCTTTGTGCCGGCTCCCCCCAAAGAAGTCGGATCCGACTCAAGAGCCCCAGCAGACGGCACAAGAACTCTTGCAGATGGCTCCAAGAACGCCGCAGTCGAAGCCAGCCCGGGGACTTCAGAACCCGGCCCGGGGACTGCGGCGACCAGACCGAAGACTCCAGAGCTCGGCCCGGGTACTGCATTAGTCGGCCCGGGGACTTCATCAATCCAACAAGCGGCCGCGGACTCCAGCCCGCCGCCTCCCAGCCCAGCCGCCCTCATCCAAGTCGCAGTTCTGGCAATCGAAGAAATAGCAGCACCATTATGGGCACAACCCATCCTCAAGTTCCTAGTAAGCAAAGAGCTGCCAACCGATGAAATCTTGGCTCGGCAAGTACAACGCCGAGCGGTAGCCTACACCATAGTCAACAGAGAGCTGGTCAGGCGTAGCGTCACTGGTGTCTACCAGCGTTGCGTCGAGCCAGAGCAAGGCCAAGCAATTCTCAAAGACATCCATCAAGGCGAGTGCGGCCTCAATAGCACTCGTCGCCAAAGCCTTTCGACACGGTTTCTTTTGGCCAACTACCCTAGAATAGGCCGTGGAATTGGTCCAAAAATGCAAGGGGTGCCAGAAGTTCCGTTCCAAGCCGCATCAGCCGGCTTCTGCACTCAAGACTATCCCCATCGCCTGGCCCTTTGCAGTTTGGGGCCTGGACATGGTGGGACCATTCAAGACGGCGCGAGGCGACTTAACTCACTTACTCGTCGCGATGGACAAGTTCACCAAGTGGATAGAAGCAAAGCCCATCAAGAAGTTGAATGGCCCGACTGCCGTGACTTTCATCTCCGACATCACGATTCGGTACGGCATACCACACAGCATCATCACCGACAACGACACAAATTTTGCTAAAGGCGCCTTGACCCGTTTCTGCGTGACACAGGGCATCCGACTGGACTTAGCGTCCGTTGCCCATCCGCAATCAAACGGCAGGTGGAGCGAGCAAACGGCCTCATCCTGTCTGGCATCAAGCCTCGACTGGTCGAACCATTGGAGCGTTCAGCCGGCTGTTGGCTTGACGAGTTACCAGCCGTCCTCTGGAGTCTGCGCACGACTCCAAACAAGTCGACCGGCTTCACGCCCTTCTTCCTCGTCTATGGTGCTGAAGCCGTCATCCCAACGGACATAGAGTTCGACTCCCCGCGAGTCACCATGTACACCAAGGAGGAAGCAGAAGAAGCACGTCAAGACGGCATCGATCTGCTGGAAGAGGGCCGGCTGTTGGCACTTAGCCGGTCCAGCATCTACCAGTAGAGCCTGCGCCGATACTACAACAGGAAGGTCAGGCCGAGATCTTTCCAAGAGGGCGACCTTGTGCTCCGACTGATCCAGCGGACAGCCAGCCAGCACAAGTTGTCGGTGCCTTGGGAAGGCCCCTTCATCATCAGCAAAGTGCTGGGCAACGACTCCTACTATCTGATCAACGCTCAGAAGCCCCGAGCACACAAGAGGGACGACTCCGGCAAAGAGACGGAACGGCCATGGAATGCAAACCTTCTCTGAAGATTTTATAGTTGATGCAGTATGTACCACGCCACCCTTTGTATTAAAGTACCAATACTTCAGGCCCCCCAAGACGAGCTCGGGGATTGCCCTTTTTGTTATCTATATGATAAGAATTATGCCTTCGAGTATGCCACTCTTTTTTATGTCGCTTGGCACCGGGTCCGACTAGTCGGCCCGGGGACTCGCCGTCTTGCGCTATGAAATGCTTCCTGCAGTCGGACAAGTAGTGTGTGGTGCCTAGGCCGTCTCCTGTAAGAAGCCGCAGCTCGCAGAGCGACTGTCTGGTGGGCAGGAGCAAGGAAGAATGGGCGCCCACATGAAAAATGGCTAAGGACTCAAAGCATAAACATAGCTTAAGCCGGCTTTCCAGCCGCTCTTCGCAAAGCCGACTCCTGAGTAGTCGGCTTGCCGCCTTCTATTCAACTTGCTAAGAAACTCTAGAACGGCCAAGTACTTGCCCTCCCAAAGTAGCCAAGCACTTGATCCAGCGGCAGTCCGCAGAGCGGCTGTCCAACTGGCAAAGACGGCAACTAAGTGAAGGTGGCAAAGGAAAAAGCCAAAAGAGCAATGAGCAAGAAATGATAGAACTCAGATAAATATTTACATAACATAGACCCTTGGCCGAATCTTCGAACAGAAGTTCAAAATACACCCCGCGGGTGGAATTGTGCGAATTAACAAGTTCTTCAAAGACTACTAAAGCAGATAAATAAAGGCAAGATGATGGCCTAGGAAGCGGCAGACGGGTTTGGAGGGTCGGAGGAGACGTTGGTGTCAGGTGCTGGGGCGGCCGGCTGGGCAGTCTCGGCTTGATCGTCTCCAGCGGCAGCCGGCTCGGTCGAGCGCGGCTCGTTGCTGGAGGCGCGGTCGAGCTGAGGCTGGTCCCCTGCTCCGTCTTCTGGCACCTCCGTCTCGTCTCCGACCTCCGCCTCGCCTCCCTCCTCGGCGCTGGAGCCGATCACCTCCGCCGAGTCCTCGTCGTAATCCGGGTTCATCCCGAACCACTCCGGCGACGCCTCTCTACCATCTTCAGCCCGCTCAGGGATGAAGACGCTGGTGTCTACGTACTCGGCGATCGCCGCCGCACGCTCGATGAGGGCGCCTTCCACAGCTGCCAGCTCCACTTGAGCCTCTGACCGGAGCGTGGCCAGCCGGTCCAGTTCCAGCCCTGGATACCATGCCTTGACGAATTCCAAGGCCCAACACGCTCCAGCCCGGGCCGAGGAACCCTTCCAGGCCTCGAGGCGGCCAGCCGCGACCTCCAGCCAGTCGGCAGTCTGACTGGGAGTGCGCAGAACTGGCATGTCTAGCCACAAGGCAGCAATCGCCTGGGCGCCAACATGTTGAAGCCGGCGCAACATCCAATGGGCCGGCCGCAGACGAGCCTCGATGCTCAGAAGCTTCTCATCAAGGGTCCAGGGGGCATTGGCGGCAATCTCCTCGCCATTTGCCCTCCGCGCCTCGCGATCAGCCTCGATGGCTTGAGTGGCAGCTTGCGTGTGGCCAGGGAAGAAGTCTGCCAAGACAAAAAGAAGCAAGTCAAAAAATCAGGAGTCAGCCCGACTTGCCGTCGACGGCTCAAAGAAAGAGAGTAAAGAAACTCACCGTCGACGATATCCTCAATCTCATGGAAGCCGGAGGTCAGCATTACCTCCTTGTTGGTCCAGGAGGAGCGCTCGCTTTCGAACTCGGCCAGGAGAGCAGTCTCTTTCTTCTCCGCCTCCTCCTGCGCCTTCTTAAGCAGCTCCTTCTGCTCCGCCAGCTGCGTAGCCAGCAGGTCGCGCTCTGTGACGAGCTTGCCACACTCCTCCCACTTGGCACGCAAGGCGGTGTTGGCTTCGCCCAGCTGCTGCTGAAGAACGGCGTTGGCCTCTGAAGAAAAAAGAAGAAGAAGACGCTAAGTCGTCAACAAAGAAGGTCACCAGGAAGATCCGGCCCGACTGCTCAGCAGTCGGCCCGAATCTCGGGGACTACAGCCCGCGGGTGCGCCCGCGCGCCCCCGCGAAGAAGGAGGACTCACTCCGGCTCTCCGACAAGTCGGCAGTCCGCTTGCCCAGCTCCTCAACATTGCGGTTGAAGGTGGTGACCCGGAGGTTGTGATAATCCTGTGATAAGTATTTCAAACAAGAGTAAGTATTTAGAACTCGCCAATGGAGTTCCGAGCCGCCTGCTCAGCAGCCGGCCCGGAACTCGGGGACTACACCCAGTGGGTGCGCTGGCGCACCCCCACAGAGAAGAACAAGAAAAACAAAGTCAGAAGAAAACATACCCGGACGGCTGCTCGCGACGCCAGATGCGCCTTGGTGCAGTTCTGGATGGCGTCACCCTCAGCTCGCAGCTTCGCCTGGACGTCTAGAAGCGCCTGGTTCAGCGGGCCTGCGCTGCCTCCTCGCACCCACCCAACGGGCGCTGCGTTCGTTGCCTCGACGTTTGGGATGGCCGAGTTGGCGGCGCCGGTCTCCAAGGGGCGTGGCGCTGAAATCGCCTTCTCAAGGCGGCGGCGCGTTGGCGAGGCGACTTGAAGGAGCAGCTTCGCCACGGCCTCGTCTTTAGTCGGCGGCACCGGCGGGTCGGCCGGCTATTCGCCTCGCACGCTCCCAGAATGCGGCGGAGGCGGCGGCGGCACGACCGTGTCCGACATGGAGGCCTCGCCGCCTTCCCTCTCCATGATGGGGTTCTCGCCGCCGGCTTCCCCAGTCTGCTCCGTGAATTCCGGAGGCGGCCGCGCTGAGTTCAGCGGGATGACGAACAACGCCGACTGGCGGCGCACGGCTTCCTCAGCCCGCCGCTTTGCCGCGACGGCAGCTTCGACATCATCCAGCTTCTTCTGGGTGGAGGCGGCCGCCTTCTCGGCCTCCGCCTTCTCCCGGCGGGCGGTTGCTTCCTCGTCGCGCTTCTCCTGCGCGTTTCGCTCCGTCGCCTCCCGAAGGTCGGCGGCGGGGTCAATCCGCCGAGTGGTGGCGGACGTCTCTGCCGACCCCATGATGGAGGCGGTGGCGACCCTCTCAAAGGTGAGGGGTGCCCTGAAGCAGGGAAAGCATGTAAAAGATTTGGACAAGATCCACCAGAAGGAAATAAGACAAAGGACGGAAGCACTTATGCAGAGACCAGTGGCGGCTTCTTCACTTCCTTGCGGAAACGGTTGGCTTTTGCGACCGCCTCTTCCCGCTTGGTCGCGGCGGCCGCCCCCTTGAACTTCTTCGACCGGCCGCCAAGAGAACTCGGCCCGACCCGGCGCTTCCTCGCACCGCCTAGACCATCCAAGGCGGCACAGGAACTCGCGCCGGGGTGGCTGGCTTTTGGTTGGTGGCGCGGGGCGACTTCCCCCTCAAAGTCGTCATCAGGCCAGTCGGCAAAGGTGGCCGAAGGCCTGAAGCCGCCTCCTCCTCCTCCGCCTCCTCCTTCGACGTCGGCCTCCATCGCCGCCGCCCCCAAGTCGGGGTCGTCAACGTCGCTCTCCGCTCGGTCGGGGACGAACTGGCGGGCTGGCCCCGCGGTGCCGGCCGAAGGCTGGACGAGAGGGTTCTGGTTCGAGTACTAAAAAAGATTAGAAGTCGGATTTGGCTGAAGAAAGAAAGCAGAATAAGAAGAGAAACGACTTACAACAGGCGGGGGGTTGGCGCGCGAGTACGGCTCCATGCCGAACTGCCAATCCTCCGAGAGACCGCAGTTCGCGATGTAATTCACCGTATCCGCCACCTCCGCGTGGGGCATGTCCTTGGAGCACATCCGACTTGGGTCCCGGTGGCCACTCATCTGACATATCATATGAGGCCGGCCTTGGAGTGGGAGGACTCGGCGCGCCATGAAGGTGGCCAGCAAGTCGGCCCCAGTCAGACCCTCCGACTGCGTCAGCACTCGGAGTCACGCGACGGCAGCGGCACTGGCAGGAGTCAGCGTCTTGGCCCGGTGGGACCAGCTGGGGAGCCTTCCAGCCGGCGCGCCGACTTCGTAAGGCGGCAGGTTGACCCAGTCGCCTTCCGGGGCGACGTTCTTCACGTAAAAATAAGATCGCTGCCACATCTTCACCGATTTGATCAGCGAGATGGTGGGAAACGGGTTGTCGGCCACCGACCTCCGCATCGCGATGAAGGCACCGCACTAGGCTGGCACGCCGGCGACGTGCGTGCCGAGCTTGGAATGGAAGAATTCCCCCCACATCTCGATGGTGGGGAGAATGCCGAGGAAGCCTTCGCACAGGGTGGCGAAGGCGGCCAGCAGCACCACCGTGTTTGGTGTGAGGTGGTGCGGCTGCAGCCCGTGGAACTCCAAGAAGGAGCGGAAGAAACCGCTCGCCTATAGCCCTAGGCCGCGCATGAGGTGCGAGCGGAATATGACCCGCTCGCCCTCCTCCAGCACCGACGATACCTCCCTCGCCGGCGCAGCGCGGGCCCGCACTAGGTCCTTGCCAGGGAGGCGACGCGTCTTGCCGAGGAATTCAATGTGGTCGTCGTCGACCTCGGAGCCGTCCCACACGCCGGAGCGCACGACGGCGGGCGTGGCAGCAAAAGAAGAGCTCATCGCTGCGGGCGTGATGTGGTTCGGCGCGGCGGCGGCGAAGGAAGGAAGAAGCAAGAGGAAGCAACGGGGAGTAGGGAGAGCGGGCGCGCGTGCTTCGCCGCCCCGCTCCCTCCACCTATTTATAAGCTCGTAGGCTGAGAAGCCGATGGGGCGTCGTGGGATTAACTACGCCCAGGACCCTACGACCCCACGATTTACCGCACGAAGTTACTGCGCGCAGTTACTGCGCAGGAATCCCAACCGTCCACACGGCCGCAACAGATCCGTTCGAAGGCCGAGGCGCAGTAGTGGCGGGCCCCGCCTACGGGCCTGTCCCGTTGCGCGCATGGGTGGGCAGACTGGCCCGGCCACATGGCGCCGCACGGCGGGTCCACAACGGGTGGCAACCTGGAAGCTTATCAGGCACGCCGTCTGGATCCCGCTACGACTTTCAAAACTCTTTAAGAGACGAGACGGCCGTCAGTGAGTCCGGCTCCCGATAGTCGGCTTGGGGGAGACGGCCCAAGCGAGTTCGCCTCCCGATAGTCGGCTTGAAGGGAGACGGCGGGCGAGGCCCAGATCCAAGCACCAGAAGGAAGAAACTGTTGAGGCTCCTCAACGTGTCTCCCTCGGCGCCTCACCAGCTTCGAGGACTACTGTCAGAGTAATGGGCCACGGGTAGGCTAACCCGAAGCCCAGAACCTTTCAAGACATCGGGGCAGGCTACGCTCCTCAGGAACCCCAGGACGGAGGGCCGCCTCTGGGAGTCGGCAGCGGCGTTGCCGAGTACCCACTCACGGCCGAGTCCCAGGGACGACTACAAGATGAGCCGACTCCTAACTGGCGGCTTCCAGAGAAGCCGGCTATGGGGAGTCGGCCCGCGACTCCAACCACCCTCTGCCTTCGTAAGAAGGGACGGGACGGGGAATGGCTGCAGTATAGCCCGCTCCCACCCCGATTACCAAGGGTAGGCATGGCCACAGTGCGCCGTACCAATGGAGATCTTCGTCCGGCGCGACACTGTTGCCATGCCAGCCCTGACATTAGCCCCAGTGGCGGAACCCTGTGCCCACGTCGGCCTGCCTGTACGGCCCAAAGACGGCGGGCCCCGCCGGTCAGCGGGGGTACAGAAGACGGCGAGAGCGCCACAAGACGGACCCAGTGGGAGTCAGCCTCCAGAAGTCGGCTGGCCCCTCCCACGGGCCCCGCATGCCATTAACCAGACAAGACGGGAAGTGGCAACGGTGATCGCCCGTTAGGCGGCGACACTGTTGCCATGACCCCATGACCAAGCCAGCGTCATTAGAAGCATGGCTACAGTAATCCGCAGCCGGCAAGACCCGCCCGCGGCGGACAAGGCCTGTCGGCTCCGTACCGAGCCAGTCGGCGGGGCCCACCAGTCGGCGGGCCCTAGTAGTCGGCAGAGAAGACGGCGGCCTGAGAGACAGACGGCTGGGACCCGCTCCCGGCCGGATTACCATTGTACCCCCGGGGGGTAGGCCTATATAAACCCCCTGGGGCACCCATGCAAAGGGTTCGATTCCATTAGCACTAGACTAGATAATATAGGAAGGCGAGAGCTAGCCTTGCCTTCGCCTACCTCCAGGAAACAGCTCAAGGAGCAACCTTGTACACACTTTGCCATAGTGATCATGCGGAGACCCCGCAGAGCAGCAGTAGGGGTGTTATCTCCTCGGAGAGCCCTGAAGCTGGGTAAGATTCGCCGGCGTGCATGCCTACACCTCATCCCGCTTCCAGGCACCGGCGATGTTCTACTCGCCCCCTCTATGATAAGCCATCCCTTGGCATATGTCGCACCCAACCCCCGACACAGAGCCTCTTCCCCGACGATGTCGTCCACAACAACACCTCGACGTCCCTCATCCATCGTACCAGATGAGGATCCATCGTCGATCTCGTCATCTCGCCGGTTCAGCCACCCCGTCCTCCACCTCCAAGGAGCTACCCCGACGTTCCCCTCGTCTTTCACGCCACCTCCATTCCCACACCGCCGTCTTCACCTGCACCATGGGAAGAGCATCATCATCACCGTTTCCTCGAATGAAGCTCCGGCCTAATCGGCGCCACCAAAGAGGTTATACACTAATCGGCGCCATCATCTTGATTCGATCTCTCGGCGCTGCCGGCGCTCGGTCCCGAGCCGACACGGCACGGCTCCATCCACGGCGGCGTCGCCGGCCACTTCCTCCACGGCGTCGCTCCCTCGGTGGCGACGTCCACATCAGTAGGAGCTGCTACTTCTTTAGCTCTAGCTCGCGCTGCTGCTCTGCTCTTGCTCTCGGTCCCCTGCCTGGTCTGCTCTTGCTATTGCTCTTGCTCTTGCTTCTGCTCTCGCTCTTCCTCTTGCTTGCGATGCTGCTCCGATTTAGCTACACTTCAGTCGACTGAATCGACTTTTGGGTCAGTCGATTTTCAGGGGGTGGGGGGGGAGGGGGCGGGGGGCTCGCCGGGGTGAAGGAAGAACCAGCCGCAACGGGGAGGGGGGCTCGCGAGAGAGGTACCCCACTATCTATCTTAGGGTTCAGGGTGGGGGCAGTGGTCGCCGGCGGTGGTGGGGCAGTGGCGTGGGGATCGCCGGAGAGAAAGCTTGGCACGGGGGGGGGGGGCTAGAGGGATGGCCGGGGCGGCGGCGGACCGGCGGTGGGGAGTGTTTTCGGGGTGGGCGGGGCGGCGAGGGGCTGCTGTTTGGCCGGTGGTGGCTGGCGGCTCAGGGGGGTGGAGGTTGAAGATGAACTGCAGGCCCTTGATTTCATATCCAACGGTTGCAAAATCGACTGACCAGAGATGAAAAAGTTAGTCACTGACGTGAAGCCTCACCTTGCTAGTGCGTTTAGTTTCGACAGTAAAATTCAGTTTTGACAACAAAATTCAGTTTTGACAGTTCAGTTTCAACAGCTAAATTTAGTTTTGACAGTTAAGTTCAGAGATGAGCAGTTGATGTATTTTACATCTAGCACTTTGTGGTTATGTATTTTACGTCATCTATTGGAGATGCTATAAGAATTCCACTCAGGTTAATGTTGTCTCTCTTGTCCTGCTTCAGCCTTGGCGTCGTACAACTCACCGGAGCTACTCCAACAACGAAACCCTCCATCAAAGCGGAGCAGTACCTCGGGCTCCATCTCTAGATGCCTAAGATCTTCCCCTCCTCCGACAGCCAATTCAGCTGGAGCATCCTCACCGGCCAACCCAATCATGCTGAGGTCGACATGGCTTCGGCAAAGAGGTTGTACACTTGTTGCATCTCTTTTTTACTCTACATGTTATATATATTGTCCACTAAGCACACGTAGTAATGGGAAATACGATTATTTTATCCTACTATATGAAAAGCAGTGAGGTACCAGGCAACTTAGCTATCCATGATGGACTCTCTTGAACGCCATCATTATTTATCTCTGCGCGTTTGAGCTGTGCATTTGTCGATGGCCCTGGGAGTTGAGCTAGTAGGGCAGTGGCCTAGGTCCAAAGTAATAGAAGTAGCACAAAAACATTTTTTTAGTGTAGGCTTTTCCTTGCTCAAGCCTGCCTACTAGAATCGCTAGTTCTTGAAAGGAAAAGTGAATGAAAAACATAGGAATTGGAAAGTTTCCTATGATACTACTATTCATGAATTTGGTTCAAAGGAATGGAGCAAAGGAAAACTGTAGGATTTGTTCCTTTAGTGTCTCCTTGAAAGAAAATACATAGGAATTTTAATTTTCACTTGTCCTCCTTTTCAAATTCCTATTCATGAAGCACAAGACTAAGAGATAGTAGCATAATAGCATTATAACCGTACATTTTCTTGTGGTTTGACTTAATCTCACCATGCTTCTTTGCATCCTGTGATCTTCCAATTGTTGTGAATCAAACACCCAGATTGGCAGATATCCTGTGTTTTTAAATTCTCTGTTTTGAACGTGCATTCCTATCCTATTCCTATCTATTTCCTATCCCTGCATTGTTGGAATCCTCCAATTCAAATGAGCCCTTACAGAATTACTTCTCTTGCAGATAGTTGTCAAACAAAACTTTGCGTGGTTTGTCCCGCTCCTGCTGCGCCGTCGTCCACCCCAGCTCAGCTGCTCCAACGATAGAAGGGTCCAGCACAGCATGGATCCGGCCTCCAGACTGTCTTTCGCCGCCTCAGATCTTCTTCCCCGCCATCGACAGCCATGAAAATTGCATTACCATCATCAACTGAGCAGATGACCTCGAGGACTACACGGGTCCGCAAGAGAGGTCGCACTCTTTCGTGTCTGCTTACGTTATGCATCACTTAATATTACATGCTACTTTATCATCCTCTTCACCGATTAGACTCTGAGTCAGCTCCAAACTAATGGTCAAACTTGAGTTTTTAAATGGTTGTGGGGTACATATCGAGGCCGCAATCAATAGTATCTATCTACTATCTGGTTAATCTCCGGTGTCTACTATGGGTTTCATGTTGGGTGGGAAACAAATAGTAAAGAAGCCATTATCTGTATTTTTTAACTAAAGCCATTATCTGCCTGCTATTATTGGTTTTGGGTCAATCCACAGGTTGCCACCATCACTCTGGATTTCTGCATGCACTCCTTACATAATCTCACTGTTTTATTCCTATGCATGACAGTTATTGTAAATAATGGAACTGAACATGTAGAGCAAAAGAGACGAGCCTTGCGTGGCAATAAAATTTCATGTAGATGTCGCTCCATGGTAGGCGCAAAGGCAGCCCCCCTCCACACATTTCGGATTGTAATCGAGAGGAAGATATCTGTTCTGAGGGGGATTCAGAAGGAGAAGACAACTCCTATTTACCCCCTGAGGTCTTTGCTCTAACTTGGCAGGCTGATGTTGGTTATATCATGCATATGGTGCCTTGCATTGCTTAATTTATACATCAAATATGTCATCATCTTAGTTTAGACATCCTTTGTGCGAATGCCATCTGCTTAGTTTATTCATCGTTTATGTGAATTATGCAAATCCATCTTGTTTAGCCAGGTATCATATATGCGAATTTTGCAACGCCATCCTGCTTAGCCAGTCATCTTATATGTAAATTATATTAGGCCATCCTTTTTTTTCGTTACATATTACATTTGTCAACAATGTTAGTACATTCAACTGCTCTTCGTGTGCATCAGCCATTTGACATGGCAAATTCTGGAGTGAAAACAAGGTCTTCAGAGTAGACTATGCTATCTGACGAAACGCATATCTCGCTGGTTACGGATAGCTCCTCAGAGGAGGATTCAGAGACAGATGACCAGTTCTATTCCTCCCCGAGGTGTATGCTCTAACTTGGCAGGGTTATGTTGCTCATATCATGCGTATGGTGTCTCGCATTGCTATGTCATTTGATTAGTTTAGACATGCTTTGTGTGAATGCCACCTGTTCAGTGTCTAATTACCATATATGTGAATTATGCATTGCCATCTTGTTGCATGACATTATATATGTGAATTATGCAATGCTATATTGTTGCAAAGGCATTATATATGTGAATTATGCAATGCCATGCTGTTTAGCCAATCATCATGTATGTGAATTATATCATGCTATCATTTTTTTGTATTACATGTTCCATTTGTGGACAACGTTTGTATATTCAACTACTCTTCCTGTGCATCAGCCATTTGAAGCGGTGATGGAAGTATCTGGAGTGAAAACAAGGTATTCAGAGCAGACAATGCTACCTACTGAAGCAGACACCTTGTTGATTACAGAGAGCTCCTCAGAGGAGGATTCAGAGACTGATGACCAGTCCTATTTCCCCCTGAGGTCTATGCTCAAACTTGGCAGGGTTATATTACTCATGTCATGCATGTTGTCTTGCATTGCTTAGTTTTTACATCATATATGGATTGCCATCTGCTTACATGCTTACTATATAAATCATATATTTGAATTATATCATGCCATCATGTTTACATAGTACATACGCATCATCTATCTGAATTATGGCATGGCAATCCATTTAATAAAGACATCATATAGTTATATCATCTCATCCTGTTTAGTGTTTATAGTCATCATATTTTGAATTATGGCATTCTATCCGTGAATGTATGTGAATTATGGCATGCCAACCTATTTAATAAACACATTATATAGTTATATCATGTCATCCTGTTTACATAGTCATCATATTTTGAACTATGTCTTTCCATCTTTTTTAGTTAGCCATCATACTGTGAAATTGTGTCATGCTATCCTGTTTAGTTAGCCATCATATATGTGACATTGTGTCATGCTATCCTGTTTGGTTAGACAACATAACTGTGAATTATTTCATGCCATATTTTATTCCCCAGTATCCATGGCACCTGTCTATCATACAATGTCTATACTTTCAATTACTTTTCTTGTTTATCAGCCATTTTAATTGGAGAGGGTGATGGTAGTATCTAAGGGAGTAACAACACGGTCTTCAGGAAAGATAGTGCTACCAGTTGATGCAGATAGAACCACGGTTGTACTTGCCCAAGGACCAGATCCACCACACATAACCCAGACTCTCGCAGATTATACCCCTACTCAGTTGGACAGAGAACCAGCTACACCCCTTCTAACCCCAACCTCGGCAGATAGTATCCCAGTTCCAGCTGACACAACACCGTCTCCACCACAGAGCACCCAAATGCGAGCAGTTAGTAAGGGAACTGCAGTGCCCAAAGCACGAGGACCACCACCCCGAATCCCAACTCAACGCTTAAAGGAGAAGAAGATTTGTTCTCAGGTCAGGTTCTGTAGCTATGGTTCATACTCCTTTGCTCTAGCATTACTGTATTTACTCATACCAACTATTTTCAAATTTGAAGGATGGAACTGAAACTCCAATGG
This sequence comes from Triticum urartu, assembly GCF_056163025.1. Lineage (NCBI taxonomy): Eukaryota > Viridiplantae > Streptophyta > Magnoliopsida > Poales > Poaceae > Triticum > Triticum urartu. The sequence goes on from NC_141874.1 coordinate 642,681,099, forward strand.
TGCAACAGGTATGTTTTAAACGTGTTTCTTTAACTGGTTTGCTGTTGTAACCTGCTCTATATTGATTTCAGTTTCAACTGAATAAACAGTTATGTTCTCATGTCATGCACATTACAAATGTTGTTATTGATCTATAGTTTCCCACACTTATATTCTGTCTGTTCTGCTTTGTCTTGAACAAATATTATTTGAACTGTGTCTCTATCTTGATTTGGCAATAAAAACTAGAATGATATAGACCATAAAGTGATCATGGTACATAGATATATGTTTGTTTCATGCTGTTATCCTGTCCACTTTACTACTGAACTCATTTACCAAAATGAGTTTCATATACAACATGGTAAACCTGTGATGTGTCTGCTTGTTTCTCTTTTAGAATGCGGACAAAATATTGGAGAACAGTACCGCATTGTGCAATGGTAAAGGAAGTAATGCAGATAAGGTTCAAGATAGTGAGACATCCCTGTTGGTCTCCAAGAAAGCTGATCAAAACTATCTTGACGATAGTGAGAGAACCCAAAAGTCCTGTCTTGATGTAGTGTTCCAGTTACTGGCCACTACTGCTGGCACAAGCTCTTCGAACTCGCTGCCTGAATCAGTTCGTCTTCTTGAGTCTAAACTTCAAGTTGAAAGAAATCGATCAGATATGCTGCGACAGGAAGCTGAAGGACTGAGGAAGTCCCTGCAGAATTCAGATGCATACTTCCTGGTGCAACAACAAGCACTGGAGGATTTAAGCGCCAAACAAGAGAAAGTTAATAAGCTTGCTAAGCATCTTGCCAGCATTATGGGTAGCCAGGATATTGTTTCTTGAGATCTTCTGAAGTGGTTTCAGTTCGGGATTTGTTTTGCTGCGGCGTTTATTTGCGCTGGTGTCGGGACCCCGATTCCAAGTCACATCGATCTAGCCGGTAACTCCTCATATCACTTTGCAGCCTCACGCACGGTATTCCCACGGGTGTCGCCTTACCATGGCCCGGGACCGTTTGCGCCTTTTGGCTCACGTATATGATAGTGTCGCTAGCATCCATATGACAGAGAACCCGGGCCGACATGACTAGTCATGAACCCAAAGTGGCACTAACTTACGGGGACAGGCATACATGAATCAACATCGAGCATGTCGGTCAGCAGCGTGCGAATCTGGGCTGTAGCACTGGGCTAACAGGACTCCAGTGAACCGGGCTGTAGCAGGCTAGGCAGGACGCCGGATGTCACCTCATGACATTTCCCCGAAGGGACAGACACAGGAACGATGTGAATCACATGCCGGCTAGTCTAGTGTTCCGGAGCAGTAGTGCTGGGTTAGCAGGACTCCGGTGAACCGGGCTGTAGCGGACTACTATGGCTCATGGAAGCACAAGACTACATTTCCCCATAAGAGAGGCTACCAAGGATAAACAACTAGGTTGTCGGATCCCACACATACCAAGCATTTCAATCATACACACAATATGCTCGATATGTGTAAATACAACATGGCATCACAACATAACTCTATGACTCAAGTATTTATTCATTAGGCTCCGAGGAGCGAGATATTACAAACATGGGTCTCATGACCCAACATTCAGAGCATACAAGTCAAAGCACATGCAGAAGCTTAACATGTCTGAGTACAGACATCTACAAATGAAAAAGGCTGAGAAGCCTGACTATCTACCAGATCCTGCTGAGGGCACAAGATCGTAGCTGAGGTATCAAGCTAAACGTCGAAGTCCACACGGAACTACTAGCGAGACTAACGTTTCTCTGCAAAACATAAAATAGGCAAACGTGAGTACAAATGTACCCCACAAGACTTACATCAGAACTAGCTACATATGCATGAGTATCAACAAAGGGGGTGGTGGAGTTTGACTGCAGCAAGCCAGCTTTGACTCAGTGGCTATCCTAAACTATGGCTGCAAGTAACTCTTTTGAGGTGGCGCACACGAGTCCACATATTCACCATATCAATACACCACTATGGATCCGCTCCCGTCTCCCTACGAGAACGCCATCCATAGCACTCGCGCTTATCTTGCGCATTTTAGAGTATCCACTTTCACTTGTCAATGAACTATTATAGGCAACCCAGAAGTCCTTTACCGTGGACACGGCTATTCGAATAGATGATGTTAACCCTGCAGGGTGTACTTCTTCACACATGCTCTTGCCACTTACCACCATGTACACGTCGTGTATCTCGGCAACCTTCAAGTGGAAGCCTGGCGAGGGAGTCGACCATGACCTGACTAACCACACCAGTCTCTAGTCCAGGTTTATCGCCTATTCGGGTTCCAACCATGAGGAGATCCAGCCGGGGTTTCGCTCACAGCCCCAAACGATGTGTGCAGGGTTCCCGAGACACCAAACGGGCACCCGGTACAATGTGCCATGGTGTATCTACCACATCATAGCCCACCCCTAGGGTCAGTGCTACACACGACCTCCAACACATATCCTACAAACACCAGAAACTAGTAGCAACTCTTGGACATAGATCAAGGCGATTAATAAGTCGAGAGAGTCAATTAAGGATCCCAATATGTGGTAGTAACTGTTCGTGGATCACAAACACAGAACTCAGTTCCTGAGGATGGTTTCAATAAGACGACCCACCATGTACTCCTACATGGCCTCTCACCGCTACCTTTACCAAATCGCGTTCACACACTTAGCTCACACACAGTAGAACATGTTCATCACCATTCCAATTCATCCCCGATGAATCAGACCTGACTCAACTCTAAGCAGTAGCAGGCATGATAAACAAGCATGAATGAGTAGGCACATCAGGGCTCAAACAACTCCTACTCATGCTAGTGGGTTTCATCTATTTACTGTCACAATGACAGGTCATGCAGAGGAAAAGGGGTTCAACTACCGCAACAAGTAACAGATGAATCGTTGTTTTCCTAATTCAGTAAAAGAGAGCAGGAGCGAGAGAGTGGGATTGTATCGGAATGAACAAGGGGGTTTTGCTTGCTTGGCACTTCTGAAGATAGTATAGCTCTTCATCGGTGTCATCAAAACTCATCGTCAGAACTACGTCCACTGAGAGGGGACAGATACCGGCAAACAGAGAAAGAACACAATCAATGCAATGCAACAATATGATGCATGATCATGAAGTGGCAATATGCTGTGGTTTGAGCATATGCAACTAGCAACAATTTAAATGAAGTTGGTTTGAATCCAAGATTCAAATTCAAACTCCATATGTGAAATTCAAATGCCATTTATTTGATTTGTCCAATTCAGCAACTATAAGTTGTTCCAACATGCATGAAAATGGTAAAGATGGATAGATTGAATTTTTCTGATCTTTTTTCATATATAAATTATTTCATTTGGAGTTACGGTTTAATTTCTAGGATTTTTAGAAGTTTCAAACATTTTCTGAAATAAATAAATCATTTCTGATTTATTTAAAACTCCAAAAAACACTTACTGCATCAACATTACGTCACTGTGACGTCAGCGGTCAACTGGACGGCCAGGGTCAAACTTGACACGTGGGACCCATGAGTCAGTGACTCAGGGGTTAATTAAGGTTAGAACTAATCTTAACCAAAATTAATAATGGCCTGGGGCCCACTGGTCAGTGACCTAGGGGTGATTAGTTGGGTCATTAGCAGCTAATGGTGGCGCCACGTCAGCTGTGCCGGCGATTAGACGACGGCGACGAACCAGAGCGGCGGTGGCTCGCCGAAGTTGCGCTTGGGGCTGCCGCTTGCTGCGATGAGGGCATCATAAAGGAGCCCTTGCTCGTCCGCATCCAGGGAAGCACACGGATGGGCGTGGGGTGGCCTGGTTCACCGGTGGCGAGCTCATCCGCGGCAGCCGGAGCACGGGGATGAGGCAGGCGAGGCTGCAAGCCACGGGGACACCGGATGAGGTGCTCTATGGGCTCCTGGGAACTCCTGGAGTTAGACTATGCACCCAGATGCGACTGGAACGAGCCCTGGCCGCGTCGGCGACATCGCCGACGGCAAGGAGCTTACGGGTGCGACGGGGAGATAATCTAGGGGTTGAGCGCGAGGAGGGGAACAGGGGGGAAACGAAGAGAGGCTCACAAAGAGGAGGATGGTGCAGACGGCGGGGCCGGGGACGCGTTGGTTGCCACAAATCGACGGTGAGGTACCCGGCGGTCGGAGGTTGAGGATGAGCTCGGGGATGCCGCTACAGGGCTCCCGTGGTCGAATGGGTTGGTGAAGATGACGTAGAAGGCGATGGCGGTCCTCTGGACGCGTCGGCAATGCGAGGGGGAGGCAGTGGCTGCGGTGGTGGCGAGCGGCGGCGATGGGCGCGTTCGGGTGGGTGAGAGGAAGAGGTCCAGGGGAGGGGAGATGCCACGGGTGAGGGAGACAGAGGTCGGGGGGTGCGTGGCGTCGTCCAGACGTGTCGGGGCAGCGGCGGAAGCAGGAGGTGGCCGGGCGCGTGCCGGCGTGCGTCAGCCACGTGCGCTGCCTATTGGCGCGGGGAGGAAGACGACAGGGAGCCGGGATGGTGGGCTGGGCCAGCCACTTGGGCTCCAGGTAAGGCCCAGGTACTATCTCTCTCTCTGTCTGTCTTTCTCTTTTATAAATCTTTCCGTTATCTATTTTTTTGCAGTATGTTTTGACCTATATTTAAATACCAAATCACTTTATAAAATTCTGCAAACTTTTATGGGCACTATCTGATTTAAGCCAGAGGCCCTCACCAAGTTTCAGAATATTTGGAGCTACCAAATATTTTATAGGAATTAATAGCTCCAATTCAAATACATTAAGAGTTAATTCAAAAATCCAGGAATGACCTAGAAATATGTTCATCATTTTTGGGAGAGGTTTTCACCTTTATCAGAAACCATGAACATTTTCAAAGGGCATTTTGGGTTCATTGAAAATATTTTTAATTTCATCCTAGTTGCATTTCATTTGGTGCTAGGGTTTGAACATCCCCATTTCAAGTTTAACTGAAATTTAAACATGATGCAACACCAGATGCTAGCACTAAGCATTACCAGAACTAGGGATGTGACAGCTGGTCACCAACTTTGACAACCAGTGTATATGATATGCTGCTTTGTTCCCTATATTTGCACTGGTGGCGAACTTTGATGCCCAGTGGATGTAATATGTGTAATAGCCGTGATAGCGTAGCGTTAGTTGCTTGCTTATTTATTTCCTTGTTGTCTTGTTTATTTGTTTGCTTGTAGTCAGTGCAGTTCTTTTTTTGCGGTTTGCTAGTGGCCGCAATAAACTATTTTTTAAAACTAGGCCACGATAACCATGGGCTACATATTTACTATAGTGACACTGGGCCTCCTACCGGCCGTAGAAACTATGGGCCTTCTACGGGCCGTATCATCAATGGGCCTTATATGGGCCATATGATCGATTGGCCAAACATGGGCCAATAACAGACCGCATTATGGCCTTAAACAGGCTAGAGTTGGAATCGTCCGTTCATGGGCCGACCATAACGGGCTGTCGTTAATAGGCCGCATTTGATGATGCTATGAAAACGACCAAACGTATTAATGGGCCACAAACGGGCCGACTTTAACAACGGGCTGAATTTGGCCCACAAGCAGAAAATGACAGTAACAGGCCGTAAGTAACCGAATGCTGGAAATGAGCCCAAGAACAAATGGGCCCTGAGAAGGCCGAAAGTTACCATGGACTGGAAACGGCCCAATGGAATAATGGGCCGTTAATGGTTATAAAGTGATACATTGTTTATTACGGGCCAGTTTCACCACGGGCCGTTAATGGGCCAAGAGTTACAAAGGGCCTCATATGGACCAAAAGACGTCATGGGCCAGAAGTTAAAACAGGATGGAATCATATTGGACGCCCATATGACGCTACTGGGCCTAATTCGGATAGGTCGTAACGGGCCCTGGGTTAGCGGGCTGTAAATGGGCTATATGCGAACAGGCCGTTAATAGGCTTTAAGTTGGCCGGCCCGCCACCTTTTGACCAAGTCAAACGGGCCGGTCTTTTCACAGGAATGGGCCTCTATTGGGCCGTGCCACGTGTCGACGTATCATAGGTGCCTTCTGTCCAATGAGTGGATGACATCTGTCCCAACGATGAGCCGACACATGTTTCCTCCAGCCAATGATGATTTTACACATGGAAAATCCCCATTGGTCAGGGCTGTTAACGGGTTATCGGATCCAAAACCGGACCCGATAGCTTAACGGCTTTCCGTTATGGTGGATGCCATGTGTCGGTCACCCTTGACGAAAGCACTTATGTGACGCGCGATTTATCGTCATGGAAGTGGACACTTCCGTGATGATAATTTTGGTAATGTCATGGAACACTTCTACGACATCACAAGTATGACTATCTTGATTCTATCATAAAAACATGGATGTACATGCATGACAAAAAACGCGACCTACTGTGACAAACACGTATCATGACGGAGGTGTATTTTTTGTAGTGTTAGTGATAAAGTAAAACAATTACATGGCGATTACATTCCATACAATAAAGCGACAACCATATGGATCCTACCAGTTGCCGATAACTTTGTTACAAAACATGATCATCTCATACAACAATTTATATCACATCATGCCTTGACCATATCACATCACAGCAAGCCCTACAAAAACTAGTTAGACGTCCTCTACTTTGTTGTTGCAAGTTTTATGTGGCTGCTACGGGCTTCTAGCAAGAACCATTCTTACCTACACATCAAAACCACAACAATTTTTTGTCAAGTGTGTTGTTTTAACCTTCAACGAGGACTGGGCGTAGCCACACTCGATTAAACTAAAGTTGGAGAAACCGAAACTCACCAGCCACCTATGTGCGAAGCACGTCGGTAGAATCTGTCTCGCGTAAGCGTACACGTAATGTCAGTCTGAGCCGCTTCATCCAACAATACTGTCGAATCAAAGTATGACATGGTGGTAAGCAGTATGACTATTATCGCCCACAACTCTTTGTGTTCTACTCGTGCATATAACATCTACGCATAGACCTGGCTTGGATGCCACTATTGGGGAACGCGGTAATTTCAAAAAATTCCTACGATCACGCAAGATCTATCTCTAGGTGATGAATAGCGACGAGAGGGGAGAGTGTTGTCTACGTACCCTCGTAGACCAAAAGCCGAAGCATTATGACAACGCGGTTGATGTAGTCGTACGTCTTCACGATTCGATCGATCCTAGCACCGAAGGTACGACACCTCCGCGATCTGCACACGTTCAGCTCGGTGATGTCCCATGAGCTCTAGATCTAGCTGAGGTCGGGGGAGAGTTTTGTCAGCACGACGGCATGGTGACGGTGATGATGAAATACCGGCGCAGGGCTTCGCCTAAGCATTACGACGATATGACCGAGCTGGAATTCTGTGGAGGGGGGCACCGCACACGGCTAAACAATCAACTTGTGTGTTCTAGGGTCCCCCCTTGCCCCCGTATATAAAGGAGGGAGGGAGGAGGAGGCCGACCAGGGGAGGAGGCGCGCCAAGGGGGTGCAATCCTACTCCAAGTAGGTTTCCCCCCCATCCTATTCCAACAAGGAGAAAGGGGAAGGAGGAGGTGGAGAGAAGGAAGGAGAGGGGGGCGCCGCCCCATCCCCTTGTCCAATCGGACTAGGGCCAGGGGGTCCGCGCGCCACCTCCTGGCCACCCTCTCTCTTCTCCACTAAGGCCCATGAGGCCCAATAGCTTCCGGGGGGGGGTCCGGTAACCCCCGGTACTCCGGGTTTATCCGAAACTTATCCGGAACACTTCCGGTGTCTGAATATAGTCATCCAGTATATCAATCTTTATGTCTCGATCATTTCGAGACTCCTCCTCATGTCCGTGATCAAATCTGGGACTCCGAACAATCTTCGGTACATCATATCACATAAACTCATAATACCAATCGTCATCAAACGTTAAGCGTGCGGACCCTATGGGGTCGAGAACTATGTAGACATGACCGAGACACGTCTCCAGTCAATAACCAATAGAGGAACCTGGATGCTCATATTGGTTCCTACATATTCTATGAAGATCTTTATCGGTTAAACCGCATAACAACATATGTTGTTCCCTTTGTCATCGGTATGTTACTTGCCCGAGATTCGATCGTTGGTATCT